>NC_056725.1:794660341-794837841 GCF_019279795.1 Protopterus annectens
AAACATAAATTGAAACCCAGTAGTGTTATACAATTGTCTGAAAACATAAAAACATTTGGATACTTGCTTTAACTTTAATCTGCTTAAATGTACATCTGTTATATACACATTTTAACTCTAAAGAATACTTTCTTTAGATAAATGAAACACATTTACTGTAATATGTATAGAACTGAAGAAGAAACAACAATCCTTACTTCTGGTTTTGGTGGTCTTGTCTTTCTGCAGATACTTGACTTGAGCACCACAATTCTTGCCAAGTTTTGGCCTTACTCTGCATTGTCCCAGTCACTGCTGTGATATTGGAAGAGCTGTCTTAATGTTCAAGTGTCCTTTCCTGCAAACAGTTAGGCCCTCCAATCCCCACCCCCCACTCCCATCTCTGGTGCAAGTCTCGGTGACAGATATAGTATTTTTCTTGACTGTATTAACAAACAAGCATTCTGGAAAACTAAGATAGAAATTATTCAAATACCCAAAACTGAGAGTGTGTCTTTTTGTAGTAATATCTGCAAAGTATAGAAATGCAGTAGCAGGCCCTTAAAATAACATTTGCAGCTTTAACAATTATAAACCAATTTTGCTTGTTGCCCTATCTTTATTTGAATTTTTCTGCATGAAATAAACATATGCTACTAATAAACTCCTATACATCTGTAAGCAAACTGATAACATACTATAGTGAACCAGACCTATGTTACTAATAAATACATTCTTGCAAGTCTGTAAATTTTTTAGCTCCACCAAAACCGTGTTTTCTTTTTAAATTAAATTATCCTCAATATTTTTTATCGAAGTGTGAAAAAAATGTCAGAAAAGTTCATCCCTTATGTTGTAAAAATGGTACACACCTTTTCTGAACAGGCATGTTCATACCTTTTATCCTCTTAGTGCAAGAAATCTGGACAAAGCCTAAAATAATGGTGGTACAAAGGCCCAAAAATTGGGAGAGATTTTAAATATTGCTCTTATAAACTTAGAAAGTTAGTAGAATAACAAGATTCAGGATTTGTGTTAGCATGCATTTTCTGAAGCATATAATACATGGACTGACTCAAAGTCCTGTCACTCTACTTTGTATCCTACAGACTGCTAAGAGGTGACCTGCGTCTAGCATACAAGGCATCCTCTGACTCATTACTGATGGATTTACTGCACATCAACAAGTGAAATGGCACTGAAGTACTCTATCTGGGGAACTGAACTTATTTTGCAACATCAGAACAGTTTGGATGGGCAGTTATTTCTCACAGAAAATACTGATGCTATGGAACAGACTCCCCACCCACATTAAACAAAGTTTATCCTTGTCCGTATTCCAGTGCAACTTAGAAGTATGGATGAGAAGCAGAACATTTATAGCACCCTGTACTACTTTAATGGGCAGAGGCAGCTCCTAAATGCTTTATTTGATGCATGGGTCCCCTCCAATTATCTCTGGTACGATTCCAGTTATTCTCATTAAGTGTAATATATAATTGCCAACTGTGGGATGAGTAAGGCAAATCTATAATGAAATGGAATTTTTTTTTCAGTACAAAAAGGGAAATTGGCTAGGCTTAAAATGCCTTGCAAGGGCAGCTAGCCTAGTACTTACCTATGAACCTATGAACCTGTAACATCTGAAACTCAAATGTACGTCATTAGTTAGTGACTTCAAAAATCCTCAGTGATTAGCCAGAAAACCACAAATTTTATGATGAACAGACCAAAAAAATTAGGAAAAATCTGGACATTCTGTGAAAATCTGGAGGTGTAGCCATGTTACTGGCACAGAGGAATGTCTTCCATGTAGTTGAAAATGAGATAGCTCTGATTTACTATCTGAAATGCCTAGAAAGATTTTTTTAATGATTTATTTGATATCAGTTTTAGAACTGAGTATCATGATCTGACTTTACAAGTTAAAGATAATGGCCTATTTAGTACAACATGATAATTAAAATTAGATTGAGAATAGTATTTCGTCATGTAGGGTCCTTGACTGGTTATTCCAGTCTGTTTCTAATAGTGAAATATATGAATAAATGTGTGTGTTTGTACATATAGATATTTGTGTGTGTGTCTATCTCTCTCTCTCTCTCTCTCGCTATATATATATATATATATATATATATATAATATATATATATATATATATATATATATATATACACATATATATATATATATATATATATATATATATATATATATACATACATATATATATATATATATATATATATATATATATATATATATATATATATATATATATATACTCACTAACATATTATGTTCACTGTTACTGAAAAATGCAGTAAAGTTAATGGTTTCTTTCTTTGTCGTAGTAAACATTAGACCCTTATAATGCATGTATGAATATCTCCATCATATATCCCATCAAGAAAGAAACAGTGAGATGTACTATACACTTTAACTTGTGAGATGTTCAGATTGTCCTTAAACATTGTTTCCTCCAAAATATGAAACCCTCCAGATTTCTCAATGTTCTGTGTAAGCTATGGACATTTATGAGTGTCTCCATCATGACTCCAATTATATTATTCATTAAATATGACAGGAATCATTTTTTGTCTGAAAAAGGCACTGTATAGTTTGAAATGTTGTGTTCAGAACCCACATTCAATGAGGGGATAAATACAGCCGATTTATGCAACAGATGGTTTGGAAGCATATACTATCCCCTAGCAGGCAGGAAATATTTTGGACTATGACATCAATAATGCTAGTAATTGTTAAAAAGTTAAACTTTGTTCCTGAGCTTCATTGTCATGTCTGGTGATGGCAGACTCTCACTTAATACATTAGTTATTACTGTTTTAACGAAGAACATAAGAGCCTCAGAATGTCACAATGCACCTTCTCATGGGCACAGCATCTTAAGACCACTCTCCCCATTGTAAACTATAACCAACTCACATCCACCCTGATGTCAAAAAACCTTCTGAATCCTGCTCTGTCTATGACTCTGAATGTAGGCCCTAGTAAGTATGTAACAGCAAATGGCTGTCTGCTCACCTGGCAAGTTGGTGACATTGATCTACTCTTTGTTTAGCTCTGTGACTAAAGAAGCAGGTTAAAATAATTGAGCTACATTTAACTCAGACAATTCCAACTTTACCCATATATTCTGACATCCACAGAAGTGAGTTGTGTTGTGGGGTAAATAGTAACTAGCCTTGGAGGTACGTATGCACTGGTTATTGGTTTTACTCAGACACTCATTAAGTGGGAGGCATGGTTATGTAGCTAGCATTATGTGTGTTGGAATCCTGTACCAGAGCTATACTGAGTCTTCGGTGCTGAGTTAACCAAGAATTCTAAGTAAGGTTTATTGTGAGCATTTTAATGCTCTTTTACTAGGAGCTGTAGGGAGTTTAGCTTCTAAAGGAAATATGTCATTGTATCTCTTTCACTTGTGTTAGTGGAATCTAAAGTAATTCATTATCTCTTAGGACAGGGAAGTTGTTACCGTGTCTGAGAAATCATTCCCTATAATGTGAGCAAACCTAAAAACATGCAAGTCCTGCACACCTTAATAATATTTGTCCATGTAACTAACATGTTTCCATCCATCCATCCATCTATCCATCCTCAACCCCTTTTCCCATTTTGCACATGGGATTGGGGTGTCACTTCAACAGTGACAATCATCTCGAGCCAAGGTTTACACCACCAGGTGGCTAGCCCTGCCATGGTAGGTCATTCATACCACTCACTCACACTTATGGCCAATTTAGAGTGCCCCATCCACCTACTGCTTGTCTTTGGAAAGTATGAGGAAACTGGAGTACCCAGAGGAAACCCACATGACCACGGGCAGGACATGTGACTAACATATTTCTCTATCCTAATTTTGGATGTGCTTTTGTTAATTTCTTGGAAGAGATGTTTAAACAAGTTTTGGCAAGTTTCAATTTTAGTTCATGACCTCCCATGGTTTGTAAATATCTTGCATATAAAGGAGTTTTAATCCTGAAATTGTTAGCAGACTACTAACCAATGGGAGATTTAGCTTGGTTTAAAGGAAAGCTCCAAATAAATGCTTTATATCAGTGCAATGGAGTATAACAGATGTCACTCCTCTACTACAATAAAAAAAAAATCTACAAAAATAAGGTTTGATTTTCTGTATCAATCTTTTCCTTCAAAAATTAACAGACAAATTCAGCTTAGCAAAAAAAAAATAAGAAGTCAACCCCATGCTCACTAGTTAGTGGCTTGAGGGGAAACCTGTCTGAGGGCCTTTGGAAACTGTTTCATTACTCTCAATTTAATAAAGATGTCACTCAGATGTGGTGTAAGACCACTGACCCCCTGCCTCTCTAAATTTTATGTACCAGATCAAAAGTCATAGCACCTTGGGCTTGGTGATTTAATCCTAAGGAAGCACGAGTAACATTCAAAATGTGCTCTTGTCTTTTTAGTGTCTTTAGCAGTTTTAATTCCATACAATGCATGTTGAAATCAGCCAAACAGAATTTAAGTGAGTTTGCCTCCAGTCACCTAAACTGATCCTTGTATAGAAGCACACCAGTGTATCTATTAGACTTCTGACTCCCACAGGATGATTAGGAATGTGTCTCAAGGTTTGTGGTCTGCACTCTTGTAGGAGGAGAGGCTGGACTCTGCCCTTCTGAGCTGGGAATTTCTGGTTAAAGACTTACAGAGCCTGCATATTTGAACTGTTTCTTACTGAAATTGGTGCGCATTGTTTGCTGTAGCATAGACTAGATCCAGGCCTGCTGAATCTAGCTTTGTTTGTATAACTTGAGAACAAATCCAGGCCTTCTTAAAAGTATTCAATTGTATTTATTACTGCTTGGTAGTAACCTGATTAAAGTGTAGCTATCATTCTAAGCCTTTTGGTTTAAGCACTTTGGCTTCAGACCAGTTGTTTTACATTAAGAAGGTTTGTGGTCTGTACTGCTGTGGCAGGACAGGTAGCTTACATCCTTCTTAGTTGGGAACTGCTGATTGAAGGCTCAGTGCCTGTTATTCTAAAACTGTATTATTTCTGGTTTAAGCACTTGGACTTCAGGCCAGTTATTTTACATTAAGAAGGTTTGTGGTCTGCACTCTTGTGGGAGGAGAGGCTGGACTATGCCCTTCTGAGCGGGGAAGTTCTGGTTAAAGGCTTATAGTGCCTGCATATTTGAACAGTTTCTTACTGAAATTGGTGTGCCTTGCTTGCTGTAGCATAGACTAGATCCAGGCTTGCTGAATCTAGCTTTGTTTGTAGAACTTGAGCACTAATCCAGGCCTTCTTTATTGGAGAAGGTTTCCCTGCACCCCAGTGGCAGGAGTGTGCAGTTAGAACTTGTCTGATTGAAGACTATGGGAACAGGGCTCAGTTTTGAGATTTTTTTTACTGGTTAATTGAGTAAATTGTTTAAAATAATTTTCTGATCGCTTTTATCATCTAAAGCTGTTTTAAGTGTAATTTATACTGTTTGTAGTCATTTAAAGCTGTTTTAAGTGTATTTTTTACTGTTTTTGCCTTATGTTTTCAAAAAAAAATTCCTTGTTTCCCACCTTTCTAAGCTAGTATAGTCCAGTTTTCAGGCTAGTGCTGAATTCAGGGCTGTGTTACAAGTTTCTGAGTTGCCCATACCTTACTTGGATAGAAGGAGGTTTCTCTGTTCACCTGTGAGAGAGGGAGCTTTGAGCAGCCATTTGTCCCTGGAGGAGTGGTTCCAGCCCAGAAGTTAGTAGTTTATAGGCCATTTTGGGCTAACTTCTATCTCTTTCATTTCCCTGCTGTAAAAACCACGTTTGCACGGTTTTGCACGTCCGGGAAGTGCCGGTTAGCTAGGTCTAAATTATTCCCGGCTACACCAAGTCTCCTCTTCAGTTTTTCCCTTGAAAGTAGTCTAACTCTTAACCTAAGCACTGAAAAAGCATCCTGCAGTCCAGCACTTGCTCAGACCTAATAGCAAGCACTAATATACCCCGACACTTGATTGCCCAGCAGGGCAAGGCTCATTATTCACCCCCTCACCAACCAAGCGAATATGCAGCTCAACCTAGTATTCAGGCATGACCAAAGGGCAGTTTCAGGTATACTCTCCAGTCCAGCTGGTGAACCTGGGTATCCTGAGGCAATGTTACAACTGCCTCATGTGCACAGAAAACCCTCTCCTCCTACCACAAAATATTAACATATGCGAGAGATGCAATTATATAGCTAATTTGGAGGATAAGCTCTCTCCACCCAAGATTGGAACAGGCAGTCATGAGGAGAAGGTTAACACTTGCACCACACCTCCAGCCTCACATAGACATACTAAACCAGCACTGGCAAAAAATACACATAAATACCAATCATACTCGGAGGCTCTAAATAAAAACCTGCAAAAGCATCAGAGACCTCCAAAGCAGACACCCAAAAAACCTGCACCTTCTGACACAAACCAGACAGCACATAAAACACAAAATCAGTGTGCTGCACAATCACAGCCCTTAAGGTGAAATAACATACCTAACACACTAGTAATAGGTGACTTTATAGTCAGGCACACTGACGTCCCCTCACTAGGCTGGACAAGGAGAAGGTTACTGTTAGCTGCCTGTTGGGAGCCAGAATCCACCACGTAACACAAACACTCAGGTCCACTTCAGAACAAGTACAAATATGACTGTGTCATTATTCATGTTGGTGTGAATGAACAGAGACGTACCTCCCTGGACTGCATGAAAAGAGACATGGAAGAGCTCTCTGATCATGTAGCCCAGATGGGTATGACCCTAACCCTGAGTAGCTTCCTGCCCTTACCAAGAATGATACTGCAGTATAAAGAAAAAATGATCAATTTCAACAATTGGCTAAGCTTTTGGTGTCATACAAAGGGGATCCAGTGTCTGTCAGCCTGGGATGACATGCTTGACAAGCCTTGTTGCTTCGTAACAGACAGCTTGCACCTGTCACCCCTAGACTTTTGAATACTGGCCAAGGCTCTTGCTCCCCCATAGTGCCTTTTTTAGGCAAGGCTCAAAAGTCAAACCCACCTCCGTAAACATCACAAATAAAAAAATGAGGGTTATGCTACTCAATGCCAGGAGTTTAAATCTCAAAATGCACACACTTGAAACACTCCTCAGAATGGAGAACGTTGACATCTGTGCAGTAACTGAAACCTGGTTCAAGGCTCCACAGAGCACCCCAGCACTACCAGGCTACAACTCATACCACACATTTTGGCCACAGAACATGGACCGAAACACAAAAGGAGGAGGTGTATCCATATTTATCAAGGATATCTACACCTCCATTTTAGTGGTGCAGCATGATACCTCTGAGATCTTCCATGTGCAACTAACATTGGGCAAATCTGAAATGCAAATTGTGGCCTGCTACAGATAACCCTCCAGGACCATCAGTCCACCTTTCTGGAGACACTGGAAAACATGAAGGTCCTACCGAACACCCTGATATTGGGTGATTTCAATTACCCTACCAAATGCCCTGGATCAGCTGGTAAACCCCCCTACCAGAGGTGAAAACATATTGGACCTGGTCATTACCAACATGGGCGACAGGTGTTCCACACTGAAGGTCAACCCATCACTGGTTAGATCAGACCATAAACTAATCACTCTGGATGTCCACACCACACCACAACCCCCAACCAAGGAAACCACAGTGAAAAACTTTTCTATAGCAAACTTCAACTTACTTAAGACAGAGGTGGTAAGTTTCACAGGTGTTCCACACTAAAGGTCAACCCGTCACTGGTTAGATCAGACCATAAACTAATCACTCTGGATGTCCACACCACACCACAACCCCCAACCAAGGAAACCACAGTGAAAAACTTTTCTATAGCAAACTTCAACTTACTTAAGACAGAGGTGGTAAGTTTCACAGCCCCCACACTAAAGGAAAACAGTGTCCAAGATGCAGGAACCTTTACAAATGCACTCTATGAGCACCTACAAGAATGCATGGATCGTGCCATCCCTAGCAAAACCAAGACTCATTCCCCTAAGAGAAGGAAACCAATCTGGTGGACCCCTGCCATAAACAGGCTATACAATAGAAAGAGGAAGCTAGTTCAGAAAAAAAGCAAATCCCAAGAAGGAAAGACATCCCTGATCAGTATCAGTAAGAAACTAAGGTCCCTCATAAAATCATCCAAGGCTAACTTTGAAAGAAAAATAACGAAAGATTCAAAAGATAACCACAAAACCTTCTTTAGCTATGTCAAGAATCTAAGTGGCAACTCGCAGATATGCTCTGAGCTAGTGCAAAATAGCACAAAATATACTGAACCTACTGATATTGCCAACATCCTGGCAGATAGATTCAGTGAAAATATCACCCCCCTTTTACCCCCAAAAAGGCCCACAACAATACCAGAAAAGTGTAGTGTCCCAGAAATCACAGACACACAGGTGAAATCAGCCCTTTCAAAAGCCAAAAGCACAGCATCAATGGGGCCAGATGGTGTCCCAGGCTGCTTCTTGCACGAACTACAGAACGAACTAACCCCCACCTAAACACACTGTTCAACCTCAGCCTCTCCACAGGCTACATGCCCATAGAATGGTGCACAGCAATGGTTATTCTGCTCCACAAAGAAGGGGCCACAACTGACCCTGGTAACTATTGCCCCATAAGCCTGACTAGCCTGGTCTGCAAGGCTATGGAGCGCATCATCATGGAACTCATTAACAAAGACATTGGGAACCTCCAAACACTTGCCCCGACCCAGTTCGCCTTTGTTAAGGGAAGATCATGTCTACTAAACCTGGTTGACTTCTTCGAGACAGTCACCAAGGCCATAGATGAGGGGAAGGTGGTTCAGACAGCCTACCTTGACCTCGCCAAGGCTTTTGACACCATTCCCCATGCGGGAATTATAGAAAAACTCACCAGCCTGAGCATAAACCCCTACGTCATGAGATGGGTTGCCAACTGGCTTACAGACAGAACTTACACGGTAAGAATATCAGGCTCCAGGTCCGACTCTATACCAGTCACAAGTGGTGTCCAACAAAGCTCAGTTCTGGGACCCCTACTTTTCAGCATATACTTCTCAGAAGTACAGGCAAACACTGGAAGACTATGGCTAATGATGTTCACTGATGACTGCAAACTGGGAGCCATAATTGACTCTCCGGCTGACACAGACATTTTCCGAAAGGGCCTTACTGAGACAGACACCTGGTGTCAAAGTCATGGTCCCAAGCAAAATGCCAAAAAATGCATAGTCATCCCGTTTGGGAAAAACAAAACACCCATGAATTACCACATAGGTGGCAGCCCCCTTAATACAGAAGAGGTAATAAGAGATCTGGGGACCCAGGTAGATAGTACTCTCTCCTTTGATAATCATATTGCCAAAGTAGTTAGAAATCCTTCTATGTAGCCCATCTAATTACTAAAGGGTTCGCATCTAGAAATAAAGAGGTTATAGTGCCCCTCTACTCATCACTCATCAGACCCATCATAGAGTACAATGCCCCATTTGTGATGTACCTCACAAGACACTTCCAACAGCTGGAAAGAGCACAAAAGTACCTCACCAAGAGGATTACTGGCCTCAAACATCTGTTCTATGCTGCCCGACTGGAAAAACTCCGGCTGTACTCAGTGGCATTTTGCTTACTCAGAGGTGATCTCTGCCTGACTTACAAAGCCATGTCCAACTCAGAATTGATGGACATGCTCCACCGAAAGAAATCCAAGTCACTGCGAGCCACTCGCTCTAGTGAGCTAAACCTTGCCACAACAATAAATAAAACATGCTGGAGGGATTGATTCCTGTCACAGAGACTCCCCATGCTTTGGAACAAAATTCCTAACTACATTAGGCAGAGCCCCTCACTAACACTCTTCAAGAGAAACCTTGACGAGTGGATGGGTAACAGAAAATACACCCCTGGGATCACTTCATTGGTTCTTCTTGACAGAGGCTCAGTTAATTAATCAATGGGGAGGTGACAGCTGACACACTCTGGCTAGGCTTATAAATACCCTCGGGCAGATAGCCTAGTACCTACCTATGAACCTATGAACCTAATTATTCCAGTCTGTCATCTGTTGAGAGATGGATGTGACATTTAAGGGAATAGCTGTCTTGCTCCCACATTGCCCTCTTTTATTCTAAGTTTAGAAAATTTAAGTTATCATTTTTTTTACTTTGATAACTAATTTTGTATTTATTAAGCAAGGTCAGTGAGCACTTCAAATCAAAGTATATATTTTTATGATGTAGGTGTGCTGAGTAAGTTTGGACTTTTTCAGTGTATTGTGTCTGTAATGGAAGAACATAATGTAGAGAAATATGACTGGTTTTCCAGACAAAAACATGTAGTACCTGCAATAGTGAAAGTAAAACATATCTGAGCATTGAGAATTATTAAAATACTAAAAGTGAGCGATCCTAGTTTGATAGTATGGAGGCAATGAAAAAAATGTGTACAACCACAGTCAGAATCAACATGAGAATAGATGTATATAAGTAAATACATTTTTAATGCTTTTGTACTTCAAGTCCAAAGATTAATTTGTGATAATGTTAACTTTATCTGCTACAAAGGCTGATAAGAATCCAAGTATGCAAGAAAAAATACTAAGTTTTGTCTGCAGTGTGCAGTTCTAAGGCAAATCATTAATTACAGGACATGGGGGTAAAGTACAAAGGTTACCAGGATTGCATTTATGTTGCTTTTTTCTTCAGTTATCAGCTGTGAGCTCCCAAAATGAGACCCATTATCATTTCTAAGTTCAGTGGAGATGATGGCATAATCCATTTCTATAACCCAAGCTCTCTTAAACAGGCTTTACTACTAATAACCATTTCACTTTTTACTGCTATTCTGCATTGTTTTTTTTCATTGTGATTTCTGTTTCTAAAGTACATTTGTAGCACGCTGCTTGCACAGCCAACTGCCGATGCACAATATCATTCTACTTTGTAGGCACTAAATAAGTCTAGTCTTTGGTATTAATGCATTTACTCTTTATTTATTTATTTATTTGGTTAGTTAGTTATATTCTCACTCTGTTTTATCTTTGGTTCGATTTATGTATGTTGGCAAGACGTCTATTCTAGTTAGCATACCATAGACATATCACAAGAGCTAGGATAACATTTCTCCCACAGACATACCACTCACTTTTTTTTTTTTTTTTTGTTCAAGAATTCTGGACAAAACCAAAAATAATGGGGGTGGGGTGCAATTGTTAAATATTACTCTAATTCATTTAAAAGACTGTGGTGGTGGTGCTGCGGTAGCATTTTCGCCTCACAGAAAGACGTTGTCCTGTTCAATTCTCAGTTATAGTGTCTTCTGTGTGGAGACATGCGTGAATGGGCGTACCTTCGTTGAAGGTTGTGTGTCAGGGCCGGCAACTCGGCATGTAAAAATCTACTACCAATCATTAGCGGACCGGAGTTCCGCTGTGGCGACCCCTAACCGGGAAAAGCCGAAAGACACAACAACAACTCTAATTCATTTACAAAGTTAATAGAATGATAAGATTTAAATCATCTTGAATTATTTGAGTGATACAAAGTATGAAAGTCTAATGCCTTGCATTGCTGACTGACACTAATGTTTAGTGTTTTACTAGAAAATCAACCATTGTATAAGAGAGAGGGAAAATACATGAGACAAAATCTTAGGCATTGGGCAAAAGCAGAGACAGCATGGCTTTACCTTCTCCGCAGACTAATGACCTTACTTTTATTTACTTTGTTTTTTTTTTTTGGTGAATGTTGCTTATTTCTTTTCTAGACAAACCCACTAGGAACAGATCAGCTTAGGAACATTGTCTATGTTTGTAACAGGGTCAGAGTGACACAACAGGCAAATGAAGACTGTGGATATCAAACTCAGGACTACATGGTCAAGCTGAGTCTCCTACGCTACACAGCTAGTGCCAGTGTTAAGTTGCATTTCTTAGATGAGATGTAGTAGCATCCTGGAAATGCAAATATCTTGTTGACCCAATCTTTATGCAAGGCTATTCTTTTTTCATTGGCATCTCTCCCAGTAAATTCACGACACAACTAGCCATGTTTTCAATCATACTTTAATGGCAAGACCAGAGAAACCTGTAACATTGTACTTTACCCTTCAGGAAGTTTAACTTCACTTAGCAATCTTTCTTTGTTCTATTTCGGTTGCCAGTCACTGTACATCAGTTATAATTTACCAATCATATTTAACATAGCTGTCAATTCTGGAAATTAGATAATGGAGTTTTCAGGTAAGTGGGTGACATTCTATACACTTTCACTTCATAATGCTGTTAACTAATGTTTATGCACCCAATTATGACAGCTGCCTAAGGGGAGCTCAGCTATACCCTTCTCTTTTTTCACCTTTATTGCTCCATTTTAGTGTTGGGAGGGGCATTGCCTTTCCATATTACCAATTCTGTATTGCACAAAGGATCCATCTCCATATCTGAGGGTAGACCAACACCTTGGTACCTAACCTATGTCACCTATACCACGCTAAAAAAGATCACTTTCACCTAGAACCATACCTCATGTCTGCACTTAGAATGCATTTGGCCTTAACCCATTAGAGAAGTGAACAAACTCCCACAACCTGCTTCCATCGATTAGGGAACAAAAATTGCACCCTGACCTAGGACAGGAGTAGAAGTGAATGAGTCCTTTATGGTACTTATCTGCTTAATTTCTTCCTAGATTCTTTAGATGGGTGAGTGAGTCTGCCCTTTACTGGAACTGTGCAAAAAGAGAACTGACTAGGCCCTGCCCCTCGTGTATATTACCTACTGTTGTCTTCCCCTTGCTAAGGCCCATCCCCATTTCAGACTATTGGTTAACCTGTCCTTTCTTTCTAGTCATAGCACCTTTGGCCTTTCCTAACTGCCTTGCTAGCATGCAGAGAGGTAGGTTATAACAAACCACTCTCTTACCAACCTCACTTTCTTATGGTTAACTTAAAACTATTTGCAAACTAGCAGATGGTCCCATCTCTTGTAGCATTTTCCTGGTACAAAGTGCAGTAGCATTACTATGATGCCCATGACTGCAGAAAACTGAGCTTTAGAAGTGTGCAACACCTGGAAGGTGATACCTGATAAGTCTTGTCATCGCTTACAGCATTGCTTATGACATCACTTATAGCATACACGAGCCCTTCCAAGCACAGAAGCAGCTGCCTACAGGGAGTTTCCCAGTAGATGCAGTATCTGTTTTACAGTATCCTGAGAGGAATCCATGGCAATTAAGTCTCATCTCCCTTCGTCTTAACTAGGTACAAGGAATTGCCATCAAGAATTGAAAGGGACCTTACCAGATGGCATCATCAGTAGTCGACTTTCAATGCACAAAATTACTCTTCTAGTACAGTCCTCACAACCAGCATTATAGCTAATATAGTTCCTTTGAACATATTGCCTTTACACAGTAGTTTGTTCTGAGCTTGTGCATTACATCTACTGCCCTGTAATATTGTTATATGTGATCTTTGATTGTACTTGTCTTGCAGCTTTGACCTGGGCCACACTTTATACTTGAAACTTTGTCTCAGTGGGTAATTTGTTAGTTATCAAAAATTAGCAAAATCAACATAAACATGTTGAGGCACACAGCAGAAACGATCAATGCACCTAGCATTTGAGACGTGTATTCCCAATGTATTTCAGTAGCAAGATCAGAAATAGTTTATTATCTATGCATTTTTTTATTTATCTGCTTATTAATCAGATGAGTAGGCTGTTCCAAGGACCCTTTTCAGCTAAAAGCAAAGCCATGATGCACAGAAAATGGTAAAATTATACCAATTTGATATACTGAAAACAAGATGTGGTACAATTAATAATGACTTATTTTTAAAGAAAGAATTAAAATGTGTGGTGCAATTAATAATTTTATTTTAAAGAAAAAAAGATATATATATATATATATATATATATATATATATATATATATATATATATATATATATATATAAACAAAACTTTGAGATAATTGTGACAAAATGTTGAATAATTAAAAAGTGAAAAGAAGAACCATAGCATCAGTTTTGTACAGGTAACAATGTAGGCTATTCACGTGAATATTGCTCTTGTTGAATAGAGTCTGTTCATTCATTTACAAAAGTTAGTTGCTACAAGTGTGCTACATATATATTTCTATTGAACTTTATCCTTTGTTTTGGAAACCAGTGCACTTAAATAGTTCTTGAAGATGCATGTCCACCTTTTCTTTGAAAGCAGGGAAGCTTTTGCAGCTTCTGTTAGCATATGGTACCCTGTTCCAGGATGACAGGGCTAGTTTTGTCAATGCATTTGCTCCTATGACTAGAACATTAGACTGTCTGGTTAGTATGAGCGAGCTTAGGTTATTTGACCTGAGTAGGTAGGTAATTTTCCTAAGTTTAAACCTGTTGGTTAGTGACAGAAAATAATTTTGTAGTAATAGCTTATAGATATGGGAGTTGGGCATAAAAGTGTTCTGGCTACAAATGGTTATAAGTGGCAGTCAGCTGATGTTTGCTATTGAGGTATATGTGCACTGTCTGTTGATAAATTAGTAAATAAATCTGCATAATCTGTTAAAAGTTATCTAAAGGGTACCACCACTCTCAGAAGAGTTGATTGCTATTAAGATGAGTCCATTCTCAGTATTTGGCATGAACATACTAATATTTATGGCATTAATGTCAGTATCCAGAAACACTGCCATTAAGCAGGTAACAATAATACCCTGATAGAGCTGTAGCTTAAATGCTACGTTTCTACATGGAAATGGATTTCCCCAGATTTCCCAGGCATTGCTGTTTCTATTTCTGCTGTATTCTGTACTTAGCTGCTGCAAAGGCTTCACATGGAACATGACCTTTGACACTTTAGACTAAGAGAGCTCCTCAAATATTAATTTTGTAATTATCTTAAACTTGCTCACTAAGTTGTATGTAAATTTGTCTTCACGTTACATTTCCAAATTCTCAAGTGAAATTGGCAGATGCTGGTCATTAGAATCTCTTAAGCTTCAGAATGCAAGCAAGAAACATCAGATATTATTTGTTCATTTCTAACCATGCCACTGTGAATATTGCCCAATAACTGAAATCAAGGTCACTAAGGCAACATAAAAATGAGGAGCAGGTGAAACACCTAAGGTAAAAACATGAGCAACAGTAGAAATCCATTTCTAGAGTAAAACTAAGAGCATTCAAACGCTATTTTGTTTTATGAGAAGGTGAAACCCTTTTAACATTGTTAAGACCATAAAATGAATACAAAATAAATAAAATTAATTTTATTGTATTTTCCTTTCATTGCATCATGTTATCCACTATGTCATCAGCATCTTACATAAATTTGCAACTGATCCGATGACAGCCAGCATGTAATAAAGAAAAAAATGCCTGTCTTTTTTGGTTTTTTTACTTGCCTAAGCAAGGACCAAGCTTTTCATCAATATATACACATATAATTTCAGGCACAAGATTATACATACTTAAAAGAAATGTTTCACCTACCAAAACCAAAAGCATTAAAAAAAAAGTATATGTAAGGTCTTTGCCCAAGATGAAGAAGACTAAAGGCTAATCTTGAAATCCTCTGTAAATTTAGCATGAAGGAGGAACATACAGGTACCAGTATCAATGCCCAGAGCAAACAAATTAAAATACACCACTGTGTGCAACTAACATATGGTACAATAAGGAAACAGAAAGGTATCAAACTGCTACACTTCATTTTGTGTTTTTTCTCTATTAACAGCCTAATTCTGTCTATCCATTATCTTTTATCTTTGAGATATCCAATGATATTCTACTTGGAAAAAATAAAAGAAGTAGGTTATGTATATACATGCCATACATGCCAGTTTCCCATGTGGGTTAGATTTAGTGATATACTTATTCATGCAGTCAGTCTCATATTACATTATTCAATTCAGGGTCACATGGGAACTGGAGTCTATCCTGGGACTCAGTACAAGCCAGCAAAGTTAATCAATGGCAGGGAGGCAGCCTATGGCAGACAGACAGAGAGACAGGCAGACAGCCACACACGTGCACACACACGCACACACACACACACACACACACACACACAGATGCACTCACACACACACACACACACACACACACACACACACACACACACAGGTACAGACACACACACACACACACACACACACACACACACACACACACACACACACACACACACACACACACACACACACACACATGAACAGACGCACACATGGACACACACACACACACACACACACACACACACACACACATTGCAGGTTGCTTACTAACAGGAAATTTGAAAGGTCACATTAACCTACAGCATTCTTTAGGATGTGGGTGCACAGTAGAATACCCATAAAAAAGCATATAGACACAGGGAGGATGTGAGAAGACAAAAAGAGGGCATGGCAGCTGCGAAATAAATTAGAGAAGGAACAACTGTGAAGCAGCAACAGTAACTGCTATACAACTGTGTTGGTATGTTGAGTTACAAAAATGCAATTATTATACATTTGTTATTTTTTGTTCAACTAACACCATTACATGTGCTTTTGAAAAATGCATCCTGCAGTACAAATGCTCTACAGCAACTGATAGTCACTCCATCAGTTAGAAACCGATAAAATGCACTAATGAACAAAAAGAGCCCTTGCTGTAAGAGCTGGAATGTCTTCAGCACAGCCATTGCTTCTACTGTTTGGACATTACAAATACCTTCCCAGATTGGTGTTGACAAGCTGCAAATGTCTATAAAATGCACCACTCAAATTCTGTAGCTTGCATCGTATCTCTGTGATGGAGGTCCCATGACTGTAGCATCAGTAGAGTTGAGAAACAACAATTTCCACTTACTATGCATACAATGTGATTTCCACAACAAACTCAGGAGTCTTCATCTAGTTGGTATAAGCACTGGAAATGAAAGTTATCAATGAGCCAAACTCCATCTACAAGAATCAATGTGACTTACACCACAAGTGTCAGGTGTGGTCATTTTGTAGAACTTTTGCCAAGTACTAAGCCCAACCCACTCTACAATCCCCCCCCCCCCACCACCATCTTTCCTTTTCTGGACTGCAAAAAAGAGCACTAAACAAAGGCAGCATTTGGGAAACTGAGGGAGAGTTGCTTCCTGTAACCAAAACTTTTTTAACAGATGCATAACTGTCATAAATATTATTGTAGAGCTCATTTGCAGAAGTAGTAAGATAGAATGCACAGCTACGTCTCTTGGGTGTAACCTGACTGGAAACATACCCTTGATCCATGTGTCTCTAAACAAAGAGGTGGAGTGCTAGGACACATCCAGCTTAAACACTTGATAAAGGGATGCAGGAAAGACCAGGTAGCCACAGCACAGGTGTCTACAAACTAAGCTTTACGGCAGAACATGGTGGATATGGAAACATGGTTATGCCATGGGATCATACCTGCAGACATTGAAGATATGTACAGAGGCCCTTGAAAAGTAAGTATATCCAGATAAAAATTTGGACATTTAATTACCATAAAATTTGAATGCCAAATAGCACATAACTCTTTCCTTGTCCAGTAGGAATTTGGGATTCTACTCAGATACACATTTAAAAAAAAGTGACAAAATGATGGAAAATACAATCACATTATCAAAAAGACACTGTTACATCTATAGACTTTAAAAACATGTATTGCACAATTGTTTAATTTTTTGCTTTTGAAACGATGTAAGTCTTTTTGATTTAAATTATTGGTGCCACTAGTATGTTGGTCATGTATTGTGGTTTTCTGCGTATGACACAGCTTTATAAAACACATATGATGTGAGGAGTCAGAAAATTGTGTGAAAGAGTAAATAAATGTATTTATTTATTTTATTTATTTAACGTTTGTTGACCGGGAATGTCCAACTAAGATAGAGCCCATTTTCAGTGGAGGCCTGTGGAGAAATACTCCAGATGCATGTCTTTGGAATGTGGGAGAAAACTGGAGTACCTGGAGAAAACATGCGCGGATGCAGAGAGGACATGCAGACTCTTCACAGAAGGCACCCCAGCCAAGAATTGAACTGGAGAACCTCTTGCTGTCAGACAACAACATTAACCATGGCACAACTGCACTGCCCAAATGATGAAAATTGTGACATTCCTCCAAAAGTAAGTATAATCATGTGCAGGGGGTAAATCAGACCTGAAAATTGGAATGTTCTTCCATAAAAGGGACAGTTGGGAAGTCTGCCTGGGATAAAACTTCCTCACTTTCCCAAATTGTCATAAAAGAAAATTTTTGTTTGTCACACCTTTATAAAGACATTGCTTGATAACTTTCCAACTCTCATGACTTTTTATAAAATAACTTACCTTTTCCACATAATGCACCTAATACATGAGCTGACTGTGAGCAGAAAAGTAGGGGATGAAGTGTTGGCTGTAACAGCTTGTAGTTGTAGCCCTGCAGTTGATACAAAGTCTTCCAAAGTTTTTCCATGGCAAAAGATCTGTGGCCAGAGTAGTTCAAATGGGGAAAGTTTATAAACATTAGTCATGTTAACTATGGTGGAACAGGACCTTGTGTCAGTGGTGTACGAAGAAAAGCTAAAAACATGACACAGCATGTGTGACAAAGCAAGATCCAACATATTAAAGTATCAATGGCATCCACATCAAAATCTGATTTTAAAAGATTTCCAAGTATAATCAAACATCCAGTAGCGCATATGTTTCTTGTGCTTTTCAGATATTTTGAAAAGGATATTTAATGTTTCATCTTTCCACTTTTTTGTAACCACTACCTCTTTGTGCCTACTAGATAACCCTCACGGGCCAGGTACTTGGGAAATTGGTTGCCTGGTACTGGTGGCGATGAACTGATGAGAGTATGTCTTGAAGACTTTTAAGTGATAAGGAAGCCAAACAAGGCCCAGTATCTAGTAAACAGCCTAGAAATGTCTACTGCTGAAACAGACTCAGTCAGGACTTTATAAAGTTCTCAGTAATCCCCCAGAGACTAGATGCTGTAACATTGATACCCATTTACCTTATGGATTTGATCCAGGATTCAGCCTGTAGTAACTCATTGTTCAAGTTACAGAAATACATTGGACCTTATAACCTCAGTTGTGTGGTCAGAACATAAATAAATGTTAATTCACTCAAAACAATTTTCAGCCTGAATGGAAAAGTTCAAAATTGAATGTGACTGGCTCCTATCCAAAAGTACAAGGGCATTCTGGACTGATTTGCTGGATAGACATGGAAGGAGAAACCAAAGTGGGACTATGTGGGAGGACACTGGGAATAAAGATTTTGGATCTGCTGAAATTTTGAAGGAGCTAGAGATCCCTTGCTTGCAAAAAGAATCTAGAATAGCATCTCAGTCTTTTATGGTCCTGTAAGATTTCCTGAGTGAGACACATCTTTCTTTCTCTGGTGTCTCTGACTGGTGGAATATCTGATAAAGTCTCACTGGGGAAGATGAGAACAGGCTCTTAAGCTCCTTGTCAATGTCTCAGAAGTTGAATATGATACTTCAGGAGACTGCCAACCTAGGATTCAAGATTGCTATGCATCCCCATATGGTTGCACAGATCCTCTCTGAAACTGCCAGGGATCAATACCTCTGTTACAGTGCCCTTGCTGACCCCTGCCTGTTGGTGAGTGCCGGGATTAAATTTAGCTTGTTTTGAGTCTGTGGATGGTTCCTCCTAATTCTTTTGCATCCCAATGAAAATAAGCTGTAGAGGATAGAATTTCAGACTCACAGGCATAAGAATCTGATTCATTTTGTTCTTCTTCTTCAGGATCTCTAGAGTTAAACTGATTGTTATGCCAAACAACAGGCACCTTGAAAGGAGTGTAGAATATGAACAGCCAAAGCATGTGTTTGAAGGAATTGAGTACGTGACAGTCTGCATGTATTAAGATGTACTGTGTACTATGAACTTTGAATGAACTGTGAGTAGTGGAAAATTACTGAAAAACAAGAGTCTGCTTGAAAACAGGAAATGTGCCTTATATAGAAGTGTATCCAATTTTCTTTTTCTGCCCAGAGATATAATGATGTGAACTGCTTTATGCTTACAGGTAAATCATTGATTGGTTAATTGTCTTGTATAACGATCTAATTGGTTCATTTTATATTTTTGTACCATCAGCAATATTCACAGTGTATAAGCTAGTGCATTCCTTTGTTCTGGGAGTCTCCCTGGTGTTTTTCCATGAGGTTTCCACATGTGTGTACTGTAGTTAATAAATACCACTGAAAGAGAGAAAGAACTGTATTTGTCTTCATTCTCAAGGTAATGTGTAACTTAACAATTGGTGCCATGACTCAGATCTGAATTGAGAACAAGCTGCAGCAGTCAGGAATTGAATGAAATACTGCTAATAAAAGGGCCCATAACAGATTTTTCTGTTTCTACGGTGTTTCTTTCATTTTTCTGCATCTGTCTGCCTTAAAGATTTGGTATTTTTAACTATGCAGAAATGACATGATTTCTCTCATTCAGTCATTTTAAGGTAAGTGGCATGTATTTCTTTTCTGCTATTGATTGTGCAGTATGAGTGTGGGTTAAAACGAAATGCTGGCGACATAAGTGTGAAAGGAGATATGAGAGTGGGGAAAAATGACGTTTACACAATGTCTTAGCTAAACCTGTAAAACACAGTATAGCTTTCTGCCTGACTATGGGAGCGAGTGTGGGAACAATAAAAGAGCCAGTAAGAGGTACACCAGCTGGTTATATGTTTTTTTGTGTGTCCTGGGACAGTTGCATGTTTTTAAATCAGTGGATCACCCTTACTAGAAATGATGGTGATCTCGCCTTCCTAGAAAATGGTAATTTTAATAAAAATATCCTGACAAATTTGCAGGGAAAATTGAGAAAAAAGGGAAGAAAAATAACAGGGTTATGTTGGGCAGCTTTCAATGACTGGATGTCAGAGGAAAAGGAAAGGGAAAAGGATTTGGTAATTAGTAGTCTTAAAGATAATCAGCAAAAATTCAAAGAACAGTTAAAAGAACTACAACATACTGCGAGTAATTTAGATGTAGCAGATGGTAAGCGACTAAAGGAATCGCCCTTCAAGGGATTATATCCAGTAAAAGAATTAAGTAAATTACAAATACCTGAATCATCTGAAGATGATAATCTGTGGTTTCCCCCAACTCCCACAGCCCCACCGCAGTATAAGCCCCCACCGGTCCAGGAAAGAGTGGTGAGCTCCATGAAAGAGAGTGGTAGCCAGTGAGGAGAGGAGCATGCTAGTACTGGGAGTGGAGATCAGGCAGGGGGAGGTCAGTCTAGTGAACCAGACACTGAGGAACAGGATAAGGGAAAGGCATCACACATGGAGACTCGTAGTAAGAAAAAAAGGAGACAGAGGCACAAATGTTTTTTAAGCCTAGATCCTTAAGCCCAGGTCTTATCAGGGAAAGAAAGGAAGGCTTTACTTACATCGAAAAAAACATTTTGGCCAGTTTCCTGCCATGATAGATGATGGTGACGGCTATTATGGCCCTGATAAGTTTAATCCTGATTCAGACTCTGAGTCACCAGATGATGGCAGAATGTTTCCCTTGAGGGAAGTTCCAAACCCAGCGCATGCTAGGGATGCAGAACAACCAGCAACCATAGTAGTACCTAGGGCATGGTCAGCAGTTAATTTTCAAGTCATTACTAAATCACTCCCGCCCATTTGTACTAACCCAGCAAGTTTCAACGCGTACTAGCAGGACATATTTGTCTGCAAAATCCTATCATAGAAGAGGATAGAGCAGTCCTTCAATACACCGTCCCAGCTAATCTGATGAAATGAATCTGGGATCATGCTAATGTTCCTACCCCAATACTGAAGCACAATACACGAGGGAAAAATGGGTTTGAGCCGGTTAGGCAATGTATAGTCGATGCTATCACTGTAATAGTGCCACCTACCCCCAAATGGTCGAAAATTAAATCAGTCATACAGAAAGAAGATGAGCCTGTAGGTGAATATTTAAATCGTCTCAATGAAGCCTTCGAGGCATATTCCGGGTACCCAGAGCCCACCGAAGGACCGGCACAGAGAGGGTTGTCAGCTGCTTTTGTAGATGGGTTATGCCATCAGGTGAGGGACAAGTTGAAGGAAGTGTACTTAAACTGGCCTAGTTTAGGCTTACATGAGTTAGTCCAGCAAGTACAATACCTATCTGACCACTTAGCTAAAGAAAAGAAGGATTTACAGGAGAAATTATTAAAAGCACAAATTCAAATGTATAACGCTTTTGGCCAGCCGCCTGATCAGCAAGGTAGAGGACGAGGAAGAGGGAGGGGTGGACACCAAGGGGCAGGAAATCAGAATAGACAAAACTGGCAGGGAACACAGTCGGCCCCACCCCAGAATTCCAATAGTCAGACAGAGTGTTTCAACTGTGGCCAAATAGGCCATTGGAGAAATGAGTGTCCATGTTTAGCTAAACAACCAGCCCCACCCACTGATACGTCACATCAGTGGAATTCTAATTGGACTCCGTCCATTTGGCAGCAACCACAATAAAGGTTCCTTGAACAGAAACAGCAGCAGTTGTGCCCTTTTATTCCTGTGGATCAGGATGGACCACATGTTATGTTACTAGTTAAAAATAAACCATATCCATTTTTGATTGATACCAGAGCAACTAAATCCATGCTAGCTGGTAAGGCAGCAATGAATGTTCTCCTCTCCGACAAGATAACTAGAGGAGTAGGTGTCTCTGGTATACCTATTGAGTATTCCGAAACTGTTCCAGTCCCAGTAACTTTGAGACCTCTACAAGACAACCATGCATTTTTAGTTGGACCCTCAGCACCTTTAAATCTATTAGGGAGAGATTTGCTTTGCAAAATGGGGGCCACTATTTTTTGCACAGCTGATGGAGTTTATCTTCAAGTACCTTCAGATCAACAGGATAGTACCCTGGCAACCTTAGATGAAACTATCACTTTATAGACCATGTGCATCCAGTCAAATTTTGACCGAAACAGGTGTTTACATTCCTTACCCTCTCACCTGTGGACTACTCATGACAATGATGTGGGATTTTTGACCTCTGCTACTCCTGTAAAAATAACTCTAAAACCAGGAGCAAGGTTGCCGTGAGTGCCACAGTACTCTTTGACAGCCGAGGCTATATCTGGTATTGCCCCTGTTATTTCTGCATTAGAACAGCAAGGAAGCATAGTACCCACCACAAGCCCATGTAATACCCCAATATTACCGGTAAAAAAACCTGGCAAACAAGCTTACAGATTTGTGCAGGACTTGTGTGAAGTCAACAAAGCTGCTTTACCCGTCTTCCCAATTGTACCGAACCCAGCTACTATTTTGAGCTGTATCCCACCTACTGCACAATGTTTTATGGTCATAGATATTTCATCAGCCTCTTTCTCTATTCCAGTACATCCTGACAGTCAGTATTTGTTTGCATTTACCTACAAAGGTCAGCAGTATACTTGGACTTGATTGCTCCAGGGATACGTAGAGTCCCCAACTTTATTTTCTAGAGAGATGCATAGACAGCTACAGGATCTGCAACTACCATCACGTTCAGTTCTTGTCCAATATGTGGACGATATTCTTATAGCTTCACCAGACAATAACTCATGTATGGAGGATTCCCTTTTAGTGTAAAATGTTTTAGCTACATGAGGGTTTAAAATAAAAAGATCAAAATTACAATTCTGTCAGGAAAAGGTGCAGTATTTGGGACATATAATTGCAATGGGCTCTTGGCAAATACTCCCAAATCACATAACTTCTATTCAAAGTGCCCCTCCCCCTGTAACACAGAGGCAGCTTTGAGGATTCCTTGGCCTAGCAGGATGCTGTAGACAGTGGGTGCCTAATTTTTCGGAGATTTCGGCCCCCCTGTTACAACTTCTAAAAAAGGATGTTACGGAACCTTTACCCTGGACGTCAAAGCATGAAGAGGCTTTTCAGGCTATCAAAACAGCCTTGGTAAGTCCTCCTGCCTTAGGGTTGCCAGAGTATTCCAAACCTTTTGTTTTCTTTTGCTGTGAGCAAAACAAGACTGCCTTGGGTCTCTTAGCCCAGCAATGCACTGGAGGCTACCGGCCTATTGCTAACTACAGCACTCAGCTAGATCCAGTTGTCTCTGGTTACCCGGCCTGTTTATGGGCTGTGGCAGCTGCTGCTGTCTTGGTTGATATGGCAGCCCCACTAACCCTGGGACATGATACTATACTAGCAGTCCCACATACAGTTCAAGCGCTACTTTTAAAACAAAAACACAGTATCTTTCAAATGCATGCTTTACTAAGTATGAACTAAGTTTAATAAATAATCCTGCCCTGCAAGTCATACGCTGCCCACCACTGAACCCTGCCTCTTTAATACCAACTTTGGATGAGGGCGAACCACATGATTGTGTGCTTGTAGTTAACTCTGTTCTTTCTCCTAGGTTACATTTATATGACACTCCTTTGCAAAATCCTGATTTAGTTCTTTTTGTTGATGGATCTTGCTTACGAACAAACTCTGGTGAATTCCAAGCTGCTTGGTCAGTTTGTACTCTGACTGAAGTTTTAAGATCAGCACGATTACCCCCAGGCATGTCCGCGCAGGCTGCGGAACTAATGGCATTATCGAATGCATGCAAAATAGCTAAGGACAAGTCTGTTACTATATATACTGACTCCCGTTATGTCATGATTATGGTATATTGTGGAAGGAAAGAGGGTTTTTAACATCTTCTGGGGCACCTGTTAAAAAACATTTCTATATCAATAACTTGCTACAAGACTTATTGTTACCTTCTGAACTTGCTGTTGTTAAATGTGCAGCCCATCAATCCAATGACTCCTTTGAAACTAAGGGCAATAATTTAGCTGACTGGGCTGTTAAACAGGCTGCTCTCTCACAAACTGTTCAGGGACATTTTCTGCAGCCTCTGCAACAAATGGTTACTTTTGATACCTCTGTGTTAAAAGCTTTACAGGATGAAGTACCAGAATCAGAAAGAAAAACATGGCTGGCTCAAGGTTATTTTAAACGCTCTGATCTCATTTGGCAACGTCCTGATGGCAAATTGGTCTGCCCAATGTCCATGTTAAATTTTCTTATTAAAGAGTATCATTTGCCAGCCCATGCCCTGGTACAAGAATTAATAAAACAAATCCAAAAGGATTGGTTTGCCCCAGGACTTTTTGCTTCTGTGCATTTTTTGAGCACATGCTCCATTTGTTTACAGTATAACATTTCAAAAGGCACTATGGCTCCCGCACAACCACTGCCAAAACCATTGGGACCATTCTGTGCTTTGCAATGGGATTTTATTGAACTCCCACCTTGTACTCGTTTCAAATATGTTTTAACTGTTGCTGTGTTCTCTGGGTGGTTAGAAGCCCACCCATGTGTTAAGAATGATGCTATTTCAGTTGCTAAGAAACTTTGTTATAAATTGATACCTCGTTTTGGTGTTCCCTGTCAAATATATTTGGACCGTGGAACACATTTTACTGCTCAGTTGATTGATTCGCTGTGTAAAATGTTAGGCATTACCTTAAAATTTCATTGTCCATATAGACCATAGGCATCAGGTATTATTGAATGCATGAATCAGACACTAAAAGCTAAATTGGCTAAAATTACTACGGAAATGAGCCTCACTTGGGTACAGGCCTTACTTCTAGCCCTACTCTCTATGAGAGCACAAGTACATCCTACTAAGGGACTTTCTCCTCATAAAATCCTCATGGGCCACCCTATGCGCATGCCCATGACACCACCACCGCCTTTGTCTGAGTACGATGCATTTAATCATGATATTCTTGTATATTGCACTTCTCTTGTCTCTTTTTTACAGTTTCATCACTGCTAGGTAGCAGCGGCTCAACATATCCCTGATCCTTTCCTGTCTTTTGCACTACAACCAGGAGACTTGGTGTACGTCAAGTCTTTCTCTCGAAAAACAGCGCTTCAACCATGTTGAAAGGGACCCTTCCTGGTTCTGCTGACGACATCATCAGCGGTGCGACTACAAGGCTCACCCACCTGGATTCACATATCGCACATCAAAAAGGTTGTACCATCTGAAGATCAACAGCCTTTACCTTTTATAACTCCAGACTCTCCACCTATTGCTACTCGTACTCAAAGCCATACTGTACCAGCACCTAAAGATGCCTAACATTTACCTGTTTGAAAAATCCCAAACTCCTGATACATTTCCACAAAAGTACTGGACAGCTATTTTGGTGGTTATTCTTTTTGTACTGTTATTTTGAATGTGGCCATTTTTATTTCCTGCTCCAACAACCCACTCTGCCAAGCGAGCAATTTGGCACCCACCTTTCAACACCTACCAGGCCATCAAACATGTCTATGCTTCCACCTTCAACGTTTCGGATTGCTGGATCTATGCAGCTCTTCCCACTTCACATGATGGTCTGCCAATGACAGCTAGTCCTTTACCTACTGACAACTACTCAACCATCCTCTTTAATACTTCTGGGAGATTGTGTAAACAAATACATTCAAATCGAACTGTAGCTCTGACTTTAGCATACCAACAGCAAGGCATTTTATGCCTAAAAAAAGGGAATAAAGAAAGTCGATTCAAGTAATTGCACTATAACAATTCTGAGAGTATGTGCCATTACTAACTACATAGCTTTACAGTCAGTTAACGTTATGGCACGGGACAGGTCTATGTCATATTCAGTGTGGTGGGCCTCTGTATCTGCACCATTCAAGACTTATTCAGATTGGCAGATCTGTAATGTGACTGGAATGATGTTAGGGCCAAAGGAGGTTTGGATCTTTGAAAATAGCCCTACAATGACAAATTACTCACAACTCTCACGTCTTAAGTTAGAGTTAGATGATGAATTCTCTCAAGTAGTGTTTAATAATAATGTTACCACTAACATTTCCACTATGCTCTTAAAAAAAGTGTTGTATTTTATTTGTGGTAGAAAGGCATATAAGTGGTTACCAGGGAATTGGTCTGGTAGCTGTTTCTTAGGTTATTTAGTCCCAGCTATCCGACATGTATCTGCCTTACCTCAAGGAAAAATTCGGAACGTTCGAGAGGTCAAGAAGCCTACCAATCTGATAGGTCAAGTTGATGCTTCATGGATCTATCCTCATGATTTAGCTCATGCTGGCACTAAAGGACTATCCCATATGAACTTGGGTGATGATATCATATCATGGGCTGGTATAATTCCAGCATACGGAGCAGTGAAATCAATTTGGGAACTGAGAAAGCTATCCAAATTGCTTGAAATATTAAGCAATGCTACATTTTCTGCCTTAGAACTAGTGACTGATAAACTGACTGCTATGAGAGCTGTAGTCCTCCAAAATCGTATGGCTCTCGATTTCACCCTAGTGGCGAAAGGGGGAACTTGTGCTTTAATCCAGGAGGAGTGCTGTACATTTATTCCCAACAATCGGCACGAAACTGAAAGCCATCTTGAACTGATTCAAAGAATTTCCGAACTCTCTGAGGCCAAAGAGGCCGATAGTTCAACATGGGCATGGTTAACCAACCTGTTCTCAGGTTGGGGAGGTAAACTTTTGAAGTTGATTTTATTAATTGCAGTATTAGCAATTGTTGCGTTTCTTGTCATATTTTTAATCAAAGCACTGATCTTGAAATTGATGTCTTCAAAAACTGTGAAAAAGGTGCCTAAGTTTTATATGCCTGCAACTATGAATGTATACAATGACATGACAATGTTTACCAATGATGAAAAGACCAGTAACATGGTAAAGTTAGATTTGGGACAAATGTATGATAGGTTAAGTGGTGATGCTTACACAGCATCAAATGGGGGATTGTAGAATATGAACAGCCAAAGCACGTGTTTGAAAGAATTGAGTACATGACAGTCTGCATGTATTAAGATGTACTGTGTACTATGAACTTTGAATGAACTGTGAGTAGTGGAAAATTACTGAAAACCAAGAGTCTGCTTGAAAACAGGAAATGTGCCTTATATAGAAGTGCATCCGAT
Source organism: Protopterus annectens (assembly GCF_019279795.1). Taxonomy (NCBI): domain Eukaryota; kingdom Metazoa; phylum Chordata; order Ceratodontiformes; family Protopteridae; genus Protopterus; species Protopterus annectens. The sequence continues at coordinate 794,688,306 of NC_056725.1, forward strand.
TTTCTTTTTCTACCCATAGATATAATGATGTGAGCTGCTTTATGCTTATGGGTAAATCATTGATTGGTTAATTGTCTTGTATAACAATCTAATTGGTTCATTTTATATTTTTGTACCATCAGCAATATTCACAGTATAAGCTAGTGCATTCCTTTGTTCTGGGAGTCTCCCTGGTGCTTTTCCATGAGTCTCCCACACGTGTGTACTGTAGTTAATAAATACCACTGAAAGAGAGAAAGAACTGTATTTGTCTTCATTCTCAAGGTAATGTGTAACTTAACAGGAGATTATATACATGATGCTTTAATGTCCATAGTGAAGAGGGGTTAGCCAAAACCAGGCTTTTCAGCACATAGTAATTGCAGAACCTGCTGCTGTGCTAACTCTGTCTGTAGCAATATAGGACACTGTCAGCAAAATATTACTGACTGTGTTTGTCTTGGAAGCCCGTGCCTTGATTGTGCACTTCAGGGAATTGTCAAACATTCCAACTGCATTTATATAGTTTTTCAGATTCCAAATTCCATTGAAATCATAGCATATGCATTAACTATTTCAATATTTGCAATGGAGAGAAAATGAACACATACTTTTCAAACCTGCGCAGATAACTAGATTTGAAATCAAGGGATTGACATCTACGTCCTGATGTGAGGCAACTCTGATGGCTAAAAGGAAGGATAGTACGGTACCAGGAATGGGTGTGGCATTGTTAGCAACACCTGTTCAAACTGCCACTCACAGAGCCCAGAAACTCCAAGAAAGTATATAAAGGGTACAGAGAAGGCAAAGGAGAGGGAAAGTATAGAATGAGAAAAGCGCCAGATACAAAATGAGAGTGTGATGGCAGGCACAGGAAATGAGGTCAGAAAGTGTAATAGATATGAGGCAGAAAAGAGGGGTAACACTAGGAACAGAGTATAGGTAGTTTTTTTTTTTTTTTTTGCATTTAGTTCCCTGAATAGCCCAACTGGGTAGAAAGGAGTCCCTTTTCAGTGGAGGCCCAAGGAAAAAAGCTCCATACAAATTACAAATCACAAAATTAACAAGATCAAAAATATATCATAATGGACAGGAGGTTCCATAAAAATTACAAAATTACAACATTTTATGGAATATAAAAGAAAATTTAATAAAATTCAGATACATTGCCAAGTGGCATTCTTTGGTGAGGATTTGAGGAGGTATATTAATTAACATGATGAAGAAAAGAAATTTGCATACAGCAGATGCTGAAAAGTTATGCAAGATTTTCTAACTATTGAAAATGACTGAATCCTATACTAACTAAGGATTCTAGTAAAGGAATACAGTATGGAATGGAATATTTTGTTCTAATCTCTCATTTAACGAGAGGCATACTTTAGTATCTCTTTCATACATTGATAAATGTTGTATCTCCTTCTAGCACAATTCTGTTAAACTTTATTTGATGCTCATAAGCAGAAACATTGTTTGTGTCTTTTGGCTTTTAGGGGTCGCCACAGCGGAACTCCGGTCCGCTAATGATTGGCAGTAGATTTTTACATGCTGGCTTGCCGGGCCTAATGCACAACCTTCAACAAAGGAACACCCATTCACGCATGTCGACACACAGAAGACACTCTAACTGAGAATCGAACAGGCAACGTCTAACTGTGAGGCGACAACGCTACCTTAGCACCACCACTGCAGTTTAAAATAGCAAAAAAAATCACATTATATTGTGTCACCTTCTGATACTTTTCATCTGCCTTATTAAATCTCATTACATTCCTTCATAATATACTGGTCAGGCATTTTGTATCCTTCTTAATAGCACCTTTCAGAGTTAACAATATTTTTAAAAATTCTGATAATTTTTGTTTTCTTACTTTGTGCACTGATATAATTCTGAACTACTGCAGTTTCTAGTTTTGTGTTTCCTTAAGGCCATAGCATTTAATGCTGTTCCTATTTTGCTGATTTGCTTTGTGTTATGTTGTGTAGCCTCCATTATGATAGTCTTGATTTATTACCAACTGTTTTTCCACACTACTTTCCAACTATGTGACAGTTTCTTACCTGGGATGTCTTTTTCTATTGAATATAGACAGCTTTCCAAAACATAGGTGCTCATATAACATATTTAAGAGTATTGTATTCTGTAGTTGCCTATTTTTCCAAATTCAAATCTGTCACATAAGTAAATACTCAAAATTATTCAAAATCCAAGTATTTACTATTGTCTGTTACAAACTCAGAACTATTTATACAATTTAGCAGGCGGTATGAAGCATGAGGATAGGTTTGAGCCCCCAAATGGAAGGCTATTATTTGCCTGGTGTCTCTTCATGATGCTGTGATTAAAGCATTATACGTTTATTGAAATTTTTTATATTTTTGTCCACACATTTCATATTGGAAAAGTTATCTTACATAATGTCCAGTGGACTACATATTGCACGAAAAGATTTTTTTAGCAAAATTTATTGTGACATATGTCAACCAGTGGTCTCCTTTCCTATGATGACCTCGTCACGTCCAGTTTTTGCAGTCTTGTACTCCATGTTTTGCATGACTAGATTTTTAAAGCAACATTTATCATGAGTCATTTGGCTTTTTGATCATGTTTCTCTCAATTACCAGCTGCATAAAAATTTAAAATTCTTTATTCAGAATTGGTACATACTAAAACAAGAATGATACTTCAATGTTTTGTGATGTTAAGTGTTTAAGCATCCACTATTTAGGGCAATAAAAAATGCTCTAGACTTAAGATAGATTAGAAATAAAGATTTCACAGATAATAATAGACAGGCAAGTTTCACTGTCATCAATATTTCTCTTTGTTATGCTCGTCTAAGGAGTTGCATTACCTGTCACTTCCTTCACTTGACTTGGAGAAGTGTAAATAATTACTCCTCAGAGAATGTTGCCTTTCACTGCCAGCAGGGTGACCTTCTTCCTTCCCTTATTACTTATTAGTACTGTTGTCTGAATTTCTTCCCTTACATAGAGTACTGATAGTACAGTTTCGTAGCTGCCTTTCCCAGTCGATCATGTAGACCATGTATTCTGGGGTGTTAACATGTAAGCCATGCTTTACAGTGTAACTGCTACTCCTTAATAAACTTTGGCTGACATGCATTGAGGTAAATCCACATAGAGCGTGTGTGTGTGTGTGTGTGTGTGTGTGTGTGTGTGTGTGTGTGTGTGTGTGTGTGTGTGTGTGTGCACATATTAGTGCTTTACCCTTATTTAATTTTTCCTGAACAAAGCAAGACCCGCTGTACAAAACTGACTGTTTTAGAGGTGACTTGTAGCGATAATCTGTCTATGTGACTCACGCAACTTGCACAGTATGTAACTGAGAGCTGAGTCAATCCAGTCTAGCTGTTTCAGGTGATACCCATTCGCAAGTCATTCCCTTAATGTTCTGTGCAGCAATGTGAGATTATAATAAACTAGTACATGTACATGAATGCATTTGTACAAGCACAAGCATGCATGTACATGCAGACACACACACACACACACACACACACACACACACACACACACACACACACACACACACACATGGTAAGATCTTCTGTTCTGTTAATTTTGCTTCTTAGTAACTACAGTTCCATCCATTCAGCAGGAGCTGCTAGGGTTGTTAAGGGGACTAGTGGTATTAGAACTATACTGCACTAGAAATTATCAAAATTATCATCATCATCATTATTATTATTATGATTATTATAATAATCGTCTCGAGACCCAGCTGGAATGATATATTCACCTTTGTCTAAAGTAGGGAACTTCAGTGTCAAATCTAATCTCTACAATGTATTTTAAAGAGCATGTTAAATTTATCAAAGCCTGACATTATACAGTTGTTTGCATATTCTGGCAGCGTGTGCTAATCTTTGTCACTTCTGGGCATGTGCATTTTACATTATCCATTAAATTCTGTGTACCATCACATTTTCCAATAAATAAAATAAAAAATAAATCATGTTCAGAAGCACAAATTAGTTTTGATGAACTATCTTTGTATTGGTATATCATATTATAGTTTGATTGCATGGTATATAATATTCTTCAGGTGTTGTTAAATGATCTAGTTTACAGATATTAGTTCTGATTTTAACTGTGTATGTCTGCATCCAGTGATGTATAAGAACACAAAAATGTGGGTACAGGTAGGCTTACTGAAATTTAGAAATGCCTGAAAAAAAGTTTTGGTTGGGAGTGGGGACAGACGGACACCCGAAAGTGTGATGAGAGACTTAGGGACACAGGTGGACAGTGGTCTCACCTTTGATAACCACATTGCCACAATAGTCAGGGAATCCTTCTATGTGGAACACCTCATCACTAAGGGATTTTCATCCAGAAAAAAGGAGGTCATTGTCCCACTGTACTCATCCCTCATTAGACCCATTATAGAGTACAACGTCTCATTTTGGTATGTACCTCACAAGACATCTGCAACAGCTGGAAAGGCCACAGAAATACCTCACTAAAAGAATCACAGGCCTAAAGCAGATCCTCTATGCTGACCATCTAAAAAACTCCAGCTATACTCTGTGGCATATTGTCTACTCAGAGGCAATCTCTGCTTAACATACAAGGCCATGCCAAACCCTGAGCTGTTGGACATGCTCCACTTAAAGAAACCCCAATCCCTCAAAGCCACATGCTCCAGGGATCTAAACCTTGTCATCACAATGAACAAAACATGCTGGAGGGATAGGTTCCTGACCCAGAGACTCCCCATACTCTGGAATAGACTGCTCATACATGTCAAGCAACATGCCTCATCGGCCCTCTTCAAAAGGAACCTTGACGATTGGATGGGAGATAGGAAATTCACCCCGGGGATCATGTCAGTTGCCCTGCAAGACAGGAGTCCAGGGAAGTAAATATTTTGGGAAGAAATATCCAGGGAATTGTTATGGCTAGGCTTGTATAGGCCTAGTACCAACCTATGAACCTATGAACCCATCAGTACTATTGCAAACCAGAGTGATTATTTGTAAGTATATGTATGTTCATGTGTATGTAAGTTTATACAAACAGTGGAAGGCATCAAAGTATGTGAGAAAGAATGGGGAAATACCCTTTGAATATCTTAAAACAATGAACATTAAATAAAATATTCATGGGCGACTTTAATTACCTGACTTTTAACTTGGAATTGTGTATGACACCAAATGTACAACTGTAGAGTTTCCTGGATTTTGTAAACACAAACTCCCTGGACCAGATTGCCAGTACATTGACCAGAGGTACAACCATACTGGATCTGCTCCTCACTAATATGGGAGAGTGCTGCACACCCTCTACTGTAATTTCTTCTCTGGTAAGGTCAGACTACAGAATGGACCCCTTTGAAGTAAAAATAAAACCTTGGTCCTCAGCTAATCCTATTATATTCGGAAACTACTCTAAGACTTACTTCCTATTTATTATTATTATTATTATTATTATTATTATTATTATTATTATTATAACCTGGCAAAGTTTCAAAATAACTGTTCAGAACCATGTACTGAAACTATATGCCAGGAAATATATAATAGTATTATTCAAGTCATTCACCCCATGGTAACTTTCATATTAGCAACACCCTCCTAAGAGTTAACTTGACCCAGCAGTTAGGGACTTGGGGACACACATATACAGTAATCTAGCTTTTGATCATCACGTGTCTACAGTACTGAGTTAATTACTTTATGTTGTGCAACTTATAAACAAAGATATGGCATCTATGTCCAAGGATGTCATTGTTCCACTGAGTTTGGCATTCATCAGACCTATCATTGAGTGCAATGCTCCCTTTGGTATGTACCTAATCAGTGAGTGCAAATGCCCCCTTTGGTATGTAACTAACCAGGCTTATCCAACAACTGGAATGTCCATAGAGGTTCCTCTTTAAAAGAATACAGGCCATAAGTAACATGTCCTATGAAGACCACCTTTAGGCCCTATCCCTGTATTCTGTCTTCTACAGACTGTTGAGGAGAGATTTTTGCCTGTCATACAAGGCATTATCATACCCCACCCTGATGGACCTCCTGCATATCTGCAAAACAAACAGCACCATAATTACCCATTCTAAAGACTTAAATCTTCCCTGTGTTATAAATGGGACTACTGGAAGACAGGTATATATCCAGAAGACTACCCCTTCTCTGAAAAAGGCTTCCGATCCATGTGAGCCAGAGTTTCTCCCAACTATGTGTAACTTGGACAGTTGGATGGGGAACAGAAAATTCATCCCTGGTTTGGCACTTATGTCTCTAGTGGACACATACAGCCTGTAAATGGTTCATGTCCCGGGCCTTTGCTTATAAATGTTTATCTCCCAGGTCCTTGCTGACACTTATCAAGGGTACCAGAACTTGTCAGAGATTTGAGGTGCATGGCTAGGCATAAAAAGGCCCTTGTGGTCATTAGGCTAGTATACACTTATGAACCTATGAACAGTTTTGACCCTGCATTGCAGACTCCTTTCATGCATGTAAGACTGTGAAAGTTACTGGACACTTAATGCTGTTGCAGAAGCACACCGAAGTGAATTTGTTGTGAGATGTTAGCCAGAGAGATTTTTTCTGCTGACTTTTGGTACACTAACTTTTAAGACTGTAAGCCATCTGTAGTAATAAGTTAACTATGAGTATACTTGGAAACATATTCTGTCTCACTTCTCTTTATTGGTTTGATCCTTTTTTTACTTTGTTTATCTATGTTTGTGACTAACCAGCTGATAAGGGTTTATAAAGGCATTTTCCTGTTTTGTTATATTATACCAATCATGCAGTCTGAACAAGTGAAAGCTTGTAAGCCTTTTTCAGTAACATGCTTAGAGCGAACACATTTAATCTGATCTAGATCAGTAAAAGGAAACACATATTCTCTCTATTCATTGCTCTCAGATTCTGTTGTAGTGTCTATGCATGTTTTTGGCTAACCATCTGATTAAAATCAGAAATGACAAGATCTTTTTCCACTTACTGTGTATTTTGGCATTCTGTGCTAATAACTTAATGCTGCATACAGCTACAATGACTGAAAGAGAATAACAAGTTTTTGTTGAGGTCAGAATGCTAATAAGTGTGCTTTAAGGACAGAGTGTCAACATATCTGTGCCTAGTAGCAGTGTTTAAATGTAAAAAGTGTGCTGAATTCTTCCATATAAAGATGCAACCTTGCAGCACCATGTCAAATGCTTCTGTACAGTTTGTATGAAGAAAAATAGCATTTACTCTGGTGTTAAATAACATGGCCAAATATCACAAAGACAGACACAGTATGAAGTGTTGTTTTGCATAAGTATGTTTCATAATTCTCAAAGCTAATATTACATACAAAAGTACTGAATGGGTTTTAAAGTCAAATGGATTTCTTAGAAAACAGCATTTATATATCTCATTCGGTTCATAAAACAAATATCATTATCTGGGAGTACTCAATATAGTCGCTGTGATGTAGTCATAATATATGGACCTTAATCAAAGCTGTAAAGCATTTATTGTACTAAGCTATAGCGATGGCCACACAGCTGCAGATTGGACAGTGGGTTATTCTGCATGCCAAGGACATGGGTAGGGCATACTTCTTTAAAGGCAAATTTGTTTTAATTTGTTATTTGGGATATTTTGCAGTCACCCTAATGAAAATGGACATCAGCTGGGTATAACAACCCTGTGTTTCTTATGCTTAGTCAAACACTCTGCTTATGCTATGCTGAAGAGGTCATAACAAGGCCGAAATACACATATCCATAGCTAGTGTGGTTTGGCTTTATTGACCTGAAATTGTCCATTAAAACGAATTTAAATGTAAAAGTAATGGGCAATCAGAATCACCATATAGCTGAAACACCTGATGTTCATAAGGGTTATTTGCATATATCCCATGTAGCTCTATTACAGGAGGTTTGGGAGGACACTCATTGTAAAGGCAACATAGCAAGTGATATCAAAATGGTAAAAAAAAGTAACAAACCAGAGAAAGAGAGAGAGAGAGAGAGAGAGAGAGAGAGAGATACTACAATCAAATCATTTAGTTCAGCTTGCAGAAAGGGTCAATGAAAACCAAGTACAGATATAGAAAGCCACAAACCAACATCTGATTGACTCTGAAAGTGTTGCTGTTTGTCCCACATTATTTTACAAAATGGAAATCATTGACCTGTTTTCATTGACTGAAATATTATCAAAATCTGTGGATTGAAGTTAGTGAAATTACATTTCCCCCAAAGCTGAACAATCTCCAACTTAATATCTTTAAAGATCTAGGAATATGAGAGTACAGCCTTTCGTAAAGGTGTGCAATGGAACTTATTTCATGGAAAGTACTTTTTTTTTTTTGTAAATTATTTACAGCCAATGTTATCCATTGTCAAATATTTTTGATGATTTTGATTCAATTAATATGGATCTGATAACCATGTATCTGTCACCAGCATGCCCAGTTAAGACAAGGTAAGAAAGGAGAGAATTAGTTTATATAAAATTATAAATGTATAACCCTTCCACCATCATAATAATGTTCTGAAAACAAACACCTCGAAAAAAAAAATATATATATATATATATATATATATATATATATAAATATATGCATCTAGGACTTTTGATCGAAGATCAAAAGTCCGAATCCATAATTACCATACATACTTTACCGAAAAAGCTGTGCCTGGAAGTGATTGACAGACTAAATGAGACAGGTGACTATTTGTGCTGAAAAAAAGAAGTGAAAATAGTATTGATAGCTTTCATTTTACAACCAAATTTCCAGCTGATGTACTCTAAATGGGCAGTAACTTTATGTCTGCCCGGTGGATGATCGACATTACTTGACATGTAAACAGAAGACTGAGCTTGACCCACAACTAAGTACTATATATTATGATTACACTGCAACAATGACTGTCATGATAAACATCATTAATTTTCTCCCCTATACTCTCCAAATTCTAAATTTTTGAATCCATCCCTTGCACTACCCAAGTAAGCCTGCCAAATCTCCCTTGACCTCATCACCCATCTACTAAAATATTACATGTCTTATTGTTTTCTTTATAAAGAGAAAATGGTTATTGTCTGTGCATGATCTGTAAGGCATCAATCTTTTTAGGTATAGATGCATACATTTCTTGAATAAAATAAGTTTTAGGAGATAAAAAAATTTGGAAACTGCAGTGTTGTATCATTGTTCCTAAATGTTTGTATTATAAATCTAAAAATGGTATAACTTTAAACTCATTGTTGGCTTATACTGTATTTTGGAATCTTTAACCTCAAAAGCTTAGTGTCTAACATGTCAGACTTTTTTTTACTTCTGTCATTGCATTCCTAAAGGAAATTAAGTCATAGCCTATGATACCTGGATGAGAAATTACTGAGCTCTTAAAGTGATCATAGAATATGATGTTTATTTTTTTATATCTGTGTCTATATTTTGTTAGCAGGTCTCTAGTAATAGTTTGTAGTTGCTCCATACTGAAGAGTCCATAGATTAGTACTAAGCTAACTGTCCTTCAGGGTCATTTAAAGTCTACTTACTTCCTCCATGTGAAGATCAAACCCTGTGCCTTATATCTATAAGGTAAGCACCTTAACTATTATGCCACCTTCTCACGATAACACTATTACAACAACAACACCCACAGAACTACTAAAAGCATAATTAAACTGCACAGTACCACACATAGAAGTTCACTGATCTCGAGTCCTGCTTATGGCTTAGAGTCAGTGTTGACATGGGGCTGCTGGAATTATTTTATTAGTTTTGGGGCATTATCAATTAATTACAAGGAATCACAGCGCTTTCTTTCTATTGATTCTAAATAATCAAGTATTCATTCTGAAGTTGGGTTACAACAGTAAATAAAAGTTTAATGTTTTATTTTGTACTTTAATTTTATGTTAGCATGCTTAAAATATCACTATTATTTCTCTCCATTTTGTTTCTTCTTGTATATGATTGTACTTCAAGTAGGTTATTGCTGAAAAGGGGACTTTTATTTTATTTTACTTGTCATGTTCCTGTCTATAAAATAAATAAATAAATTGACTGCATCACAACTTGGCTGCTTTCAGCCTAGTCCCATCCCAATCAAAATGCCTAAAACATTGAAATAGTATAGAAGTGCATTACTAATCTAGCAGATTGTCTTGTTGGCCACTCAAGCTCTGACCAACAAACAGCACCACACTGCTGGACCTTATGGAGGTGCCACTACCTCTGAAAATGTCCAGAAAGTCCTACTTCTCCATTTGAATTGGTTACCTTGATGAACCATTACCTGTTGACCTATCTTCCTATGCCACATGTTGAGCTGTTAGACCAGGGGTGGCCATGAACCACATTAGCATCTGCTGTCACATCTTCCCAGCTACAGTCCCAGTAGGCCAGGTCAACAGCACATAGGTCAAAATGTTAATGAGCATGGGTCCAGAGTAGCTCCTCATACTGCATATGAGAGAACTTTGGCTTATATGTCATCCTTTCACCACAATCCCCATTGTGTTTCTGCATCCCTGTTTTTCGGATGTTGCTCTGTAGTTGTGGAATTAACAGTCTTGTTCAAGATTAGTCATGCAGAATTCTCACATCTCCATTCTCCACCCCGACCCACAGAGTTGCTGTTTGTTTGCTTGACAGTTACAGTATATTTCTATATCCACATCCTTTAATGTCAAGCATGTCCATTTACTGACCAAATGCTCCCCACAAAGCAACACATATACCATTGCAACTGACCAAGGTTACATAACTGTTTTCTCTGGGTTAAAAAGACTTTGCAAATGACATACATGCATAATATATACTCCAGGCAAACTTTGTACTTAAAGTGGTATTATATGCTCAGCAAGAAAGTGTTGTCCTGATGGGTGTGTCTTTCATGTTTAACAGGCCTTAAGCCCTCCAGTTACCTAACCCTTGCAGTCCCTCTGTCAATACTCCTTCCCCAAAAACTTACAAGTAGTGATAAAATTATTTCATATTATGTTAACAAGCATAATAGCAGTTAACAGTAGCCATACCTGATCTTACCTTATACAAGCAGAGTTTTACTCTGCTTTAACATGTCCTCTGAGGTACAACTGTTGCATATTCAGAAATTGCTGATTTCATGTCTTCTTCCATAGTACAATGATTCTGTCTGCATAACATTGCATTTATATTGTACAAGTTAGACCTCAGCTCATTATTGCTTCTGAATCACTCAGTTTGCACAATGAGAACACCTTGTAACCACCAAATTCAATTGTCCGCAATATTTTGCACATGCCTGGATCCTGGTGGGCAGCATTGCATATGTGCAGTCCAGGACAGGCCACCATAGTGTATCAGTAACTTCATACTTAACCTTATTTAAATGAAGTTGTAGTGCTTACTTTATTAGCAGCATATAGAAGGAAAGAAGAGATCCATGTTTCACACCATAAAGTGCCATTGTGAAGTATAATGATACAGTACCTATATTATACTAGCCTGACATCCATTGTGCAAATGAGCTGCCCATTGATGCCCATCAATGCTTGGCACATGGTACATATGATAAACTGATTTTGCCATATGCCCTGTAATTCATCAAGATGATATATTATAGTTGGAGAAGGAGAGGGTAGTATTCCTTTTAGAGGAGGTGTGTGGGGGAGACAAACAACCTTTTTCTACCTCTTCCATAAAGATTACAGACAGAGGTCCTTCAGGAGGGCTATCAACAGCCTCAGTATCAGACTGAAGTCTGGAATAGTTTAGCACATGCAATTGCCCATGCCACTAGCATCTCATGCACAAGGGAACATTGCCATCACTGTTACAGTGGCATTTGGTACCACCATCCTGACCTCGTAGGTTGACTGGAGATTAACGGTGAACAGCAGGCACCACTTTTGCACTATAAATAGAACTTTAATTAGCTGTACATATAACTTAATAGTGCATGCCAACCATAGATCTTACACAGTGCTGTTTTTTCTCTACATAAGCCCTGAAGACATTACACTGAATAGATAACTGAAGAGGAGATTGGAGCAGCAAAAACAGCACTGGGGTGAGTAGACTTAATTCAGAGTGTCCAGCTTTTAATATTAAAAGTAGTACAGCTTCAGTTTCATACAGTATTCCTTTCTTAAATCATTGCCACTGCTGTGATAACTTCCATAGTTCAAAAGTAGCAGTATTATTGTTAAATGCAACTGGTGTGTGCTTGTTTGTGTGCACACATGTGGACATATATCTTGCCACTGACTTGAACAAGTTGTTTCAGCTGTTAAAGGTGTGTCACCACCTTTAGATTATTTCTGTGGGTTAATTTCCCTTCTAATATGTGCTCAGATCATTTTTAAGTTGAAGAGTCTGTTTCATTATACTAACCACGTCATTAGAGGAGGGAAATATGTATGAATAGCATTATTTTGATGGATGAACATTTGTATCGTGGACACCCTCTGCCAGTATACTTTTCTCCTTCAGTTATGATACCTGTCAGGTGAATGTATGTCTGAGCAGTACTTATTCTTTGTAAGTAAATTTACCTCATATACTGTGTCTTGGACTACAACACCTCTAGCCAGTTTGCCCAAGTGGCTCATCGCATTAACCCATTGGCTTTTTGAAAGCAGATGATGACAGCTGTGTGATCAGAATCCTCTTTCACATGTCTATTCCGAAAGCCTTCCTAAACTGAGAAGTGTCTTTGTTATTCATTCATCTATATTATTAGCAACTTAGTCATATGACAAGTACATATTACTTTTACTTTTTCATTGTATTTGTACCTTTCCATTCTCTTTATCACCATCCTTTATTTTACGTATATTTTCATTGTTTGTTTTTTCTCCATCTGTTTTATTGTTATATGTAGCAACATCAAAACCTGCACCAATCCCTCCATTAAGGATTGTCAGCCTCCAACAAGTGGCAACAGTATGCTATTACCACCACCAGCAGCATCACCATAAACACCCACAACATCTAGGTCCTAGCCTGCCACAGTCACCTGCCCAGCTCCTGCTTTACCTGCACCACCCTGTACAGGTAGTGCCATGCCAGATGCTAAGACTGTTGTACCCACTGGTAGAAGTGCCACAAGAGGAGACACATCTGTCACTCATTAGCAGCTGTCAGACATCATTGGGCATATGTCTGGCAGGTAGTCAGGTGCATAAACTGACTATATAAAAAAAAACTCCTCCGTTGAATCTTTGACTTGTGTCACTCTCCAGCACTACCTTCACCATCTTAGACATGTCCCAGTGGTGATGATACCCAGTGTGTTTAATAATCTCCTACTGGATCACAGATGTCAGTAGCTATGGAACCTCATCCTATACCCCATCCTGTTGTTCCCCTCCATTTTGTGTCAAAAGCCTACCTTTGTTGTGCAATCCTCTTCTTAATATTGTTTTACCTCTGTTTCTCTGACATTTCCCTGACCATATTGTTACCCCTCCATCCCTCCCTCTTTGTATTAACACAACCTCTATTTCTCTTGCCTGTTCTCCTCTGCAAAATGCCCTCACTTTTTTACCTTCTTCTTAATTCCCTTATTTTCTTCTCCAAGTTACCGTCTCTATATCCATTAAAAATGAGCACCTATTTATCAAAAAAAAAAAAATATATATATATATATATATATATATATATATATATATATATATATATATATATCCCAACTACCCCACCTCTGTCTTATTCATTCCTTAGCAATTTACCCTATGTTCTACCCTCTGTTTGCTTCTCCTTTTCATCCCTTTCCTATCTTCCACCTTTTCATTTGGTCAAAAATTGATCAACACACCACAGTCATGTATACGTAAGGCTTCCAAATCCCTTTCCTTTCTGCTCCTACTCTGCACAGCTGATCACAAACACCACTGTGACATGCATGTATAGCTGATGAGTACTGATACTGCCCATTGTATAGCAACAGGCTAGGCTGCCATAACTCACACCTCCAACTGTTATGTAGAGCCACTATCATGCACTACTTATATTGCCCTTTTCTGGCACCAGCCATGCAAATGACTTGAGCTTCAATGTGCAACAGTTGGTGCAAATGAAATCCTGTCTATCTCATAACATTTAAGCATATATCCTTGCAAATTATTACATGGTCAGTTATGGCTTTGGATAAGGAGTTTAGATGCCAAAGGTGGTGTCCTGAGGAATCCTTGTTGTGTCATTTAGTGTTTCATTCTGCAAGTATGTGACACACATTTACTGTGTGTAGGTGTGTGTGTGTGTGTGTGTGTGTGTGTGTGTGTGTGTGTGTGTGTGTGTGTGTGTGTGTGTGTGTGTGTGTGTGTGTGTGTGTGTGTGTGTGTGTGAAGACTTTTCTTTGACTTTTGCTGTAGCCCCGCATGTACCTAAGTTGTGTTTAACTTCACAGGTGATGAAGGCTGTGGATTCAAGTCACATAGGAGTTGCATGCTTTTTTTTCTTTTAGTTTTTCATTTCACACATGTGACACACACTTACTATGTGTTTCTCTTAAGGCGTCTCTCTGACTGCTGCTGTAGCTCAGAATTTTGACTTTCCAGGTGATAAAGATTATAGGTTCAAGACTTACAGGGGTTGCATATAGGCATCATTGTTAAAGTAGGATGGATGACATTTACATTATAACACAAGTGACGTGGGCAGATACTGAAGATATCACAACTACATTTTTTCACTGCATTTCTACTTTTCACTCTTCCACCCTCTTTTTCACCTTTTATTTCTTCAGTGCAATATAAACTTGTTTCCAAGAAGTAACTTTGATGCATGCATTTCCAATTGCATATGTCTACTCTTGAATTTTCTACAGTGCCAACAGTCTACGGCATACAGTGGAAGCATTATTTTATGTTGTATTGTTAAATTACCACAGAACTGCATAAACTGGATTCAATTAAAAGATTACCCATTCATTGAACTGATAGATTTGAAAGTGCCTGACATGGAGAAAATTGTATACTTACACTATAGATTTGAATGAAGAGGAAGGTATTGTTTCTTTTTGGGGATAGATGGAGTAATCATCAGTCATAAGAAACATAATTAGAGGTATCGATTGCCAAGTTGTAACTGATACTAATATCTATATCAATGCTGTCTGGCAATTGTACATTTGAATTGTTTCAGATTCTGTTTTCTTGGGATATCAACAGTTTTTCAGAATGATCTGTGTCATGCTACTCCTATCAGTGAAACGAAATCCTTACTAGCACTTTAGATTTTATAAATCCAACAAAGAGCACTGATCAGCTATACATTTTTAAGAATGAATTTCTTCATTTAATCTTTTCAACATTCATTTCTTATCTTAGTCTTGGCTCTTGATGGCATATGGATCACCTTTATTTATCCCCTTTACCCAGCGTATTATTGACAGAGATCCATAGGTTCATAGGATGTTACTAGGCTATTGACCGGAGGGTCTTTACAAGCCTAGCCATAAGTCCCGATATAATATTAGATGAGAGATATCATCTATGCCCAAGGTTTTTCTTGCAAGGGCTAGCCATACCCATAAAATTGCATCATATCCTGTAGGTTGTTTTCAGGTTTTCCCTGTCTCTGGCAGTGTGAACACTCTGGGAATACCATTTTGCTCAGGTGAAACATTATCCTTCCTTCCTTTGGTGTAATTTTAGAGAGTTGTTTAGAGCCAGACTCATGACATTGTTATTTCCTTTGAATAAGTTTTTTTTTTTTTTTTTTTTTTACTTTTTTCTGTTACCTCTTGCAATGCCAGCTGTAGTAAATAAGGTATGTAGTAGCAGAAAAGAGGAGAGGAGAAGAGATGAGGGGAGAGACCTTTTCTTTTGCATATCAAATATATTTGTCCAGGCTTCAATTTCATTTGCACTGAAATCTTTTTTTTTTAAGTTTCTGGATATTGGTAGGGGTTCTATAGAAATGTAAGAGTCTGCAATTTCATGTTCTAATGTAGGCCTTGACCTCAGCTGTCTCCTTCATGCATTATGCCGACAAATGCAAATGTGTCTTTATGTTTTTAAGATGTACCTCTGTTACAGGCTACATCTTCTTTATCTAAGTGCATACGGAGTACGGAAGTACTGTATTTAAATTTTCAGGTTCTGTATTGGACTTTGAACCTCATATTGCATTGAAACATTTTCATTTGGAAAGTGCCCATTTTTAGTATTTTGACATTTTAATACTTTTTTGAACAGTTTCCCCTGCTTTGGCATTCATTTGTAAATTCTTGCAAAGTGATAAGGATTTGTTTTCTTTTTCTAGTTCACAAAATGTGCCTTTTCCATGGGATGCGTTTTTGCATTGACACAAGAGATTCTACACATTGACACTCTGATTCATACTCCTGACATTCATCTTTCACTTTTTCTGCTATTCCTTCATTGTGCATCTATTAAATATTTTGTGTCATGTACATTGCTGATTGTCTTAACTCTATCATTCTTTAATCCTATTTTAGAGAACTTCAGTAGCTGAGTAAGAAATATAATATTTTTATCAGACTAACCCTTTCATCTGACCTTTGCTGAAACCACCCCTGAATATCTTTTTTGTTTTAATTTATGGTTCAGTATCTGTAAAAGATGAGCCTTGTATGGTAACTATTTAATGTTTCATTCAGTTCATGCACACTCCTTGCAAAGTAAACTTTTCATAAAATATATTTGTTTGCATCTAATTGAACTATGCAATGTTTTTTCTTGTACTGCTATGTAAGCATTTTTAATTTCTGGCAATATTTCATTTGTGTCATTCAACGTGTTACCAGTCATTTACAATAAAAAATAAAAAAATAAAACTAAAAGTAAGAGAGCTTTCAGACGGTCTTTTCCATTAGCATTAAGTGCTGCAACATTGTTTCTGAATGTAATATTTCAATTCCTAGATGGTGCAATGCAGATCCAGCCATTGACTATCTAAATATCAACAAAATGTATTTATTTGTTTACTTATTTGCATTAGATGAAAAGGAATGTGCACCTGTAAAGTTCACTTTTTCATCATAGACTTGTAGAGAAAAGCTCCAGAAACATTAAAGCATATAAAGTCACTGCACATCAAAAGTCTTTGAGATGTTATGAGACAGCTACAGGATGATCGAGAGAAATGTGAACTGGGGCGATTATATACACTGCATATACATAACCAGTATTAATGGGATTCAATATACTATATAAAGGTTATGTGAGATCTTAGTGATGAGCTCTCTGTGTAGGTATCTGATGACAAGTGAAGAAAACCTGTTCCAACACATAAATATGGCCACTATCTGAAATAAAATGCCATTAAACAAAAAGGAAATGTGTAATACTCCACAGATTTACAGATAGTTAATGACTTTATAAGCATGATATATGCATCTAGTGTACATACAGTGAAGAAAGACAGATATGCAAAAATTGCTCTAAAGAAATAGTAGTATAAACATGACTGATAGAACTAGCATATCTGCTTTAGGGGTATACTAAGAGTCAGCAAAGACTTATTTCTGTATAAGGACTACAGATCAAATCTGCAGTGCTAAATACAAAATATATGAAGTAATATGTAAACTGGTATATAAAGTGGATGTGGAAATGTGTCCTTTTTAAAACAACTTTATTAAATCATTATATATTCATATGCATTAATAGAAATGAAAACAAGCTTTAATAACATTTTCATTATTATCATTGTGAAGTATACATGTTTTCTTTTTAATAATTTTCATTCACTTGAATATTACTTAAATTGTTAAGTGTTACCTTCCCTTTAATCTCAGTCCTCATTTAGATTATCTTTCTGCATGTTTTATTCACACAAATTCCATTTGTTTCTATGAAATTCACCCTTTCCCCTTTCTAAAGATTCCATATCAAAGTATTTTTGGTTACAATTGATAAGCCACAAAGCCACATCATATTTAAAAACTCTCCTATACCTCTAGATATGTTTCAAAGTTACTTTAATGGGCTTCTTTAAAGAGTTCCATCTTAAAGAATGAGGAAGCTTTTCCACAGTTTTATAACATGTACTGGGAAGTAATAATAACCGTATTTCCTTGGTTTGGATTTGTACTGAATGTCATACAAGTTTGGAATATTTTTTTCACAACAATAGAATATAAATTAAATCAGGACACTTGGGAGTGTGCAAGAGTATTTTTATTGTAAACCTCTTATATTCAAATGGGATAATTAAAATAAAAATATAGCAATAACATATAAACAACCTATAAAAATCAAGTAAAGTGGCAGTAAAATTCTAGCTCTTCTACTTGTATCAGAAAGCCAAGAGAATAACAACATGTTCATTCATTTACACTCAGTTACTCTTTCTTATATTTGTATATCCAAGCTTTAAAATACATCATAAGTCTTAACTGAGTACAATGTATATGAAACAGTGCTATACTCAAAAAAAAAAAAAAACATCCAATCACACTTTTTTATAGCAAAATGCAACTTTATTTTATGAACTGAGAGAAAACAAAAATAGCAAGGCTTTACAAACCACACTACAAAGAAAGCCACAAGTTCATAAATGGGATGTAAATATGTGGATACACTTCAGGAACTGCTCTATATCTTCCTATGATTCTGACAAACAGAGAATACAGTCCTCCGCAAACCATGATGAAGGTGAAAGAGGGCTAGAGTATCATAGCTAGATGAATGAACATTAAATATCATGAAGGCAAATATAAATAGCATACGTTCATAAGTAAATGCTACACTTAGTCTGCAGACTATTATAAGCATAGGCAATAACCAGAGGTGAGAATCATACCCTATATTTTGTGTCTGTGAGGTAAAAACCTTATCCAGTATCAGCTGTCTGAAGTACTGGATGGGTGTAACTGGCACTTTTTAATGATGTTCTGGATAGGTGGAAACTAAGTGGCACTTTTAATGAAGTTTCCTATAAAGCTGATGGTCTAGACGTCATCCTACAAAAAGGTGACTTCAAAAAAATAAAATCTGCCTGAGTACTTTGGTCCCTGTTATCATTGAATAAAATCTTACTGATTGTTTGGATGCTATGCATTTTCCATTTATATTGCATTTCATGGCTAAAAGGTTAGAATGTACTACTTCACTTATTGAGTTAACAGATGAATAACTAGATTAATAAACTAATCAACTACTGAATACATTTTGGCCAAAGCCTAATCAAATTCATGCTAAAAGGAATCTTGAATCAAGTGTGAAAGAAGTCCTTCAAATCAGTTACCTAAAGTTTTGTGTATCTTATTTTTTCAGAAGCAGTGATGAATTGTGTTAATAATTGTTTTGGACTGTGAGCCCTTATTATCTTTGGTAAATAAGACAGTTATAGCTAGCCTGTCTATTTGTAGTACAATTCAAACCTCTTTATCTTTTACAGAAAACTCCTATAGCTTAGGGACTAAGGTACATTTATTATACTTTATAAAGATCTGCCATCAACCAGTTTATTCCTGGGGCTTTAATATTGCAATTTTTTTCATTGGGGTTATGATTATTTGAGGTAATTGAGCAAGATTTTAGCATTTCAATTGATTTATTTTATTGAAACCACATGTTTGGCACCATTTTGTATGTTAAACATTTCTGACAGGAATTTTTCATCAGTGTAGGACTTATTTCTTATCTAATACAAACTTTCACTGTACCCATTCATTTTGACTGATACTAGCTTTTTTTTTTTGGGGGGGGGGGCATTTGTGCATTCATTTTGTGCTTGGAACAGTGTTACTGAAAATGTCATTTTCA
The DNA here is from genome assembly GCF_019279795.1 of Protopterus annectens. NCBI lineage: Eukaryota > Metazoa > Chordata > Ceratodontiformes > Protopteridae > Protopterus > Protopterus annectens. The sequence goes on from NC_056725.1 coordinate 794,707,997, forward strand.
TAAGTGTAGTCTTTGGAATAGTAACCCCTGCAGGAACAGATGCCAGATTGATTTTGTAACTTTTTTTTGTTAAATATTTCTGAAAGGAATTTTTCATTGGTTTATGATTTATTTCTTATCTAGTATTGTTTTAGGCTGTTTTCATTCAGTTGGTGATAAAACTAGCCTTTATTTGTTAAAACTGGGGACATTCTGTAGCATGTATTTTGTGCTTTGAATTGTGTTATTGAAAATACTATCATTGGCTCAGTGTAGTGTTCAGATAGTTCAGATTAGAAAAAGCCTTTAGATTGCTGTTTAGAGGGAGAAGAGTAGGATTTGTCCATCCTTTTACTGGGCTGACTGTGCAGCCAATATTGGTATTAAGCTGGATAATTTCTTGTCCCGGTAACTTGATGAATTCAGATACAGTGCCCTTCCCCATCATCTGCCCCTTGTGTACCTAAAGACATATAAATAAGTCAAGAAATATGCCTCAGCCTATGGCTTGCGACTCTGCAGTAGCCTTAAGCTGGCTATTGAACCACTCACTTTCATTTGGAACCATAGCTGTTTGTGATATGAGGGTCAGACGTTCTCTGGGGCTGTTCCAGTGCCTGGCTCAGGTATTGGAGAACCAAACTCTTTAGGTTCATGGGAAGTCAGGGGTGCAGAATCTGTTGTTAGCATTGAAACACCCCCCCCCCGAGATTCTCTCACTGATGTAAGCATGCAATATGAGACAGAAGACCCACCACATTACAAGGCAACAGCTTCTAGCTAGGATCTCACCTGAGGTTGTAGCTATGGCTAGATCCATTGTTCAGGCAATTTATTATGGGATGCAAACCTGGGTTATGAGTAACTCCAAGTATCACATCCCTGTTCAACCACTCAGGGCTCCCAATTTTGAAAAGGTTTGGAATCTGACATTCCAGAAGTATCAAAGTCTTTTAAGTCAGTTTTCCCTGAGTGCAAACAAGTGTAGAGAAACAAACAGTTGTTTTTGTTTTTTCCAAATGTTGGCTTGATTTAGGGATGTATTCAACTAGGAGAAATCTTTGCCTTCTTGTGAGGTCAACCAGTTATATGATCTTTTGGTGGTTGAGGACCCAGATGCTGCGACCTTCCCTCCATTAATGCCAGCATTGAGGATGTTTTTAAGAAGGCTTACAATTCTCTTCTATTGAATGAGTATTTGCCTAAAAAGTGTTTAAGAAATTCAGGGTGTACCCAACCATGCCTCATGTCCATATCCCCTTGTCTGCAGATCCTGCTGCTGTATCCCCAATAACATCTTCAAACAAAAGAATACATATTCATCAAACCCAGTCCCTTCAGACAGGCAAGTGGCTAGAATTTCAGGAGAAAAAGCTGGCACTGTCTAGCATGGTAGCCTTTAAGGTGTTTAAATACCAGTGTTTTATGTTGAAGTTTGTGTTGAGGTGTATGTATACTTTAAACAAATTTGCTGCATCATTACCTGATAAGCAAAAAGTCTATGTCAAGGATACTGTATTCAGTGTTTAAAGAGTGCCTTGGAAGGAGTCTATACAGTTGTGGAAATGCAGTGATTTCTGTAGTGATAAGGAAGTACATCTGGTTTCACAGTCAAACCTTTTTTGATGAATTAAAACAGGGGATTATGAATACCCCACTTGATTCTAATAATGTGTTTGGTACAGCAGCTATTCCGATTCTTAAATACTGGGTTGCTGGAGGTAAACTGAAGCAAAGGGTGTCTAAAATGTTCCATATTTCCATGTTTCCCTCCATTAAGCAGGATAATTTTTGGCAGCCCAACAAACAAGTCCCAGCAAAACAAAACCTAAGACACCAAAAGGAAATGGCAGGACAAGAACTCTGCCAAACCTAACAAAAGAGGCTCCTTTCCAAAAAAGGCTAAAACCCTTTGAACCCAAGACTATGCTGAGGTGTGGGACCCATCTTTCATAAGTACCCCTCTGTGTACCCTGTCTTGAAAGTTTAGTTCTAACAAGGCAGCCTGACCATCAGTAGTTCCCAACAAACGGGTGATCAACATTGTTGGCAGAGGGTACAGGTGGCAGTGGAAGGAACATCTACTTCAGTTCAAGGGTGTGCACCCTCACCCCCCCCCCCGGACTAGACCTTGTTATTCCCTCCTGTATTCCAGCAAATGTTGGAGTTGGACTCAAGGGACATACAAACGATCCCTCCTTCAGAAAGAATGAAAGGTTACTCCAGAATTTTCCTTGTTCTTTCCAAAAATGTGTTTTTGGACCTCTCCTTTATAAATATCTTTGTTAAGGTTCCCAAATTCAAGATGCTCACCCTACATGCAGTGCTTCTTCCTTTGCTGCTTCATGGTGACCTTGGACTTAATGATATGTATCACCGTATCCCCATTGCTGGTTGTTTCAGTTGATATCTGAGATTTGTTGTGTTCTCCACATTGGTCTTTGGGCTATCCACAGTGTCTCAAGAGTTTACTAAATGTCTTAGTCTAATAGTAACTCCACCACCAAACTTCTGGTATTCACATCTTTCCTTACTTAGCCTGCTTTTCTTGTCTGTGCAGAGTCTGTGTCCAGGTGTTTTTGGAATCACTGCAGAACATCTCAACCTTACTCTCCTACCTACTGTTCAAGTTGAATCTTCTGACAAAGACTCATCTTCCTGGGGTAATTGACTGCAACAAAAGAACGTCCTTTCTTCCTGAAGACAGGACTGTCTTACCAGATGATGTTTCAGGAATTATCCAGGAGGAACTTCACTTTAGCAAGTGAATTCCTAAAAGTAATATGACTTATGGCATCCATTATTCTCAGGATACCACTGGCCCATCTCCTCATGAGGAAATTTCTCTAGTATTTCTAGAATTACTGTACCCAGCATGCATCCTCTGGAATCCCAGTTACCAGTGCTGCCTTTCATCAGATGAGAGTTACAGTGGTGGACAGCAAAGCTGAGTATCAGTCTAGGACTGTCCTTTTTCCTTCCTGCTCTGCTCCAATTTGTCCAGACAGATCCATCTGACTTTACCTGGGGGAGTTGTGTCAATGGAAGTACAAGTGCAGGTGACTTGTGGCCCCAAGGATGCACAGAAGTACATAAATGTCAAGAAAATGTTGCTAGTGATCAATGCCTTGAAAGTCCTTCACCACTTATCCACTCCAGGTCCTCTTCAGGTAGTGGCAGACAACATCACAGTTATGTGGTACCTTAACAAACAAAGAGGTACAAGATCATATCCTCTGTTCTGGTTGGCAATGATGGCCTGAAAGCTGGCTTTGCAGCATTTTTGACTCTTCAGGCACTATACATCTCATCAGGGCAAAACATCATGGCAGACAGACTAAGCAAATCCTGGGCAGACCAGCATAAGTGGCAGTTTAAAGCAGTGGAGTTCCAGGATCTAGTCCAGATGTGGGGAATTTATCAAATCAATCTGTTTGCTTCCTTTTAAAATAGACAACTGGAGAAATTCTGTTCCAGACATTCTGGCAGCCATACTTGGAGGACAGACACATTCACATTCCCATTTATGGGAATGAATCTTTCTGTATGTGTTTCTACTTTTTCCACTAATTCACAAGATACTTCTGAAGGTTCAGACAGAAATGCCCAAAATCATTGTAGTGTACCCATAATGGCACAGGCAATCATGGTTCTCCCTGCTAATGGTACTGGCTAAGGGCAATTACCACAGACTTCCTCACATTCTAGATTTGCTCACACAGTCTCAAGTTTGACAGGTGCATCCTAACTTTGAGCGACTATAGCTAACAGCCGGGATGATTTAGTCTTGACTCTGTTTAAGCACTTATTTCATGAGGCTGTGCAGCAGATGTTAAAGGAGTTCAGAAAAACTGCTACTAGAAAATCTTATGTTTACAAATGGATGAGGCTTTCTAAGTAGTACCTAAATGAAAACAGAGTCCCTTGAAGTTAACATCCCTCTTGTCTGGAAATATTGAAATTAAAATATTTATGTGAGCTACTTCAGGGTGGCTTATTGTATGCATCCATTAAGGTGCGTTTAGCAGTCAACTCTGCGTGTCTCCCAATGGATGCCCTGCTAGCTTCTTCTCTTTTGGTAAAACAGTTCCTGAAAAGAGTGTTGCATATGAGACCACTTCACTAGCAAATTCCTTGTTCACAGGATCTCAGCTATGTTTTGGATAAATAGGTCTTACCACCTTTCAAACATGCCACTCAGATTGATCTATTTTGCTTTTTGCTCTGACATCTACGAAGTGAGTCTTTGAGCTGCTAGCCCTCACGGTGGGACATCCTTACCAGATTTTCCACAGGCATAGGGTACCGTTGCACAATATTTCCTCTTTCACGCCAAAAGTGGTCTCAGAATTCACCCTCAATCTGTCTATTAACCTCCCTGTGTTCTTCCCAGAATCTAAGAATAAGGGACAGAGAATACTTCATACCTTGAATGTGCAGCTCAGGTACTATCTTGACAGAACAAAACCCTTTAGGAGGGCTAAAAGGCTTTCTATTTCCTACACAGGGGCAAAGAAGGGTCAAATTGTCTCTAAGCAAACCATTGTTTGTTGGTTGTCCTCTGATGTTGTTTGTTATACCCATCATGCCATGGCAAATTCAGGCAAGATGAAGGAGCATTCCACCAAGGCTGTTTCCTCTTCAGTGGCATATTAGAAAGATGTGGGCTCTAGAAGTTTTCTAGAGGCAGCAACCTGGCCTCTCTCCGTGGATCTGAAAAACAGTCCCTGTACTCCCAGGTGATTTGTCCATCATACTCACATACAGGCAGGAAGAGGAGAAGCTCAGGGCTTTTAGTAGATTGCCAGAGATAGGGTAGCAGGGTATTACTACCTATATGCCAGTAAGATAGTGTGTTCTATGAACCTGTATCCTTACAGGTAAGTAGGACTTTTGCAACTGTATTTTCTAAAATATGTCTCACACATACTCCGTTTTCGTAATAAACTTAATCTTAAATCCTCATTTATTTTTGCAAGAATTAAACATATTGAATAATAAACTGCTCCATCTTTAAAAAAAATTCTCCATAGCTTGACAGATGCATGATTTGTTTAGAATGTTATCTATTAAAGGACATTCTATTGATATAGTTTTCTAAATGAGTAGTGACACGTGCCACACTGCTGGCATTTCCAGTCTGATGAATTGACTGCCTCTCAGGTAGTTTTGAGCTGGTATGCTCTTCTAACCTCTGATACATTAATAGCTAATGCCCATCTTATTTATGTTATTTATTTACATAATTAAATTTAATTGGGCGTACTGTACTCATCCCCAGAAGGCTCATTTCCAACATTGCAAGAGTACACAACACAAAAGTTTGCTTTGCTTAAGACCATACATGCCTAAAATTAACAACTAATGGAATACAATAGATGGCAAAAACACACAACTGTAGTACAGTTAAAACTGCTTACTTGCTAGAGTGAAATAAGTAAGTCGTACAGCACAAGTAGACAGTGTGAATGTTACACATTCAACGACAATCTTCCATTATATATTTGAATCTTCTTCGAGAAAAATGTAGCTGTAATAAAGTGTTTGGTAATCCTTTCTGCTGCAGTTACTCGTAACTTCTGGCAGTGTCTAACTAATGTATGACATTGTCGGTTAAGTCCTTGAAATGCTATGTTCAGTCATCTCTGAGTACCTGCTCACATTTTACAGAAGTGGTTTGGCAGGCTTCTATCAGCTCCTAATATCCAGTACTGTCTATTGTGATTTATCCAAAAATTCTTAATGCTGAAATTTATAATCAAATAAATGTCATAATTTTCCCTTGCATTGACACTGTACGACTATATTTTTCTCTTGAGGCCTAGGTCATTATTTCGCCTTTACATTTTACAACAGTTATGTGGAGCCAATTTTGAACTATGTCACAGTCTAAGGTTGTACCTGTTTAATTTTGGCACAGTCATTTAAATATTGTACATTAGTCTAGTTATTTGATTAATGTTGCATATTCTAATTTCCTAAATACACGCACTAACATTTAATTTCATTCTAATTCTCTGAGATGGACAAGTCATCTACTAGTCCAATTTATTGCTGAAGATAAACTAAGTTAATTTCTACATTTCTATATTTGTACCATTGGAGATGCAGTGGATATTTAAAATTGTAAAATAGTCTCTCCATTTGTAGGTTTGGTGATGTATATTGTCACAGCTACAGACAATTCTGCTTATCATATTTCATTTCTTTCTTCAGTACTACACAGTCATTTCAAATAGTTGGAAAATTCTGTTAATTTAGAAATTAAAAATCTGTTTTATTGACAGCATGTTACACATGTACATGTATATGAATTGCAGACATATCACTGGAATTCATACTATAAAGAGATACTAGTAAATGTGATGACAGGCCAGAAAATCTGGCCTATAACCTCACTTTCAAGTCAGTCTCATGCCATTTCTGCATATTCATCATCTTCCATTAATTCAGTGATAGATGTTACTGAATATAACTCATGCTACTGCTGTGGTGTCAGTTGCATGGAATTCAGCTTTCATTGTGCCAAAATACAAGAATGGTACCTTAAACATCCTATAATTGAGGCCTATGTGATATATGCAATGATGCCTTAAACACGTGTTTCAGCTGTGTAGCTTCTGAGTGTTCATGACTTTTTTACTTTTTAAGTCCTTATGGTTACATTCAAGCCAATAAGCCCAAAGCCCTCTAACTATGGACATACATGTTTCAGCCTTTTTAATCACCTCGTTAGAACAGCATAAGTTGATAATTTGGCTATATTTCAGAAAGCAAGGGTCTTTAAATCCAGCAGATGCCCATAAATATTAAGATACCTACAAAATATCCCAACTAATACCAAAACCAAAGAGTCACACAGACAAACCATTCAGTAAAACCAGCAAGAAAAACCCAGCTAAGCTAGAGTTATTACTGTATGCACATCCACATCTAGTGGAGTTTGGCTTTATTGGCCTAAGGGTAGCCATAAAGACTTAAAAAGTCATGAATATTCAGAAGCCATGTATCTGAAAGACTTGATGCCCTCAGTGGCTCAATTGCATATTTCCCATAGGCCTCCATTACACGAGGTTAAACGTAGCACACAGTGAAAACTCTAGCTTGGCTGGGTTTTTCTTGCAGTTTTTACTGAATAGCTTGTCTGTGTCACTGCTTTACCCTTTGGTTTGAGTATATATGGTGCACATAATATTGTTTCTGTCATTTGAACAAGGTAATGAGTTTGAATTCTTATATAAATAAATGGAATTCCGGACACTGGAAGAGTAACCACTCTATGCTGAAAATAAAGCGAGCTCTAGGTAGATGTTCACACTGGTATTTATTGGCGCCACACAAATAAAGAAAAAAGATGCTTTTTCATCCAAGTTTCCCTCAGACTTCATCAGATTAAACAATGACACCACAAATACAGCTGATTTCTATAGGGTCGTTAGTTAATACAATTAAAGATTAATTCATTTAAAGCCACAGTAAAATAGATATTAAAAAAGACAAAGTACCAAATAGAACAACTCTTTTGAATTGATAATAACTAATGCAACGAATAAGTGCAATAAATTGATAAAAAAGAAAAAAAATATAAACTAATGACCATATTATAAATACATATTTCTCCCTGGCTAAAAATCAATAATACTATGCATTCAATTTTATATAGTGTATAAATATAAAAATTCATAGTCAAATAATGAAACAGTACAGCTAATAACAGTGTAAAAATCATTCTCTTATTTATAATTTGGCTGATCTGAGTTTAAGTAGGGGTACCAAGGAAATTTGATCATTAAGCCCAGGGGGTTTATTAGATTCCAGAAAAAATTGCCAATAGTTTCTCTATGTTCTAATTTATGTTCCCAAGGACCCCCTCTTAGTTCTTTGGGGACAGTTTCAATAACAAAAAAAGTAAATCTAGTATTGGGACATAATAATGTGTGTTTAAAAAGTGAATTCTTAGCATTTCTTTTACTGACGCCATTCATGTGCTCATAAATTCTTCGTTTAAGTTGACGTTCAGTTTTCCCAATGTAGTAACTGTCACACACGCCACAAGAAACTAAGTAGACAAGTCCCAGGGAATTACAATCACTATAAGTTTTGGCAGTTAAGGTTTTTTTGTCTGGATGCAATAACCACTTGTTCCTTGATGGAAATGTAAGTACACTGGTTACAAGCCCTGCACTTGTAGGTATCCTTTCTTCTATGTATGAAAACCTTTTCATTTCTGACAAATTCCAGAATATTTTTAATATTACATCCCTTTTTAAATACTACTTTGATAGACTGATCTTTTAGATTGGGTAAATCTGTAAGTTTTGAAAATTTATCCCATTCTCTATGCACAATGCCTTTAATTTGAGTTCAGTAACAAATGCTCTACTATATGTAATATCATTGGAAAATGTAGAACCGTGCTTATTGGAAAAATCCATTCCCATACCTAGAATGGGCCTAAATTTACTTTTCCTGCCCTCAGTGACTTTGGCTTGAATAGAAGCTATAAGTTCACGTGGGTAGCCACGATCCAAAAACCATTTGCTCCAAAACCATACACTCAGCTTCATAATCCTCTTCATCAGATGTCATACGACTAATATGCATATATTGTCCTTTGACAATACCTTTTTTCTGGTAGAGTGGATGAGCACTGTTGAAGCTGATGTAGGTGTTGGAGAATGTAGGCTTTCTAAAGATATTTGATTTAAAGCAATGATTGACTTTGTGCAGAGAGACATCTAAATAATTAACACTTTGAGTGTAAACTTAATAGGTGAACTTAAAAAAATGCATAGTTTGATTGAGGTAAGTAATAAATTCATCTAAAAGTTCAGCCCTCCTACCCAAAAAAATGCATATATCATCAAGAAACCTGGTATATAAGTTCCAGTATCTACTGTAGGAACAATTATGAACAAATGTATGTTCCCATACTGAAATTATGATATCTGCAAAGGTGGGAGGCACAACTAGTCCCCATAGCCACCCGAGACTCTTGGCGATAAAACTCACCCTCAAAAAACAAAAAAAAATTGTTTTTGAGAATAAGTTCTGCCAATTCCAAACACAAAAATATATCTGTTTCCATAATACCTGATTTCATCCTCAAGGCTTCTTCCAGCCATGTAATACCTATGTTGTGTCAAATGACAGAAAATAAATCCACTACATCTGTTGTGGTAAATAGAAGGTCTTCTGAAAAATGTTCGGGTTTAATTTTACTAAGAAATTCCCATGAATCTTTTAGAAGCTGTAGTTCCCCGTCCCATAGTGATTTCAATTTCCAATCTAGATATTTAGCTATAGGAGAGCTCTTGGACCCTTCTGAGGCCACAATTGGTCTAAGTGGGGGAATCTTCCACACTTTTAGGAACCTTGGGTATTCCAAAAACGGAGGATACCCGAGGATAAGGGTGGTCTAAATACTGATAAGTATCATAGTCAATGACCCCTTGATTGAAAAGGTCCTTAAGAGCTAATTCAATCTTTTCATAACAGATGTTGATCTCATTAAGTGAAACTTTGGTATATCTAGAATCATCATGTAGGATTGAATGCATTTTACCATCATAGGTTCATAGGTTCATAGGTTCATACTAGGCTATCTGCCCGAGGGCATTTATAAGCCTAGCCCATAGTTTTGTGGCTTACGCCACCCCTTTAGTTTGGAGAAACTATGCCCATTATTTTGCTGTGCCACTGTCGAGCAGTGACACTGAGGTAACCCCTGGGGTGTATCTGCGATCTCCCATCCATTGGTCAAGATTCCTCTTGAACAAGGCCAGCGAGGTGCTCTGCCTCACATAAACTGGGATTTTGTTCCACAGCATAGGGAGTCTTTGGGTGATGAATCTATCCCTCCAGCACGTCCTATTAATAACCGTGTCGAGGTTTAAGTCTCCCGCCTTGTGGCTCTGAGGGATCTAGATTTTTGAGATGAAGCATGTTCATCAAATCTGGGTTTGACATGGCCTTGTATGTCAGGCATAGGTCACCTCTGAGCAAGTGGTAGGCAACTGAATATAACTGGAGTTCTTTCAGTCGGGCAGCATAAGACAGATTTCTGAGACCCTTTATCCTTTTGGTGAGGAACTTTTGTGGCCTCCCCAGCTGCTGCAAGTGTCGGGTCAGATACATTCCGAATGGGGCATTGTACTCAATCATTGGTCTGATGAGTGATGAGTATAGGGAGACTATGACTTCCCTTGATCTAGATGTGAATCCCTTCATGATAAGGTGGGCAATGTAGAAGGTCTTCCTAACTACTTTAGCAATATGAGTGTCGAATGAAAGGCTACTGTCAACCTGGGTTCCCAGGTCCCTAATAACTTCTTCTGTGTTCAGGGGATTGCCACCTATATGGTAGCTAGGGGTAACCTTATTTTTCCCGAAGGGTATGACTATGCATTTCTTGGCATTTAACTTAAGGCCATGGCTCTGGCACCAGTTATCCGTTTCTGTGAGACCCTTCTGAAGGATATCTGTGTCGGATGTGTTTTCAACTACGGCGCCCAGTTTGCAGTCATCTGCAAACTTTGTCAGCCATAACCCTCCTGTCTTTGCTTGTACTTCAGAAAAGTAGATGCCAAACAAGAGTGGGCCCAGGACTGAGCCCTGTGGTACACCACTTGTGACAGGCTTTGAGTCTGACATGGCGCCAGCAAATCTGACCCTGTGGGTTCTGTCACTCAGCCAGTTTGCAACCCATCTTGTAATGTATGGGTTTACATTTAAGTTGATGAGTTTTTCAATGATACCCGAGTGATGTATTGTATCGAAAGCCTTTGCCAGGTCTAGGTAGGCTGTATGGACTGCCTTTCCCTCGTCAATGGCCTTGGTGACTGTCTTGAAAAAGTCAACCAAGTTTAAAAGGCATGATCTGCCTTTGACAAAGCCAAACTGGGTTGGATCCAAAGTCTGCAAATTCCCTATGTCTTTATTTATGAGATCCATTATGATCCTCTCCATGGCTTTGCAGATAAGGCTTGTCAAGCTAATGGGACGGAAATTTCCAGGGTCGGTGGAGGCACCGCCTTTGTGGAGTGGGACCACAGTCGCCAGCGCCACCCTGGCACGTATCCAGAGGTGAGACTAAGATTAAACAGCTGTCCTAACTGTGGACTTATGTCCATGATCATAATCCCCCCACCCTTATCAGGTTCCATCACCCGAATAATAGAATTGGTACATAAAGTATCTAATAACTGTTTATCCCCCATGTCTAATTTGGAACTAGGTTTGAAGCCTTTTACCTTTTTATGAATTTCAGCTTCAATAACATTTTCCAAATTCTTGAACTGGGGGTGGATGGGGGGATTGAAAATACTAGTTTTTTTTGGGGGGGGGTGTCCTTTCTGTCAAAGAACTATTATCACAGAATATGTTATGTAAATTGAGCCAACTATGAACATTTTAAGGTCCATAATAACTTGGGGAAGGTTACTATTAGAGGTGGGCACACATTTAAAACCTTTCATGAACAAGTCAAAAAATTTGTCGTAATTTCAATGCTACTGTAGTTGAAAATATGAAACCCAGCCTTACTAAACACATAGGGATGTTCATGCTGTACAGTTTCATTAATTAAGGATGATTTTGATGGTAATTCCACCTGTACCATCCCTGCCCCTGATGGTAAGACCCCTGTAAAAATGGTTGTTTGTGTTATTTTTATTTCGGAGTCTTTCAGATCTCCGTGGGCCATTATCATCATAACCATCAGTAACATTGTTACTCGGGGAATCGGGGTGGATTGTAACCTGGGGTTGATTCACAAAACTAGAGTGTTGGTGTGTACCACTCTCAGAGTCAGACAAAATGGTGGTTAGATTCTATATTCCCTGATATCCCTGTCCAGTTTCTTATACTTCCTGTTCAGTAAATCATCACATTTTTATCTATCTGAATTTTTAAGTCAAAGTATTTAATTTTCTCAGTCTCAACACCAAACAGTAAATCATTTGTTATATGAGAGTTCAAAACATAAATTTGTTTTTGTAAAAATTCCATTTCATGATTATTATTGTCCACAATAGCCCTTAAAATATCTAAGCCACAATTATCAAAGATATGAAGCAGTTCTTTATGAAATTCACTTCCACTGATAACATTGTTAAGATATTTGAGCATTCTAAGGCCCTTAGGCACAATGCAAAGTTGAATACATTCAAATAAGCATTGGGCAGGATTCACGAAGGCTTGCACGGAGTGTAAGAGACGTGTAACACTCCATGCAAGCCTCGCGATCCAGGAACAGCCCTAAACTCCGTGTAAGAGACCAGCTAAAACTTCTCTTACATGGACTGGGCGTGGACATGCTAAATACCTCACTTGCAGCCAAAAGGTATGCAAATGAGGTATATTAGCGATCCACGAAGCAGAAACCAGCCCGTGTAAGAGACGTTTTAGCTGCAGAAATGTACTCAGTTGACAACTGAGCACGCTTTCTGCAAATTCACAACGGAGCCATGTCAGCTCCAAATAAAGGGTGCATATGTGTCAGGCAGCATGCCAATGGCCAAATATGTGGCCATTGGCAAGGTAACCCTATGCAAAAATAATAAAAATATAATTTTTTTTTTCGGCGATCGCCGATGTTTAAACCCAGCGCAGCCCCACGCAAACAGGCTGTGCTGTATAAAACATAAAAATGAAGGTTATAAACCCACAAATGTGGGTTTTATGCAATACATGGAATGACAATGCAGGGACCAGCAGACCAAAACAACATGGCCACCGTGTAGTGGTTGCTAAGGGGGGAAGCTGAGTGTAAGACATGTAACTAAGCATTAGTAGGCAATCTCATGTAAATGAGGCTTAGGATACTGAATCTCACAGTTACATAGCAAATTAGCACAGTCTGAGTAGTGTAAGAGATACATAAGGGGGAGGAATAGAGTAGGAGATAGGTGACATCACAGGTGGGAATGGTAGAAAGAAATGCAGTTCATTGGAGGTCAGTGTAACATGACAGATGACAGACACAGATCAGGGAAAGAGGAGTGCCACAAGATAAGTCTGGGAAAGTCAAGAAATGGAAGGTGTACACTGTTACTTACACTAAAGTTTCTTGCTGGGGGTGCATGCGCACGTGTGAGTGCCATGAAGCGCGAGTAGGGCAGTGTGCATGCATGTAAGGCAGACTGAGCATGTGGGAGCGTGTTGGTAGATGTTTAACACTGTTTGCACTGGTGTTCGCGCGTGTAGGGCAGACTGAGCATGTAGGAGCCTGTTGGCAGACCTGTAACACTGTTTTCACGGGTGTGCGCACGTTTAAACTCAAATAAGACGAGTGTAAACCGTGTAAGCATGTGTGCGTGTGTGTAAGCCACTGTGAGCGCGTTTCTGCTGGTATGCACGCTGCTCCCCCCTGAGGAAACAGAAAGGAAAAAGGAAGCAACAGAATTAGTAGGAAGCTAGCAGGGAATACTGCTGGAGCTAGCAGATGAAAACAATTATAAGCAGGCAATTACACAGGCAGAATAGTAGCCCAGCCCAGCACTTAAAACTCTGCAAACAGCAGTGCAGGATGTTTCTCTCAAGAGACACTGCAAGACAGGAGTAAGCTAATAGAAGTGAAAACTGAAAAAGCTTCACTCAGAGCAGAAATGTTAGGGGCTGCCATAGCTGTCATAATGAGACATAGGCGACTTGCTGAGGGTGGTGACAATGCAGATGGTGCCAGACAACCCACAGTGAGGAGACGGAGAAGAGTGTACAGGTCCAGGGTCACCTACCATGGGTTACATGAGCTGGAGATAGTAGAGTGCTATAGAGTGGACAGAGAGCTCCTGCAGCAAATAGTTGAGCTGTGCAGGCCACGCCTCACACACAGAACCAACAGAGGGGAACCCATCCCAGTGGAAACGAAGGTATGTGTTGGCCTAAGAATACTAGCAACAGGTACCTTCCAGAGACCAACTGGTGATATGATGGGGATATCACAGACATCAGCCTCCAGGGTACTGCACCAGTTCCTGGATGCCATGTCAGCACATGTCGGTGATCATGTATATTTCCCTAATGCCCGTGAGGTATTGGCCAGCAATATGCGTCTCTTCCAGCAAACAACGGAATACCCTGAGGTAGTGGGTGCAATAGACTGCACGCACATATGCATCAAAGCACCAGCCGGTGAGCAGGGTAGGGCATACATTAACCGCAAGGGCTTCCCCTCCATCAACTGCCAGGTTGTGTGTGATGCCCAGGGCATAATAATGAATGTTTGTGCTGGCTGCCCTGGGAGTTACCATGATTCCCACATCTGGCATTTGACGCAGCTGTACCAGACATTTGCCAATGGGGACATCCCACAAGGACACCTAGTGGGGGATGCAGGTTATGAACTGGAGCCGTGGCTGATGACACCCATCAGAAACGCACACACACCTGAACAGGAACGCCATAATGAGGCACATGCACAAACACGTAATGTAATAGAGCGTGTGTTTGGGCTGCTGAAGTCATGGTTCCGGTGTCTGGACACATCTGGTGGAGCCTTGCAGTACACACCAACTACATATACCCAAATTGTCATGGTATGTGCTATGCTACATAATATGATCTTGCGAAAACAGCTGCAGCAGGACCAGCATAGGGCTGGGCCAAACAGCCCCCCACCATTGCCAAGGCCATCACAGGCAGAGCATGACTCGGAGGAGGAACAACCTGAGCCTGCCCCAGTAGGCAGAAGGAGGCGTGCCCAGTATGCCCTGGCCTTGGCAAAGAGGCAACGCATAGCACATACACTGGCTCATTAGGAACCCTGGGAATGATACCCCCTCTGACTCACTCAAATAATAACAGGGATGCCTAAAATGACATGACCTGCTCACAAACATGTACAGGGAGTGTGATATGCGCATCCAACAGAGGCAGCCCTGCAGCACCACCTGAGGCATGAATGCCATGTGTTAAGTAATGTAACACCTTGTACTATATGCACACCTGAGGAGCCTGACTAACATCCACCCTTACCAAGCATGAAGCCACAAAATGACGATGGGATGATAAATAGCAATAACTGGCTGAAGTAATGCAGGTAGTCAAAGGGGAGCCAATGTGTTCCAGCCTGGGAAGACATGCAGAGCATGACATGATGCACCACCTGCCAGGGGTGGCGTGCACCTATCAGTCCAGGCCCCATGGATACTGGCAAAGGCTGGCAGTACCCACAGCATGCCCTGAATAGGTAAGTCTCAAAACACAAACCCACCTTCATAGCTACCACAAGGGATAGGAACCTAGATGTAATGCTACCCAATGCCAGAAGTCTAAACAGCAAGCTGTGTGCAGTGTAAACGCACACAGTATGGAGAATGTAGATATCAGTCCTGTAATAGAAAACTGGGTCAAGGCTCACATCAGCACCCTAACACTACCAGGTCACACCTCATACTGTGCTGTACAGCCGCAAAACATGGAACAAGCTACAAAAGGAGGGTGACTAGCAATAAATGTCAAGGATAACCACACCCCATGTTGGTACCACAACAAGAAGCAGCATTGAATAGCCATGGTCAAATACCAATGGCTAAAACTGCCTCCCAGTATATAGCCTGCTGCAGACTACTGTCCTAATACCAGGAACTGCACCTGGCCTATGTTGGAATACATGAATATATCAAGCCCCCCAAACCGCATTATAATGCTTGACTGAAAATACCCAGACATACACTGGGAGCATTATACTAGCACCAACACAGTCGGAGAAAAGTTCCCAGAATCCATAAAACAAAATGCCCAGGAACAACGTACCACTCCCACAAGAGGGGTAAGCATACTGGATGTGATAATCAGCAAAATGTGTACTGGATGGCAAGATGAGAAGTGTATCCCTCACTGGTAAGACCAGACCATAGAGTAATCACACTGGATATACACAGCCCAACCCCAGTCCCTGGCCAGAATACTACAGTGAAAAACATGTGTAAAGCATAGGTTGCACCCCTCCAAACCGATGTGGAATCCACGAAAGGCCCTGTGCAAGTGCAGAATATGGGACACACAGCAGAACATGTTATGCAGGCATTCCACGAACACAGCGAGGAATGCTTGGAGTATGCAGTCACAAATAACAGCAAGACACAATGCCATACACGCAGGCATCTGGCATGCTGGACTCCAGCCATTACCAAACCATGCAAGAGAATGAGGAAGCTACCACATGATAGAGCAAACATAAAAAGGGAAGTAATCACTGATCAGTAGTATGGCAATAACATATGTCCACACATACAATCCACTAAGGCCAGCCACAAATAGTAGAATCTGTGAATCCAGAGGCAATGTGACACCTGTCCCAAGTACACAGACAACCACAACTCCCCCAAATAAATACAAATATATGTGATAGATGCAACCATGTATCCAAACCGGAGGCTGAGCTCCCCCTACTCAGTACTGTCAAAACTAGTCAAGAGGAGAAGGTAACCACATACACCACAAACCCAGTCCCACATAGACCTACCACAACTGTAAACCAAACACATAAACACAGAAAAACATTCCCGGAGACCCTAATTACAAACACACCACACCAACAGAAGCCTCCAAAGCAGATCCCAAGCAACCACAACCTCCAAACATAGCACATGCAACACATAGTACACAAAGCTGGTGTGCCAAACAGTCACAGGCCAGAAGGAGAAACAACATGCCTGATACAGTTGTAATAGGTGTCTGTATAGGCAGACACACTGCTGTCCCACTCAACAGACTGAACAAGGGAAAGGGTACAGTAAGCTGCCTGTAGGCTGCCACAATATGCCACATAACACAAGTACGCAGGTCACCCCAAAGCAAGCAGAAATATGATGCACTCAATGTCCATGCTGGTGTGAATGACCTGAGATGTACCTCCCTGGACTACATGAAAAGAGACATAGATGATCTCTCTGAGTATGTACCCCAGGCCGGTATGACACTGGCCGTGTGCAGCATCCAACCCTCACCAAGAATGATGCCACAGTACAAACACAGAATGATCATCTTTAACAGGTGGCACAGTTACAGCTGTCAGTCCAAGAGGGGCTAATGTCTGTCTGCTTGAGATGTCATGCATGACAAGCCATGCTGCTGTTCCAGGGATGGCTTGCACCTGTTACCCCTGTGCATCTGGATACTGGATAAGGCCTTTGCACCTCCATAGAATAGTATGTAGGCAAGGACAAAAAGACTACCCACCACCCTAGAAAACATAAGTGGTAAGAAACATAAGGGTAATGCTGACCAATGCCAGATGTGTAAACTGCAATATGCATGCCCCTGAGGCACTTCACAGTATGGAGAACATCGATGTCTGTGCAGTGACAGAAGCCTGCTGCAAGCCTAGTGATAGCACACCAGCACTACCAGGTTATACCACATATCATGCGTTATGGCCCCAACACCTGGACCAAAACATCAAAAGAGGGGGAGTATCCATACGCAGCACAGACACCCATACAGCCAGGTAACTGACAATGCACAAAGCAGCAGAGACCACCCATGTGCACCTAAGTGTAGTCAAAACTGCTGTACAGTCTGTAGCATGTGACAGACCACACTCTCACACACAAGAACTCCACCCAGACATCCTGAAGACACTGGACAGTATGAATGTCCCACCAAATACCAGACAAGGTACTCACAAATTACCACATAGGTGGTAAACCATTATGTATGCAAGGAGTAATCAGGGACTTAGGGACACAAGTCGACAGTAATCTGTCATGTGACACACAATGCCAATGTGGCTAGGAAGATTGTAGATATTGGATACCGTATCATGAAAGGATTCACATCTACATCAACAGAGGTCACTGTGCCTCTGTACTGTTCCCTTATCACACCCATAATCTAGTACAATGACTCATATGGGATGTACCGTACGTGACACCTGCAGCGGTTCAGAAGACCTCAAAGGTACCCCACCAATAGGATAAAGGGTGTCAAATATATGTCATATGCTGCCTGGCTGTAGACACCCCAGCTGAATGCAGTCACAGACTGCCTACACAGAGGCATTGTATGTCTGTTGTGCAAGGCCATGTCCAACACAGGAGTAATGGACATGCTCCACCACAGGAAATCAAAGCCATTGGAGCTGTGACAGTGACAGATGTCAGCCTCAACACATAATGAAATAGGATGCGCTGGAGGGACAGATACATAACCCAGAGGCTCCCCACACCCAGAAACAGGATCCCAATCCATGTTAGGCAGAGCTCCTCACTGACACCCCTCAACAGGAATATTGCCAAGTGGATGGATGATCATACATGTATACTGGGGGTCTTCACTGTGTCACGACCAGACACAGGCACAGTAAAGAAAATCATAAATGGCCATAATAGTCACATAGCAAGTTGCGGCGAAAGACACACACACTCTGGCTTGGCTTACTAATGCCCTAGGGTGGATAGCCTAGTATGAACCCATGAACCTATGAAGATACAAATTGTACAGGACACTAAGAAGAATCACAAGGCTTACTTTACTGATGGTAGGAACCATGTTGGGAATCCACAGATATGCTCCGAATCACACAGATATTACAAACAACATACCAAACACACACACATATTGCCATCATACGACCTGACAGGTGCAGTGCAACCCCCCCCCCTCCCCAGAATGCAAAATATCTATCCCAGCAGACTGCTGGTCCCCTAACATTGCAAATGCTGAGGTAACAGCCATCATCTGCAAAGCAAAATACACAGCAGCAAAGGTATGTGATGGTGTCCTGGGCTGAGGCCAACATGGACTCCAAGAATAATGGAATGCCAAATCACACTACTGCCCAATGTCAGCCTTACCACAGGATATGTACCCAAAGAGCAGTGTACAACAACAGTAGTCCTTCACAACAAAGGTGTTGCCTGAATGGATACTGCAAACTACCACCCCAGGATCCTGACAAGCTTGGTCTGCACAGCTATGGAAAGGATCAGTATGTACCGCAGACATAAAGCTATTGTGGACCTACTGATACTGGACCCTACACAGTGTGGCTGTTGTAACTGCAGATCCTGCCCCTAAACATGTTTGACCCATTTGAAGCAGTCATTAAGGTGATTGATGAGGGCAATGTGGTCCACATAGCGTAGCTGGACCGTGCATATGCTTCTAGACAATACCCTACGAGTTCAGTATGGATATGTTCATCAGCTTAAATATATACCCCTATGTCAGTAGAGGTGTTGCAAACCAGACCGAGGACAGAACTGACATGGTCAGACATGCTGCATCCATGTCAGACTACAAAGCAGATATGAGTGGCATCCCACAAGGCTTGGTCCTGGGCCCCCCCCATTCTATATATATGTCCCATAGGTATAGGCCAACATGGAAGGACTGTGACTGAACATGTATGCAGAGGAGTACAAATAGCCCACCATATCCGATCCCCTGCTGACACAAGCAACCCACAAAAGGGCCACCTACAAACGGACAACTGCAGCCATAGCCATGTCAGCAAGCTAATTGCAGAACTGTGGATAGACAACCACCATGGATATACAGTAAATGCCCACAAATTACCACACAGGTGCTAACCCATTACGCACCTAACATGTAATGAGAGACCTGGGGACACAAGGTGATAGATATCCTGCACTGGACAAACATGTGGCTGTAGTGTTCGCAGAAACATACCATATACCCACCCAATCATGAAGTTTTTCGGATGTAGATAAGGGGAGGTCACTGTGGCTCTGCAGTCATCCTTCATCAGCGTCACAATTGACTACAATAGCCCCTGTGGGGTATACCTCAGCAGACACCTCCATCAACTGTAAAGTCCACAACAGTACCCCACCAGGCATAGCAAAGAGCATGAACAGATGCCATGTGTTGCCTGAGTAAACAAACTGCAGCCCCACACACTGCCATACTGCCCAGCTACAGGCAAGCTGTGCCTGATGTATGAAGCCATGTCCAACCTGGAATCAATGAACATGCTGCACCTTGTACAATCTGAATGGCAGTGAGCTATGCACATGAGAGACCTGAACCCCAGCACTGACATGCATAGGACAAGCTGTACAGAATGATCCATAACACAGAAAGCACCCCCACTCTTGAGTAGACTCCCGGTACAGGTTAGCCAGAGAGTCACCTATCGACACCCCTCAAGAGGAATCCTGATGAGTGGATAGGAAATGGTAGGTTAACCCTGGGTATTACTGTTATGTCAGAGGTAGACAGAGGCACAATATACCAACCATGACATATGTCATGGCAAACTCCAGTTACAATGTGTGTCAAAGGACAAACACACCCTGTGACTAGCATCAGAAATGGCCTAGGGAATATCGCTAGTGTTTGCCAATGTCCACCTATGTTGTGGAATACACTACCAATGTTGGACGAGCCTGGTGTAGGTAGTCCATATCTGAACATAATGCAACATGGTCATATGTGCACAACTGGCCCCTACACAGTCTGTTGTGCACACTATGAAGATGTCAAGCAGTGATAGGACTAAAGCCCAGGATACTGTCCACCACAGTGAAAGTAGTGAACCAGTACACTATACGGTACTACAGTGTTAGGTCATTATGAAAGTATGTTGACAACTGTCTGCAAAGTATCCCATGCAATCCCTGCAGGCACAGTATAATCCCTGTTGTGGCAGACACGAAGCAGTTGGCCAGTTAGTACACAACATGACACACAACACAAAACCATAAACGTGAGATATTGTTGAAGTTCACACACACCCAAATATGTGGTGGACTTCAGAGTGCAACATATGGAAAGCTCACACTGGGCATGCTCGCACACTTTGATAAATGAGGCATATGTCAGGCAACATGCCATGGAAAGGCTGAACTGGGCATGCTCACACACTTAGGCCATATCTCCGTTTAGCAGTTGGCCACACATAGCTGGTATTTGTAGGTGTCATTCCAGGAATCAACCACAACACAGCAATCTGCCCAGTGCACACAGTAAATGACTACAGAGACATAAGTGATATAGTGGATCGCCATCATATGCAAACATCTTCCACAGATACACAAGTTGGTCATAGGAACAGGGAATGCTATGGCAATAAAGACCTGCAAACAGTAGAACAGCACAACAAATATTGTGCATCTGACAATTGAACATATGGGTGTAGAGGTCAATACCAGGCTTGTTGCCCTAGGGAATGACAGCTCAGCCAGAGTGTGCTTGGCATCTGCATCCCCAGTACAGTAGGCTACTGTGCCACTGCAAAGTAGGTTACATAATGCAACGTGTGAGGCTAGTGAG
Source organism: Protopterus annectens (assembly GCF_019279795.1). NCBI lineage: Eukaryota > Metazoa > Chordata > Ceratodontiformes > Protopteridae > Protopterus > Protopterus annectens. The sequence goes on from NC_056725.1 coordinate 794,729,219, forward strand.
CTGTGCCTCTGTCAAGCAGGGGCACAGTGGAGATCCCAGGGTTTGAATGTTCTAAGCCACAGCCATGTTGTTGGTGTGTGCTGGAAGAGGGTTGCAGAGGATCCCTAACAGTAAGTGGCTGCCAGTAACAGACCGAGGAGAGCCCTATCTGCATTGTCTGGGCAATTCCACTGTCAACACTGTGTTGTGATGATTATGTGGGAATGAAGTGTCATGCCGGAACTGTTCACAGATGTCCTCCGTCTGTGGGCTACAGGTCTGCAATGTATTAGCTCACTCTGTCTGTTGGACGGCTCATATATGGCTGTAGTACACCTGACAGGTGTCTTGTTGTGGAGCAGTCGTGGGTATATGTGGGATAGCATGATCAATGCAAACCGTACGCATGCTCATAGAATGCAATTGTCAAGGATTATGCTTAGTGGCCAGTATAGTCCCCCAGCATGGGTCCTTTGAAGTCGGCCACCCCAGTCTTCACAAGTGTAGAGTCTGCTTGTGTTAAATACAGTTTGTGTGCAGTGACAACCTTGCCTGGTGGTGGGGATAGGATATGGATGTCCAGGGAAAGGTGGGTATGGTCAGATATCAACAATGGTGGTCTACCTCTGGTGTGGAACAGTGAGTACCTATGTTGCAGATGGACAGGTGCAATATGTATTCCTCCATGTGGCTGTGGTGTGTGGTTCTGCCATAGCACATGGACCCACAAATGTAGTGGCTGTAGGTAAAGTGGTAGAGGCCTGAGTAGTTCTCACACACAATATGCCTGTACCTGATGTTAACAACTGGAATGGTGTATGCGAACACCTGCATATCCTGGCACTCTTCCCAGGGAAGCTAAGTGTGTGTCCTGGATGTGGGTGTGATGTTCTGGACTGGTTGTGTTGTGTGTTACAGGTCCTGTGGTCACGAAGCATGGTATAGAACATAACCTGCCAGTGCGATGTGCATATCTGACCCTGACGTAGGTGGCTGCAAATGCATATATATGCTATCCCCCACCTGACAGGTAGTACTAGATGTATATAACTCTGTAGAAATAAAGATGTCAGCACCCTATAAATACTTCAGGTGCAGACCAAATGCCCAGTAATTCGGTTAGCGTGCTCTGATAATGCATCTCCCTCAAGTGTCATAATATAGGTAGGTAGGAGTTCGGACCATGCAATTGCTTAGTGTGTGTGTGTGTGTGTGTGTGTGTGTGTGTGTGTGTGTGTGTGTGTGTGTGTGTGTGTGTGTGAGCGGGGTTGATGTCTGTGTGAGTAAGATGTCCCTTTTGGCAACTGTGAAAGCACTCTACAGGATGCACATTCCCCTATCTCAGCACGGATGATGACAGCACCCTATAAGTACAGCAGGAGAAAGCAAAGCTCCCAATAATTCGAATAGCGTACTCCGCTAATGCGTTTATCACGAATATCATCACCTAGTTAGGTAGGGGTTTGAATCCTACAACCGCCCAGTGTGTGTGGATGGGGGTTAGTGTGTGTGCAAGTCTGTGTGAAAGCGATGTCCCTTTTGGCAACTGTGAAAGCACTCTACAGGATGCATATTCCCCTATCTCAGAACGGATGATGACAGCACCCTATAAGTACAGCAGCAGAAGGAAAACCTCTCAGTAATTCGCATAGCGTGCTCCACTAATGCATCTGTCATAACATAGCTTGGTAGGGGTTTGAATCCTGCAGCTGCCCAGTGTGTGTGGAGGGGGGTTAGTGTGTGTGCAAGTCTGTGTGAGGGCGATGCCCCTTTTGGCAACTGTGAAAGCACTCTACAGGATGCACATTCCCCTATCTCAGCACGGATGATGTCAGCACCCTATAAGTACAGCAGGAGAAGGGAAACCTCCCAGTAATTTAAATAGCGAGCTCTACTAATGCATCTGTCATGAGTGGCATAACATAGTTAGGTAGGGGTTTGAATCCTGCAACTGCCCAGTGTGTGTGGAGGGGGGTTAGTGTGTGTGCAAGTCTGTGTGAGGGAGATGTCCCTTTTGGCAACTGTGAAAGCACTCTACAGGGTGCACATTCCCCTATCTCAGCACGGATGATGACAGCAGCCTATAAGTACAGCAGGAGAAGGGAAACCTCCCAATAATTCGAAGAACACACTCTGCTAATGCATCTGTCATGAGTATTATAACATAGTTAGGTAGGGGTTTGAATCCTGCAACTGCTCAGTGTGTGTGGAGAGGGGTTAGTGTGTGTGCAAGTCTGTGTGAGGGAGATGTCTCTTTTGGCAACTGTGAAAGCACTCTACAGGATGCACATTCCCCTATCTCAGCACAGATGATGTCAGAACCCTATAAGTACAGCAGGAGAAGGAAAACCTCCCAGTAATTTGAATAGCACGCTCTACTAATGTGTCTGTCATGAGTGTCATAACATAATTAGGTAGGGGTTTGAATCCTGCAACTGCCCAGTGTGTGTGGAGGGGGATTAGTTTGTGTGCAAGTTTGCACGAGGGCGATGTCCCTTTTGTCGACTGTGAAAGCACTCTACAGGATGCACATTCCCCTATCTCAGGACGGATGATGTCAGCACCCTATAAGTACAGCAGGAGAAGGGAAACCTCCCAGTAATTTGAATAGCACGCTCTACTAATGTGTCTGTCACGCGTGTCATAACATAGTTAGGTAGGAGTTTGAATCCTGCAACTGCCCAGTGTGTGTGGAGGGGGATTAGTGTGTGTGCGAGGGCGATGTCCCTTTTGTCAACTGTGAAAGCACTCTACAGGATGCACATTCCCCTATCTCAGGACGGATGATGTCAGTACCCTATAAGTACAGCAGGAGAAGGGGAACCTCCAAGTAATTCGCATAGCATGCTCTACTAATGCATTTGTCACGGGTGTCATAACATAGTTAGGTAGGGGTTTGAATCCTGCAACTGCCCAGTGTATGTGGAGGGGGTTTAGTGTGTGTGCAAGTTTGCGCGAGGGAGATGTCCCTTTGGGCAACTGTGAAAGCACTCTACAGGATGCACATTCCCCTGTCTCAGCACGGATGATGTCAGCACCCTATAAGTACAGCAGGAGAAGAGAAACCTTCCAGTCATTCGAATAGCGCACTCTGCTAATGCGTCTTTTTCAAGTGTCATAGTATAGTTAAGTAGAAGTTTGAAACCTGCAAATGTGTGTGTGTTTGGATGTGGGGAGTTTGTGTGTGTGCAATTCTGTATGAAAAACATGTGCTTTTTTTGCAATCAGGAGATCACACTACATGATGCACATTACCCTTTCCAAGCAGTGATGATGTCAGCACCCTATACATACAGCTGGAGAAGAGACACCTACCAGTAATCCAAATAGTGCAGTCTGCTACAGCGTCACTCTCAATTGTCATAACATAGTTAGGTAGGGGTTTAAAACCTGCAAGTGTGTATGTGTTTGGATGTGGGGAGTTTGTGTGTGTACAATTCTGTATGAAAAACATGTTAGTTTTGGCAATCAGGAGATCACACTACCTGATGCACATTACCCTTTCAAAACTCTGATGATGTCAGCACCCTATAAGTACAGCCAGAGAAGAGGAACCTTGTAGTAATCCAAATAGTGCGCTTCGCTAATGCGTCTCTCTCACATGTCGTGACTTAGTTAGGTAGAGGTATGAATCCTGCAAATGGCAAGTGTGTGTGTGGGGGTAGTAGCGTGTGTGTAAACGCAAGTGTGAAAGAACAGATCCTTTTGGCAAATATGACAATACACCAGATGCTTCATATTCCCCCAGTAAATACAGGGGATGTCACCACACTATCAGCACAGCCAAGCAGGGCTAGTTGGCCAGTAATGCCAATAGTGCGCTCTGCTACTGGGTCTATTAACATTGTCAGAGTACAGATAGGTATGTTTTGGTAAACCACAACTGCCACGTGTGGTTGTGTCACACATTATGACCTTGTGTGGGTCTTAGTGCATAACAATGCATGCCATTGCCTAAACCAGCAATGGAAATACACATGATGTATGTGTATGACACATACACATAAATACCTGTGACCTGCAGTAGTTACCATGTCTGAGACATGCCTCGAGTGGATACATGGCATTTGCAATGCATAACAATATGACTGTGTCTTACTGTGCAGGGGCCGCATGCGGTATGTGTCTTTACAGTGTGGGTGTATATGGTAAAATACCTACAGCAGGGGATACACATCTGGTCTGGGCCGTATAGTCTACATGTAGTCGATGTACAGGTGCTGCATGTTCCCACCTGTTGTGGGAGTGGTAACATGTCATTCTACTGCAACTCAGTGACCACATGCTGGGAACCCTTCAACTAGTGTGTTGTAGCTACAGTAATGCTCACGCACAATGTTTGGCTGGATGCAGTCCAGCCATATAAAGACAGTTCTTGAGACTTGCATATTGCCAGTGTTGTTATGGAGGATAGGTGGGTTTCCTGTGTATGGGAGGGTTGTGTATGCCAGGCTATGAACCAGACGGCCGTCCGACACACTGTTAGCTGCACATGAATAGGCCCTGATGCTTTGTGCTGTGCCAACAACCTGGATGTGTGTGTATCTGTGGTGCCTTGGGATACCTCCCCCCTGTGCAGTGTTACATGTGTAGGGGATAACCTGGCAGTGATGGGATGGACCTGTGAGCCGTGAATCAGGACTCTGGTACTGCACAGACATTGCAGTTCACTGTGCTGAGGACAGTGTCCAGTGCATGCATCTTGCGGTGTACACTGCTGGTGTTGTGTAGCATCACTGTTAGTGTCCTATCCTGCGTGATACCCACGGAGGTGGCTATGTAATCCGTGTCCTGCAGCATAAGGCAGTATGTGTGTATCAAGGGGCTTCGCCAATATACATTGGGCCATGGGTGTCACATGCAAGCTTCCCCTCGCACATCATTGTGGCTTCCCTAGCATGTAAGCACACATTGACAGCCAGTGGATACCCTATGAATGACATTGGAGACTGAGCAGAATGTACACATAGAACACCCTTCCTACATATAGTGGTAGCATACCTGGTGAGGGTATGATGGCAGCCAAGATCAGGCTCATACTGGCCCATGCCACATGCTGAGAGAGATCCCTTCTATGTTCCCTATCATGTAGTCCAGGGAGGTATGTCTCAGGTCATCCATAGTGGCATGGTCAATGACTGAGTCATATGTGTCCATGCCTCTGACTGACCTGTATGCATGTGTTTTGTGGTGGACCATAGTGCCCCAGAGGCATATCACTGTGACCTTCACCATGTACAGCCTGTTGAGCGGGACCCCACTGCAGCGGCCAAGAGAGGTACCTGACACATCTGTAGCAGGTGTGTTGTGTAGCCCTACCGGCTGTGAGTGTGTGGCACATGGGATGTGTGTGCCATGTGTGGCATGTGCTCTGTTCTGACGTAACATATGCCTGTGTGCCAGCTGCGGAGGTGTGTGATGCTCAGGCAGGATGCTATTCTGAGTCCCCACGTATGCCCCAGTGTGTTCAGCTTGCTGTCAGTGTGTGTCTATGTCTGACTGGTATTGTAGTTACTGTAGTATGACATGCCACCTGACAGGGTATGGCAATACTGGGTTCAGAGTGCTCAGTCCCCAGATTGGCTATGTGGTGGCATCCCACACATGTGTTGTACGTTCCTGGCCAAGGGTGATGGTTGACTGCATACATGTGGCAGCAGTGACATTGCCACATGACTCACATAAACCACAACTGGACCATAGAGGTGATTCACAGGTTACCTTTGCACATGCTACCCTAGTAGTGTGATTGCCATGATGAGTACCAACACATAGGGCCAATGGGAAACAACATACTGAAGGTGTGTATGTGTGGGTGTACTGCTACTGTTTCATAGCACTGGCATATATGACTGCACTCATGGGTAAATGCCAGGTAAGACATGTGCAATGTGTCACAGGCAACGTACATGCGAACAGGACAGACAGTGATGTTCTGTCATGTGTAAACTTGACATACATATTGCACGCTATGCAGATGTCACTAGGAGTCCACAGAAGCATTGTAACTCTGCATTGCAGGTGGAAGCAGTGTTCCAGGGAACCCCAAGCGAACATGCATGCAAACAAAGCTACAGTAAGCAGGCCTGGAAGTAGTCCATTGTACAACAAAGAAGGGGTAACACTAACAGTAGGTAACAGTGCAAATATGTAGGCACTATCAACATGTACCCAGGAATGCACAGCGCAGATGCCCATGGTAGAACTGATATTATGTCATAGTTAATTGTGATTTGGATTACATTGGTACTGCACACATATCAACATGCACAAACATCCACATTGCATACTCATTGTGGGCAACTTGCCACCATTACTGTACATGTCCATCATTGCATATCACTACTTGCATTAGCTTTCCCCCTGTGCTACCCATGTATATGGCTATCTGTTGACATCCTTACCACCGGTATGCAATTATGTGCAGCTGTTACACTTTGGTATGTACTATGGGTGCAGATAACAATTCAGGACAGTCATACGGTTACTGCATCAGGCATGCTGGGATATACACACAGTCATATCAGCACACTGTACTGTTACCAACATGATACTACTAATACACTTCTATGTAGTCACCCTGTGCATCAGCAACATGTTGACCTGTTCTTGCGCTGATGTTGGAGATTGCAGGAGGTGGCACAGTTTCATCATATGTACAGGGTGTGAATTAGGTATGCCTGAGTCTGCCACTGATACCACCAATTGACATGTGTGTGTATGTGTGTTGGTGAGGGTCAGCAGTACAGGGTGGGGCACTGTTGGTGCAGTGTGTGCGTGTATGTGGTAGCCCTATGTGTTAACATTTCGCATGTGTGTATCCACGCACACAGTTCCACCTCATGGCTGCCATATACAAGGGTTTGTGGACAGCCACAGACTGCACCTGGCAGGTCATACAGATCAGTGTCTGTGGGCACGGACACGGTACCTGTGCCGGGCAGGGGTGCTATGGACCGTATCCGGTACTAAGCCAGACTGGGCACTGTCATCAGAAGCGGGAATGTGTTGACTGGACACAGGTCCCTGTTGGGACTGTCCAGAGCCATGTGCACATGGTCTCCTGGGGTGTTCCGATGACAGCACAGACCCAGCATTGCTGGGGCTGCTGCTGGCACTATGGGGGCGTGCGCGGGCCTGTTGTCGTCCGCGCCGACTGCCAGCTGCTGCTGTTGCTGGCATACAGCCACGTCGACGCCGCAACCACCCACCATTGCCCTGGCTCATGGACATTTGGTTGTGGAACTGCTGTAATATGTCCCCACAGTGTCTGTCTATGACATCGGTGAAATTACGGATAGCATCCGCGATATCACGCATACTGTCAGTCATGGCTGTGCGACATGCTCTGAGCTCCCTCAGACCCTGTCTGGTGTACCTTTCCATACGTGACTGTGCCTGCATGACAGCCCAAAACATAGCTGAGGTTGACAGACCTCTTTGGGCACGTCTGCCAGAGGCAGTACGCCCACGGATGCTCCCACGAGAACCCATGGGCAACTGTCTGTGTGGTACCATCGCAGGACCCTGCCCATGGCTGCTGTGTGGGGATGCATGTGCCACAGATACCACATTACCCTGGTCAATGCCCACAGTATCCTGTCCATCACCTAGGGACAATGGTGACAAAGGATGTACTGGCAGGATGACTGTGCGCAATGATGGGGCTGACAGCTGTGTACTGTCAGTTGGCTGACCAATGGCAGACCCTGACACACCTTCCTGTACCATTACACAGATATCATCATTACCAGTACCTGTGGCGCCACATTCAGGTTCCCTGCTGCAGGACACCAGAGCAGCACCAGAACCTGTGGGAGGAAGACAGGAAACACAGTTTACAGTGTCCACACAATGTTACCAGTGATGCACTTATGCACACATGCACACATGCACACATGCACACATGCACACATGGACACAGGCACACATGCACACTTGCACACGTGGACACATGCACACATGCACACATGGACACATGCACACATGCACACAGGCACACATGCACACATGCACACGTGGACATGTGTACACATGCACACATGCCCACATGCCCACATGCACACATGCACACGTGGACACATGCACACATGCACACGTGGACACAGGCACACATGCACACATGCACACATGCATACGTGGACACAGGCACACATGCACACATGCATGCATGCACAAGTGGACACAGGCACACCTGCACACATGCACACATGCACACCCCGCAGTATACACACAGAGCACTACCGAGTTACACTAGTATTACTAGCACTATCAGGACTATTATAGGTATTGTTAAACACACTCACCAGCATGGATGGCCTGCCTTGCTGTAACCCCGGAGGGACCTGCAGAAATGAGGAGATTAATGTCAGTGGACACAACTGTGCCATTGATACTGCATATGATACAGTGCAGTAGTACACCAGTTGCCTTTCACAAGTCAGCTGCTGATATTGCCAATATCACACATGCACAATTACATACTATGCTGACAGCTACATACCACAGACACACCTTACACATGCATATACTAACAGTGTACAGAACAGTCAACTGTACATATGGCATATTACCTGCACGCTCCATGTTGTGCTGCTGTGTGGATCCAGCCTTCATCATGATGCAGGTGTATTGCTGTTGCTGTTCCGGGGCTGGAGCCACAACACTTAGGAGTAGCCCCCCCAGTCTGGTGAGGTGGGGATGTGTGGCCACCCCACCTCCTGTGGCAACCTGTTGCCTGTGGATATCCGACGCACGCTGATAGACATTTCTGATCAAATCACTGCAGTGATGTCGTACCTGCTCATATGTCCTATTATACGTGCCAATGTCATTTACCCTACGGACAAGGTCCTGCCACAGTGCAGCCCTCTCCTGCTGATTCTGGCTGGTGCGGGAAAACAGTATGTCATACTCCCGCACCAGGCTCTGGTGTATCTCCTCATCTTCCGCTGCAGAGCAGGTGGGATTACACTGACGTGCCATCTCCCTGGAAGAGAACACAAACAGGATATCAGCAGACTATGTCAGCAATATATGGCACACATACTATACATGATACTCCAGTGTAGTGATATACTACTACTCCCATATGTTGCATGTGTGTGTCTCGTGGATACACAAGTACATGGCCAGATATCAGTGCTCAGCCAACACCTGTGCAACAATACCTGCCACATTCCATACAACATAGTAGCATGCCTCATCGGTCAGCACACTGCGACAGGTCCAATGCACAACCTCACTCTGGGGGTTCATACCAAGGTTCTGTATGTGGAACGCCATCCACTAGTGTGATGTGGACACAAGTTACTCGGCCTGGATATACATATCCCACCACCACCACCAGCACAGTAGACTACTTTGATATATATGTGATTACACAGTTATTCACTTGTTAGGACTGAGATGGTATCCATGCAGCCCACTGGGCCAGTGGAAGCCACAACCCACACTGCTGACCCCTTTGCGAATGCTTACCACGGACATCCCACAGATTGCATGGAACTTGCACACACATTTCTAACCCAGACCCTATGCACAAAGGATAGGCATCCTGTCTGGTGGACCTCAGCCAGAGGCAGATTGTATAACAATAGCAGGAGGCTTCTGCAGGACAGAGCAGATTCACATTAAGGGAAGACCTCTGTGGTCAGCACAGGTAATACGCTACGGTCTCTCATAACAATGGCCACAGCCTACTCTGGGAGGGAAATGGCCACAAACACTATAGATAACCACAAGGCCTTCTTCAGTTATGTTACACATATGGACCAAATGCCTCAGATATGCTCTGAGTTAATTCACACCTACTTAACATTCACCGAACACACAGATATTGGAAACATTCTTGCAGACAGGTTTGGTGCACGTATCCCCCCTCCTTCTCCCCGACAAGTAGAAATACTTATCACAGCTGAATGTAACCTCCCTATCATCTCACATGTCCAGGTGAGGGCCGCCCTCAGCAAAGCAGAACACACAGCATCACTGTGACCTGATGGTACCCCTGGATGTGTGCTACGTGCACCCCAAGAGGACATACAACCGCATATAAGACTAATATTTAACCTTGGCCGTACTACAGGATATGTACCTGAATGCTGGCATACAGCAACAGTGGTCCCACACCACTAAGGAGGCACCTCTACTGACCCTGGGAACTACCGCATCATAAGCATAACCGGCCTGGTCTGCTAAGCTATGGAATTATTCAGTATGGGACGCATATACAGCGATATTGGGTACTTGCAGACACTTGTTCCCGGCCAATTTGCCTTTGTGATGGGCTGATCCTGCCTTTTGAACCTGGCTGACCTTTCTAAACAGTCACTACAGCCATTGATGAGGGCAACGCATAGACAACTGCTGCCAGGATCATGGCCTAACACTGACTGACATGTAATGTATAGTCATCCCCTTTTGGTGGAACTACGTACACACAACATATCACATGGACATACCTATAGATACAGACCTATGACACATTTGGAGGATTCACAGTATGCAGACTATTAACCTGCTACTTTACATTACCTGTGTTTGTCGCAGCTGGTTGCGTTACCACTACGTCTGCTTCCTGCTGCTGCTGGCACGGCTTGCTACTGTCACTGCTGACAGCTTAGACTCAGTGTGTAGCGTGTGTTTTTTTTTTCTCTCTCTCTGTCTCTGTCTGTCTCTCTCCCTCTGTCTGCTTCCAGACAGTGCAATGAACGTATTGCATGTGTGGAGTGTTAGTACAGGATGCTTTTGTAGGTATCTGCATAGGTCCATGTGATGGCCTCTGCACCAATTGTAAGCCAGCATTTGCTAATTGCATGCAGCCAGTTGTGTACTGATTGCAGTTCTCACTGTGATTTCAGGACAGTGCTATAAAAGGGTATGTGAGATAGGTGTTGCCCTTTCAGATTGTAAGGGCAGGGACCATGCTGGTATGCTGTGGACACTGTTCTGTGAGTGTAAAGGTTAGTGTCTCTCTCATGATTCAGGCTGTGTTGTAGATTCACATTTCTCCATTCCTCTCTCCGGTTCCCTGTAGTAAGTGTGTATGCACAATGACACCTACAACTATAAATATATAAATATATATATATATATATATATATATATATATATATATATGTAAATATAGATACATTTATATATGTACATTAACTGACATTATTACCTACTAGCTACCAAATAGCATGGCTGTTTCTGTTCACACACTACTATTATGGAAATCCACTAGTTTTGACAGTAATTCTAAATGACATGCTTTGTGTACTACACATCCTATATTCCCTTTACATTCATTCCTACTATTACATTATATATTTATTTTAGCACAATGTTCTTGTATAAGAGTCATGGCTTAGTGGTAGGTTATGCAGACTACTGTTTCCAAGGTTCTGGACTGACAGTGGGATTTTATTTTGCTTTTGAACTGACTACAGGACCTGTCAATCAGAGTGACTAAGGCACTTTTAAGCAGTTGTAACCGGGTTAGTGCTGGTTTGCGTGGAGCTCACGCATGCGCACTTGCATTTAGCTCCGCGCACACACCAGCTTACAACCGCTTAACAGTGCTTACTCTGGCGCACACCTGCGCTATTTTCTTTGAAAGAAATGAAAATGGGGAGACAGGAAAGTGGTGGAAAAGGGGTCACAAAGAGGGTAAGACAGTAGGGAAACAAGCTTGGGATTTGCAGGAGGGAAGTAGGTAAGGCCCATAGCTGCCCATTTCTTCATCAGCAACAGCTGTGCATATGTATGTAATTTGGTGTGACATTTGAAACCTTCCACCACTGAGAGAGGTGTCAGGACAACAATAATACTTGTTGTACAGCCAATTGTAATTGATAGTTTCCATGTCCAGGAGACATGTGTGTGGAATGGGCAGCTATGTATGGGGCATAATTTTTTTGTGGGTACAGAGTGCCCTTTTTTTTTTTTTTTTCAGGTGAGAGTGGTATGTCAGGTGAAGGAAGTCGGTATAGCTGGGGAGGTAGGTTGGGTAGGTCAACAGACAAGACAAACAAGATGCATACAGGGGCGGTGTATGACACGTGTGGGGGGTTACACAATTGACGGGGACGGAGGTTTGGATATCCAGAGCCCATGAGCCCACAGATGGCAACAGTGGAACTGATATCCCCACCCATGGGTAGTTGCCACTGTTCCTTCACTGCCCAGGACAGGGCTGTGCTGGGGGCTGTCTAGGCCTGGCAACAGGCATGCCTGTAAGTTGTGCCACCTGTGCCTCAAGCTGGCGTCGGGGCCCAAGAACAGAGTCCTTGATCTCCCTACGCACCACAGTCCGGACGCTACGGAGGGTGAGTGGTGGTTCTCCTCCGGCCACACTTGCAGAGGGGGGATGAGCCCCATCCCCTGCAGTGCTTCCACCCACAGGTGGCACAGGGCCACCGGAGGAGGGTCCAGACTGGGCACTAGTGCCAGGTGCACTCGCCAGCTGAGGTGGGAGAGGTGGGTCCGCTGGAACCCGCCTTCCCTGTCGTCCTATGTTTTGCATTATATCATGACAGTTTGGGTTAGTAACATATAATACCATTCACAATTAGTTGTAACAGCATGCATTAGTATTTCCATTAACCAAACACCCAGATATTCACACCATTGAACAGCGAGCATAACACATGCATAATTTGAACAGCAATACACAGTCCAACAACATGCAGGGTTGATTGATGGCAACAGGCCATCAGGTTTAGATGTATGAACAGGGCAGATGCATCAATGGACATGCAAATATTTATGACCCAACAGGACAAATGTCCAGGGGTGTTAATTGTGATTGCACATACCATTTTCACGTGGAATGGGTTATATGTGGTTATAGGGTGGCGTGAAGAAAATAATATTAACACCTTCGAATACCAATACATATGCTGTACATTTCTAATGGCTGCACATATATACACACTACTGTTCTAACTACAGTTTCCTATATGATAACTACTTCAATTTGGTGATAGGACTGTTACTGCTACATCAATATACATTTTATTGTTCTTCATACACATTCATATCTGGCTTTGTTCAGCTACATCATCCTGCTACATTTGCTTTATGTATCTATAGACAACTGTGGATGTTTGGTATGTCAGACAATCATACTATCTGCATATTGCAGACTGAGAGCAACATATCCAGATTTTGGGATACACATTCCAGCTGCAGCAACACTTTGAACATATTTTGCTGTTTGGTTTTGCTTCTCACATGCATGTCATTCTGTACTGACTGCAGTATACTTTATTCAGGGGTTAGTACTACTTTATTGGTGGATTCATAACACTTTCTCACACTCTCTCACTTGTTTTCATTTTACTATTCAGGATGGTACTTACTTCTAGGATTTATTGACATGTTTTACCTGTAGTTATTACAATCCTTTCCAGCAGTCTCACTTTTGTCATGTTTCAGTATTTCAACAGGGGTATATTTCACACATGTGATTTGCTCATCTTCTGCAGCTGTACTTTTCAGCCTGCTGCTGGTTGTGTACTATTATATTACAGGTGGGGCATCTTTATTTCAGACTTTATTTCAGACATTTTAATTTTTCTGTTTTGATTACAAACTGCAACACACTTTTGTAATCAAGCAATACTTGCAAACACTCTTACACTTGTTACTTGCACATTCTATTACTTAGTGACTACACTGCACTCTTTTGCTAACTGTCATACTTTTATATTTCTTTACAGTTACTGAGAGAGGATTACTGACCTGCCTGATGGCGCAACCACACCAGCCTATCGCCATAGGCTCTGCAGTTCGCAGAACGGACGCCTGCAGCTGTAATATAAATGAAGTAATATTGGAATACACATCTCCATAATATCAGCTAGTTTAATTTCTTACATACATAATTACATGTAACTTACTCAGTAGTGGGGCGTTGGGCATTTGCCGGACCTCCTGGATCCAAAGGTTCAATTGGTCCTGCTTACGTCTCTTCAGGTCTGCATGGTGGTGACGAACCTGCTCACTAGTCCTTGGAATCCCTGTGGCACTGGTGAGATCATGAGCCAACCGGTCCCACGCCTCAGCCCTATATGCTCCCCACAGGACCTGGCCCTGCATGAGTTGGGCCTCATGATTGTGGACTAGGAGCCAGACCATGTATCTGGACTCCTCAATGCCCCACCTCCATGCTCGAAAGCAACTACCCTCACCTGCTCCTGTCATTCTGGCTGCAAGTCAGTTCTACAATCATTTATGCTGTGTATTCCCGCCTATGGGGCTTATATATGCCATTTTTCCTGCACATATCTGTGATTGGCCATTTTGGAATTGTATCAACTTCACAAAACCTGCTTTGTCATGCTCCACTTTGTATTCATTCCTATATATTTGCTATTACTGCATTTATAGGTACTGCTGTCGTGGCTTAGTGGTTCAGTACCTTGACTATGGTGCATAGTATCCTGGGTTTGAACCTAGCCACTGCTTTTTATTTTTTATGACTGTGTAGACAGGCTGAGGGGTGTGTCTGTGTAAAGGCAGTTTTGATACGGCTTGCTCAACGTTGCCCGTCGGTTAGCTTGTTGGCACAGTGCGCAGCTCCGCGCAAATGGGGTGCGCTGGTTTACACCTCATTTGGCTATCAGCACGCATATTACGCTCAGCTCAGCTAGGGGCACACCGTTTCAGCATGTTAAATCACTGCTCACCTACGGGCACTCATTTTGCACCTGTTGAACCACTGCTCACCTTTGGGCACTCATTTTGCACCTGTTAAACCACTGCTCACCTACGGGCAGATGCACTCACCTTGTTAAACTGTAGCTCAGCTATAGGCACATCTGGCATTTTTTATTATTTTGTTATCTCACATTTCTTCAAAATAAAAGGACTATTTCATTACATTTTACATGAACTATGATTTTATATGTGTACATGTTTGTCAGGGACTTGTTTCGTGCTTATTTTACTAAAAATAAAAGTTGGTGTTGTGGGGGCTCAAACCATGAATGCCTGCTCTTCAGCCAACGTCTCTACCGCTACACTATTGCTTTTTGGCTTACATTGCATATTTAGTTCTTATATCCTTTTCCACTGACTGCCAACTGTGGCTAAGCTACAGGCACGCTCGCGGAAACGAGCGCACTCACAGGCAAACATCTTTACATTTAAAAAAATATATATAAGATGTTCATTTATATATTTTATGTTCATAGTCTGTGGGGGCATGTGTTGTGTTGTGTTTATTCACATTTCCATGGCCTCTGTCATGGGTGTTTACTTTGGGCAATTTTACTCTTCTGGGGCGTGTCCGATTGCAGGGCTCAGCCTACGGACATGCCCCCTACTGTCTTCCATGGACCGTGTTAGCCTTCGGTGTGATTCAGCATGCCCTCATGCATATGCATGACATGCTGACGTCACACCGTTTAACTGCAGCCTCTGTGTAAGCCTTGTAACTCTTACACGGAGGCTTCGTGAATCCTGCCCATTGTCTATGTCTATGCTGTATGATTTGTACCTGTATAAAGCATTATGTAATTTGTCAAGCGAGTCTCTATAAGTGTCCATTGACCCTTCAGCATTTGTAGTTGAAGCAGGCTTACAAAATAGTGGTTTGTCCTGCAACCACTGGTTGAATTCAGTCATATTATAAAGGGTAGTATGTTGTCCAGTCGCCACATCAGTAGGAGAATTTCATTTGTCCTGTAAAGCCAAAACCCTTGGCATTTGATTAACGTTCTGGCTGTTAGAGCCCTGCACTTGCACATTTGCACCTGGAAAGTTCGTTGTAGTATGCTGGTGAACAGTGTGCACATTTCTGGTCAAAGCTTCCTGATTACCAGGCAAGCTAACATTGTTAAAAAGAGAAACCAGCCCCTGACTAAGAGGGGTAAGGAGCTTGATTAGCTGGATCAATTGCCCAGCTATCTTATGAAATTCACCAACCTCAGTTCCCCTCTGTACTTCCGGTGGGTTGGTAGAAGTGGAAAACCCTTCGGTAGACTCCATAAGCAACAAGTAACCAAAAAGGAGCAGGTCTGAATAAAAACAAATGAAAAAAAAATTAAGTTTGAATTCTTTAAAAGGAAATGTTTTGACAGGTGTTTACTATCATTAATAAATTATGTTGGTAATAATTTAGCATTAGCAGATGCAAATCAACACTGTTTTACTAAAATCAATCTACTTTAATCTGGCACCGTATTAGTGATAGTCAGTAAAGCACTTGGACCTATTAAAGATATTTGATAGTATCCCTCATGTGGTATGAAATTATTTAATAAAGTAGAGCATCAAACCTTACATCACTGACAGGGTAGGATGAGGATTAAAAAATAGACAACAATGTGGTAAGTTAGACGGTCCTCAATCTGATTACAGGTTTCCACAGGTGTACCTGAAGGCTCGGTATTAGGACATAATTCATTTAATTATGCACTTTCACTTTTGACCACCAACGGCATATACTAGGAATCTAAATATGTAGATGATATTTAAATTGATGGATTTTTATTTTCATTATCAGAGCATACAACATTTAATTCCTATGTCATTGATGTATGCAAATGGTTAAATAAACATGGCATCAAAAAGTTAATTGATTCCTTTTTGTCTCTTTAGAACTGATTGTGATCTGAACTTAGGAGTAACAACTGATCAGAACATTTTGTAATATAAGGATTTAGTAGTGTATATGAATTCTAAGATATATTTCAAGAATAATGCCTGCATTGTTAAGACAACTGCTTTTTTGCACATGTAATGCATATTTTAGGTATAATAATAAAAATCACAAACCAGATAACCAAAACTCGACTTGAGTACCACTCCACGAGGACACGAAGTTCCACCAAAAGGTTTATTGAAACAGTAAGGCACAACACAACTGTTGTGTTGTGCCTTACTGTTTCAATAAACCTTTTGGTGGAACTTCGTGTCCTCGTGGAGTGGTACTATAATAATAAAAATATTTGTAGATCAGTGTAATTCTTGGGGAAACTGTTCACCACATATGTTAAGCTCATTCTTTAATATAATTCCTTATTTTCTTCTTCCATTAGAAGTGACCTATGATTATTAGGAAACATTCAATGTTACTTTATAAGAAAAATACATAATTGTAAGAACTTGACTTAATGTGAACACATGGAAAAACTCAATCTGTATTAAGTGAGTTATCAGTGGTTGCATGATTGTGTACTCAACAATGAAAAGTTTTGACTTTTGCTAAACGTTGAAATGATGGAATCCATCAAAATGTCAAGAGGAAGAAATTATTCCCTCCAAATTATGAAATGTAAAATAACTTGAAAGGAAAATGTATAACCCATATTATAGCTAGAAGCCAGAATAACATGCCTTTGTATGATAGCAGAGTAACTCATTAACAATATTTAAAAAGGCAGCAGATAATTGGTACAGAAGTAATGTCTATTCATGGAAAATGGAGTCTGTGTTTTCATGGTCTTTTACTGTTATACTCTATAAATAAACTAGGAAACTATGATGCTATGATGCTTGCAGACATGTTGCAGGTATATTTTAACACCCACAATAAAATTTCAAGTGCTATACAGCCTTGTTGTGCAAAACTTTAATATTTTTGCAATCAGTTGATTTTCCAGAGGCTTTAATACTGGATCTTCACCATATCTGATATATATCTCAGTTGACTGACTATATCGGTGTAAAAGGCCTACCCTGGGATTCAATAAACTCCTTGCAAGAATAGAACTATTCCTGCATGGAGTGGTTCATGTCTGTGTAGCCACAGCAGCGCACCTTGCATATTCATGAAGGCACGCTGCTGTTTAAGCCACACGGACACAAACCATGAACGAGTGCAGGGGACGTGTTCAAGTAGTTCACGGATGTTGAACATGCCCCCCCGCACTCATAAAGTGCTGTACAGCATTTTCTAATCACGATCTGGCATAATATTAGAGAATTTCTCTAATATTATGCCAGTACTTCATTGTCCATGGACAATGAAATGAAATAAATGATCATTTCAGTGTCTGCTTCCACTGAAATACTTGGCAGCAGGAAAGTAACGCAGGGGGTGTGTGACAGGCTCTGTGACATACCCCTGCATTGTAAAAGAACCATACGACACCTCACAACCTGCTAAATCATGAAATGTGTACAAAGGCACAAATAATGGGGGATAAAGCCCTAAAAGGGGACACATCTTACATATTTCCCTCGCAAACTTAGAAAGTTGATAGAAAACAGGGCATGCATTAGCATGAATTTCCGAAGGATAGAAGTCTGAAAGCACATGTATGCCAATAATCCCTGACAGCAGTCTATATGGACAAAGGCACAAATAATGGAGCCAAAACACTAAAAATAGGGACACCACATAAATATTGCCCTTACACACTTAGAAAAGTGGATAGAAAACAGGATATGTATTAGCTTGAATTTCTGAAGGGTAGAAGCCTGAAAGTCAAATGTATGCCATTATTTCCTCACTGCAGTCTTCAATGACTTATCAGAACACCACAATACTCACTATATAAAATAATAATATAATAATAATATTATATATATTTTTTCTAGACTAAGGAATATTTAAGAGTAGCTAATTGGGTGTGCACGTTATGGCCCTCCACTTAACATAGATTAAACATCCCATAGGAGATAAATACAAATATACAGCTGAATGTCCCAAGCTAAGATAGTGTAGTGGTTAGATTCCCGACTTTACATACAGGTGTTCATGGTTTAAGTACCAAGACAAGCAAGTTATTTTTATATGGGAAAGCAGTTTTAAAATTATTTTTTAAACTTAAATTATGTAGTAACTGTTTTTTGTCTTCCAGAGTAGTGTAGCTGGTGTAAAATGTAAGTGTGAGTACATATAACATGTGAAACCACCCATGTATACACAAGTGTCCCATACAGTATAGTCACACCCCTTGCCAATCTAAGGAAAGCACATAGTAAATCATATACACTTAATAAATTAAGTCAGTATTGGGATATATTTAAAAAAATAAAAGTGAGCAATGTTTAGCAATGCTCAGCTACGCTTATCAGGTGTAACCATTGCTAAGATGTGAATGCTAAGCAGCAGGTAGCTCAGCTAAGTGGATTTGTGCACTGTTCAACAGTGCTCAACAACTTCTCCTATACGGAGTGTTAAAACCGGCTAAGCAGTTTACACACTGCTTAGTGGAGCTTCACCTTTTCAGAATGGTCTAATGACAGCAAAGGGCAGGAATATCGCACTATTTAAATGGCACAGGCAGGAATACAACCATAATCTGCTATAGCCCATTTGTGCAGATACAATGGCTGGCATAGGAGAGGGAGTGCGCTTTCGGGCACAATGCTGGAGATTTCAGGAGTCCAGGGTCATGGCTGGACTCCTAGTAAAAAAACATGAGGAGTGACTGCTGCAGGGCTAGTACTAGGGCTCCCAATACAAAGTGAAAGCCTAGGACCATCTCACTTGTGACCTCACCAGTGCTACTGGTGTCCCCTGGACTTGTGAGCAGGCAGGCACCACTATGCTGACCTAAAGCATAGAAAGGGGGTACATTTGGACCAGTGGATCCAAGATGGATGGGACTGGAATGCTCCAGTAGTGTGTACGTATCACTATCAAGTAGTCTGTAGCAAATACTAGCCTAAAAATGTGATAGACAGATTTTCTCCCCAACAGCTGCAGCAGAGAGGGCTGTGAGTATTGAAGCCTATGATGACAGACTGCTGAGGCTGTGCGGACAGGCTGATGAGTGCAAATCTATTTTGCAGTATATTGTTACATACTCCTACTGTATGAACTGAATAAATAAAAAAATTTGACTGATGAATATTGAAGTAGAATAAAGACCCTTTCAGAAAACTGTTGTGTCTATTCTGGTATGTTGCTGTAGACATATATAGAATGTATATACTTTTTTCACAGCAAATATGGCTGTAACAGCATACATTAACTGAGGTTCATCTGTGAATAAGCTGTTATGAGAAACTGTAGATGGTGTAGCTGTAAAACGAGATATAAATTAAATGTGAAATATATACTGCACTAAGCTCTGAACCCTGAATAGTAGTATATAAAGTATCGAAGTGTGTTCAGTGCAGCATTGCCTTGTGTTAACCTTTGCTTTCCAGATTGTAATAATCCAAAGGAGTAATGCACAGCACAATAACTATCTGTCATGTATACATCACATGATTTCAAGTTCAGACTGTCATACCAAGAGACTATTCGGCAGAAGCCAGTGAAACAAGCAGCAGCTGTTCCCCAGTAGCTCAATGTGATGGTTTAAATCCAAGGAGTGGTACTAAGATGTGTGCATATTTACACACAAGGAATGAGGAGTAAATGTAAAAACAGTCAGGTAGTGTTAACAGATATTTTCCTCAAAGGTTTTACAAGTAAGTAAATGTTGCCAGTAGCTTATGAAGGGTATGCTAATAAACTGTGTACAACTGTTCAATTGTCCCACCACATGCCTGCAAATGACAGCAGGATAGGTACATACAATATGCACTCTTCCTGAAGCATACATCTCAACTGTGCAGATATTCACTGAATGTTTGGATATTTGTCTCAGATTTTTGGTCCATTTTACATAAAGTAGTGGTGTCATGGCAAATAAGTGGCAAAACATTATAGGCTGAAGTTAGAAAATAATAATAGACATACAAGTGTCAGACGTCAGAAAAGCCATGCAAATGCAAAACCTGTTATTTTATCAACTTTCTAAGTTTGTAAGAGGAGTATCTAAAAATTGTCCATATTTATGGGCCTTTGTCCCACTGTTATGTATGGCTTTGTCCAGATGTCATGCTGTAAGAGGTTGAGAGGTATGTCTCTCAAGTGTTACCCTGTGATGGCTAGTAGTCACTGCTGCAAATAATCCTGTACACAGATAGGAAACCAGTTTACGTATGCCAGTAGCACACTCACATAACAGCAGTTCAGGGTACCCCTCCTGTGCCAGATATGTAACCCTGACATGTACGAGTCTCCTCTATTCATGTACCCAGAGTTTTCACAGTTTGACATACCATTCCAGGCTGACACTTTAATAGGTATGTTTGTACTACAGAAGCTATGGACATAGTTAGATGTAAAGTGAGGGGGCAGACCCATAGAGTATTGAGCAGTACTGTTGTGAAAATAGAAGCATAAACAGTTGTTAATGGACTTTTTGTCTCTCCCCCCACCTCTCATCAGCATCAGTAATCATTACTCATATACTATGGGTATGTTGTGCTCGAACCCTAAAGTTGGGACTTGTGTTATATTATTGTTAATATGTTGGATTGCTTGCATGTTAACATGCCTTGTTCATATACCATTATTGGTGGCCTGTTGCCGTCAATGTTACTAGCAGGCTGTAATGATGCATATTGTTGTTCCATTTATGCATGTGTTCTGTTTGCTATGCAGCTGTTTTAGATCTGTTTTATGGGGTTAATTGGAACACCCGCACATGCTGTTATAACTAACCTTGAAATGTCAAGTAAAAAACCACACCTTCCTTACTAGAAGCTTCAGTCCACCAGGAAAACTGCAATTAAATATAAAACACCTGTAGTCCAAAAAATGGCAGGTAGTTCCAGTGTAAAAAAACTCTTCTTTATTCAACCACAGACGTATAAGCACTTTCACAGATAACTTCTGCTTCTTCAGTATAGGACGTTCAACAAATATGGCCATAGCATGTGGATATGTCTGCAGTGACACAGATCACAGTGCAGGCTCCTGAGTCACCCCAGGAAAGGATAGCTCATTTATGACTACTACTGGAGTGTGTGTTGAACAATAGTGACTGTGACACTGTTAGACCAGCTACTGGGATTTTGTAGATATCCATATGTCACTTGTGAATACAACTATGATATACATGTTTGTCTCAGAAATGTGAGAGACCTATACAGGGTATTTGCATAGTAAACTACTGTTGCAAACGTGTGTGTTGAACTGCATGTGATATACTGAGCTCATACCATTCAACTGTCCAGTGTTATGCACACTGATCATATGTGTGCCTCATATTTGTAGTCATTTACTCATAGAGTTGTGTTATGTCTAGCAAATCATTGGCAAATCTGTGAAGACTGACATTACATCTCCTTCTCTTGCTTTTGGCTGTTCCCGTTAGGGGTTGCCACAGTGCATCATCTGTCTACATTTCTTCCTGTCCTCTGCATCTTGCTCTGTCACACCTACCACCTGCATGTCCTCTCTCATCACATCCAGGAACCTTATCTTAGGCCTTCCTCTTTTCCTCTTACCTGGCAGCTTCATCCTTACTATCCTTTTCCCAATATACTCAGCATCCCTCCTCAGCACATGTCCAAACCAACTTAATCTCACCTCTCTTGCTTTGTCTCCAAACCACCCA
Organism: Protopterus annectens; assembly: GCF_019279795.1. NCBI lineage: Eukaryota > Metazoa > Chordata > Ceratodontiformes > Protopteridae > Protopterus > Protopterus annectens. The sequence continues at coordinate 794,751,541 of NC_056725.1, forward strand.
ACCTTTGCTGACCCTCTACTATACTTATTCCTAATCCTGTCCACCCTTGTCACACCCAGTGCAAATATTAACATCTTTAACTCTGCCATGTCCAGCTCTGACTCCTGCTGTTTTGTCAGTGCCACTGTCTTCAACTCATATAACATAGCTGGACTCACTACCCTCTTGTAAACCTTCCCTTTCACTCTTAATGGTACTCATCTATCACAAATCACTCCTGACACTCTTCTCCACCATCTCTCCATCCTGCCTGTACTCTCTTCTTCACCTCTCCCCCACACTCGTCATTACTCTGAACTGTTGATCCCAAGCATTTAAACTCATCCACCTTTGCAAACTCTACTCCCTGCATCCTCACCATTCTTCTATCCTCCCTCCCATTCACACACATATATTCTGTCTTAGTCCTGCTGACATTCATTCCTTCCCTCTCTAGAACATATCTCCACCTCTCCAGGGTCTCCTCAACCTGTTCCCTACTCTCACTACAGATCACAATGTCTTCTGCAAATATCACAGTCAACAGGGACTCCTGTCTGATCTTGTCTGTCAACCTGTTTATCACCACTTCAAATAAGAAAGGGCTCAGAGATGATCCCTGATATAATCCCATGTCCACTTTAAATGCATCCATCACTCCTACCGCAGAACTCACCACTGTCACACTACCCTTGTACATATCCTGTACCACTCTTACATATTTCTCTGCCACTCCTGACTTCCTCATACAATACCACAAATCCTCTCTAGGCACCCTGTCATATGCTTTCTCTAAGTCCACAAAGACACAATGCAACTTCTTCTGATCTTCTCTGTACTTCTTCATCAACACTCTCAGAGCAAACATCGCATCTGTAGTGCTCTTTCCTGGCATGAAACCATACTGCTGATAACTAATCCTCACCTCCCTTCTTAACTTAGCTTCCACTACTCTTTCCCATAACTTCATGCTGTGACTGATCAATGTTATCCCTCTGTAGTTACTACAGCTCTACACATCACCCTTATTCTTATAATTGGTATCCAAACACTTTTTCTCCACTCTTCACGCATCCTCTCACTTTCCAATATTTCATTAAACAATCTGGTTAAAAACTCCACTGCCATTTCTCCTAAATACCCCCATGCTTTCACAGGTATGTCATCTGGACCAGCAGTGTTTCCATTCTTTATCAATAAATATATTACACACCCCTATATCATATGGTATGTCCATTTGTGGCAGGTGCAAAGCCTGCAAATATGTGACTACAGAATTTTCTAACATTAACAACATACCTTTTAGAGTATGTGATCATTTTAACTGCAATACAGAGGGTGTTGTATATGCCCTGAGATGCCCCTGCAACAAATTTTACAACGGGGAGACCAAAAGGTCTTTTAAAACTAGATTGTTGGAACATGTGAGAGATATTTTTAATAAAAAAGTAGAAAGTTCGATAGTTGTATATTTCAATATGTTTCACTATGGGGACAGTAAGGGGCTACAGGGCACTATATTGGAGAAAATAAAGGTTTCTCAATTTGATTTAACCCTAGTAAAAAAACAGTTACTATTTAAAGAATCTACATATTTTAAAATTTGATACTTTATCCCTTAGAGGGTTAAATGAAGAATGTAATTGGAGGCTGTTTATTTAATTATGCAATTAAGTGTTAATTGTTTTATGTATTTAAGGCACGTGGTTTATGCTGTGTTTTACTCCTTGAAGGCTTTGGCCGAGACATCAGAGTTTTATTAAATTTGTTTGGAACACTGGTTGGTCATTTCTTTTCCTTTCTGCTACAGTTTTTCTAGTTGTTGCAGTTTCCATTCCTTATCCTCTTCATAACTATCCTTACTTCCTCCTTGCTAATCCGTTGCACTTCCTGATTCACCATACCCACATCATCCAACCTTCTCTCTCTCTCTCTCTCTCTCTCTCTCATTCTCTTCATTCATCAGCCCCTCAAAGTACTCTTTTTATCTGCTCAACACACTCTCCTCGCTTGTGAGTACATTTCCGTCATTATCTTTTATCGCCTTTATCTGCTGCACATCTTTCCTAGCTCGGTCCCTCAGTCTAGGCAATCAGTACAGGTCCTTTTCTCCATCCTTAGTGTCCAACCTTTCATACAACTCTTCATATGCCTCATGCTTAGCCTTCACCACATCCCTCTTTGCCGTGAACCTCATCTCCTTATACTCCTGTCCACTTTCTTCATCTCTCTGACAATCACACTTCTTTGCCAACCTCTTTCTCTGTATACTCTCCTGTACTTCCTCATTCCTACACCAGGTCTCCTTGTCCTCCTTCCTCTGTCCAGCTGTCACACCAAGCACCTTTCTAGTTCTCTCCCTTACTTGCTCTGCTGTAGTTACCCAGATATTTGACAACTTTTCACTGCCACCCAGTGCCTGTCTTAACTCTTCCCTAAACTCAAGCTCACAATCATCCTTTTTCAGTTTCCACCATTGATCCTTGGCACTGCCCTCACACTCCTTTTCATCTTCTTGATCAACAACATCATCCTGCAGACCAACATTCTATGCTGCCTATCTACACTTTCCCCTGTCACCACTTTATAGTCTCCAATGTCCTTCAAACTGGCTTTCCTGCATAGGATATAATTCTCCTGTGTGCATCTTCCTCCACTCTCTTATGTCACCGTATGCTCCTCTGTCTTGTTAAAATACATATTCACCACAGCCATGTCCATCCTTTTTGCAAAATCCACTACCATCTTACCTTCTGCATTCCTTTGCTTAACACCATACCTACCCATCCCTTTCACATCCCCTCTGTTCCCTTCACCAACATGCCCACTGAAATCTGTTCCAATGACCAATCTCTCACCCTTGGGTGCAGTCATCGCCACTTCATCCAATTCACTCCAAAATTTTTCTTTCTCATCCATTGCACACCCAACTTGCAGAGCATATGCACTAACAACATTCATCATTACATCATCAATTTACAGCTTCATAGACATCACTCTATCCGACACTCTTTTCACCTCCAAAAACACTCTTGGCATACTGTTGCTTCAGTATAACCCCTACACTATTTCTCCTCCCATTCACACCACGATAGAACAATTTGGACCCACCTCCGGTTCATCTAGCCTTACCCCCCTTCCATCTGGTTTCTTGCACACACAATATATCAACCTTCCTTCTGTCCATCATATCAGCTAGCTCTGTCCCCATACCAGTCATACTCCCAACATTAAAAGTTCCTACCCTCACTACCACACTCCTAGCCTTTCTCCTCTCTTCCTGCCATATGAGTGTCAGAAATCCTCCAGAATATGTCTGTGAATGCAAAAGCTGCTGTGCTATCAAATGACTGTAAGTGTGTTACAACAATATTAAGAAAGTGTCACTAATTTTGGCCCATCGCCTCGCATGTATATGCGGTGTCCTCCAGAGGTCCTGCTCTAACAGGTTGAGAGGAATGACTGATCAGCAAGAGTGTAAATACAGTGTGCCATACTGACATAGAACAGACATGTACATCGGGTATTACCTGTAAACATGTATGTATGTATGAGTAGGTGTACCTGGCTGCCTCATAACAGACATGGGATGCAAAACATCAGGTAAATAAGCTGTACATGTTGCACACATGTGTAATCTTGGTTTCTGTGCATCCAACAGAGTTAGATTTCTACAAATACTGATTGTTTCATTGCCATGACACAGACATGGGTACTAGAATAAGCATGATTATCAGGTTGAAATTGGAGAGGTGTCCAACTGTGTTATGACCTTGTGTCCATGCCTACTACACTTACCACCACTTACTTATGACCACTTACATAGCTGTATGAACTCAGCAATACCTTACTTGTAAAACCAGCCTCCACCAAGGTAGAGTAATCCCCTTTGCTGGACAGCAGCAATACACAAACCACATAATCGGTCACTATATTGGCTGTGCAGGGCAAAGTAGGAGCAGGCACCAACTTGGTAGCAAGTCAACCTTTGTATGAATGAGCATATACCTTCACAGGTGGATTACAGTAAGGCTAACTATGAGTACAAATTGAACACATCCACCAAGGGCAATCATAAGGCCATCATCATATATGTCTGGAATCTCAGAGGCAACAACCCAACCCACCTTGTAATGGTGATCAATCACACCACATACACAAACACCATAGCCATAGCCAACCTCCTGCAGACAGGTTTAGGGCAAACATCACCCCTCTGGCTCACCATCAGTATAGGTGGATATGCACAACACCCGCACCCCTCCCCTCATCATCAGGGAGCAGATGTATACTACCTAATCAAAGTCAACAAAAACAAGTCTCCATGGGACCTGATAACATTCCTGTCTGCATCCTACATGAACTCAGGCATATGCTTCCAGCTCCATTACACACTGTATGCAAGCAATACCTGAGCACCACTGACGTCCCATCTGCAAGGAAGACAGCCACTGTCATCCATTTACACAAATATGAATGATAAATGATGGTTTATGCAATGTACTGGCTCTCATTGGGGGAACATGACACATCAGGACAGGAGTGCAATGCAGGTTTATACTGTGCTGATAGAGGACAGGGGTGTGATGTGGTTGTAAGTGGTGGCTAATGATAGCAAATGTTGATGTGCCGGCTCTATAAATAACTCTGTGCAATGTCTGAGGTTCTGTGATGTGTTTTCCTGTTTATGTCTTCCAGGTGGCATGCAGAGGCAGCCAGCATATACTGCAGATGAAAATGCAGCCATCACCGATGCCATAATCCAGCACCATGGGGTGATGTTCAGCCATAGCAGACAAAATCTGTGGGAGTGGACTGCCCTGTAGGATGACCTTGTCCACAGAGTTAACAACGTGGGCCACCATGGCCACACATACGATCAGGTCAGGCATCGGACAACTGACCTTATATGTTATGCCTGGCAAAGGGCTGCTGCCATGGCCAGGGACCGTACTGCTACAGCTAGGGGTCCAGCCACACAGGTCCCACTTACAGCAACAGAGAAGCGCTTTGCCAACCTTGGGCCAGCCCCCACACAACAGCCACAACAAGAAACACAAGTCATGGAGGTGGTGGCACCCAGGCAACAGGAGAGGAGTGTCCAGGTAAGGCAACAGTGCACATCAATTTAATCATGTAGCAGTCATACTGTCTTCTATAGAGTATCTAGATGCATATGTCAGTTCAAGCTGCATTTGTGGGTGGGGTTTAGTAATGCACACACGTGCACATCTATAGTGAAGGACAGCAAATTGTGTACTATCAGTGCTTGTACTGTTCCATGGTACTGTACATGTGCAGAAAAGTAGCATTCATCTTGTACCAATGCCAAATGTGAGTCTGCTGACAATACTTCTCCCCCACAACTACATAGGTAGCTCTAGTCTGGATATGGGACAGCAGCCTGAAGCCGGTGACTATGGGATTTTACTGTTACGGCTGGCCAGTACCCCAGGCATGTTAAGGTCATGCATGTGACCATGCACACAACTGTTAGTCTGTCATTTTGCAATATCTGCATGTTCAATTCTGGTGGGGTTAACTGCATTGCATCACAGCGGTCATCACAGGGGTCTATTTGCAGGAGATGTCACATAAATGTAGCATACCTCACAAGCTGTCATTGCAAGAAATCTGGACAAAGACTGACAAAATGGGGAGAACAAAGGCCCAAAACTAGAGACATACTTTATAAATTAGTGTTATACAGTGCATATTAGTAGTGTACAAACACCTGTTAGAATGCAAGGAATTTGTGAAATACATAAATGAGAGCACAATAAAACATTTCTGAACTCTTCCAACCTTTCATGTGACCTATAACCTGTACAATTCAATTGTAAAACAAACAAATCTGTTAGGGGAACAATTATGACACATAAAAAAACATACAAGAAGCTAGTTGCATACATGTGCACCGGCTGAAGCTAATACTGTGTTGAAGCAGCTTTTGAAATAATTACAGCATTACGTCTTCTTGGGTAAACACCTGTCATCAATTACAGAGACTCTGATTAACAGCAAATAACAGTCAGCTGCCCTACCAGGATTAACCTAACATTTACTCAGTTGCCTGCTACAGGAACAACCATAGTTCACATACAGCTTATGAAACAGCAAAGGGATCTCATTTGTGAAAGGTATTAGCCCAGAGAAGGGTACACACACATTTCCATAGCATTGCATATATCATGGAATACAGTGAAGACAGTCATCAAATGGTGGTGAAAATATGGGGCAACAGTGACATTGAAAAGAACTGGACATCCCTCCAAATGTGTGGAAAAGTCAAGACCCAAACTGGTCAGGGAGGCTGCCAGGAGGCCTACAGCAACAGTACAGGAGTTGTAAGAATCTCTGGCAAATACTGGTTGTGAACTACATGTGACAACAATCTCCTGTATTCTCCGCATGTCTGGCCTATGGGGTAGGTTTGGAAGATGGAAGCCTTTTCTCACACAGAACAATATCCAGGTCTGGCGAATTTATCAAGAAAAATACATCAGGTCTCCCAAAAGCATGTGGGGAAATGTGTTATGGTGTAATAAGACCAAGGATGCACTTTTTGGCCACAATACCAAATGGTTTGTTTGGCACAATAACAACACTGTGCATCACCCAAATAATACCATTCCCATGGTGAAGCATGGTGATGGCAGTGTCCTGCTTTGGGATTGCTGTTCAAAAGCTGGAAGTGGGCATTTAGCCAAGGTGGAGGTGATTAGGAACATTTCCAAATACCATTCCCTTTTGGCCCCAAATCTTCATGTGTCTGCTAGAAAGCTGTGGATGGAGAAGAATTACACCTTTGCACATAACAATGACCCAAACCCTACATCAACATCCAAAAAAGAATGTCTTCACCAGAAGACAATCAATGTTTTGGAATAGCCCAGCCACAGTTCACACTTACAACCAATAGAAAATCTGTGGGGTGCTCTGAAGAGGGCTGTGCAGAAGAGATGCCCCCGCAATCTGACAGAGTTGAAGGGCTTCTGCAAGGGAAAGTGTACAATTATAGCTAAGTTGATATGTGCCATGCTGATACACACCTTCCCAAGAGGACTGACTGCTGTTATGAAATAAAAAGGTGCTTTAACAAAGTGTTAGGTTAAGGGTATGTACACTAATGCAACCAGCATATTGTACATATTTCAACTTCTGACAATGTGCTTGTTCTTCAATTGGACTGCACAGGTTATAAGTCACATTAAAGGTGAGAAATGTTATCACATGATTTCTGTGGTCTCATGTTATATATCAGACAAACCTGGCATGTTAACAGGGGTGTCTACACTTACAATATCCACTGTAAACTTAGAATATTGTTAGTGTAACCAATGTTGTTGTAACATACATGGACTGCAGGTTTTGAAGTGTGAAACTCAAAATATGTCATTAATTAGTGACACCAATCCTCATATCATCCCAGTAAAGTGTCAGACAAACACAGGATTTATGATGAACAGACCAGAAATATGAGACACATATGTAGACATTCAGCAACACTCTGCACAGTTGAGAGGTATGTCCTGTAGGAGTTGCCACTGTGCTATATAGTTGAACAGTAATTATGTGTACATGGGTGCATGGTGTGCTACTTGAAGGTCCATCGCCTACTAACACTACTCACGTATCACAGAGGTGTATATAAGTAGTAACATTAAGTGGAAAGGGCTGCACTGCATGATGTTGAGGGCCTGTCCAGGGCATGTATGTAGTGGTCTGACTGTGTTGTGAATGTTGCCAGTTGGCTATTGTGAGGTCTGTGTAATGTCTGTTTGCCACCTCACCTGCATGTGTCTATGTGTGTGTAAGTGTGTGTGTGTGTGTGTGTGTGTGTGTGTGTGTGTGTGTGTGTGTGTGTGTGTGTGTGTGTGTGCACATAGCAGCAAACATTATAGTGCAGGTATTAATTTACATATGTCGTCTTCCCCCACAGGTGGACATTATGGTCTCTCCTACTCAGAATCCGATGCCAGTGTCTCTGCAGACTCTGACAATGATTATGGTCATAGTCAGACACAGGTGGAGTTGTCAGGGGCTGAATCTATGCCATCAGTAGGCACCCCACAGTCAGCCACAATGTCCCTGGACACAGTCACAATGCCCACACATGGCAATCACAGTTGTTGTACAGTTGGCAGGTGGTGGCCTGAAACAGGCAAGTGTGGTGACTATGGCAGGTGTTCAGTGTAGATATTGGCCATAGCCAGAGTGCAGGCAAGGTCCCGCACAAGCAGATGGACAGGGGTGCTTGTAGGAGGACTGCTGCTTGTCAAACTGCTGTCACATGTAACATACGGCAGGTGTCACCAGATGCATGTTTCAGGCTGTCATGGATGCACATTCATGTAGTGAATGCAACACCAGACAAACACTCAGGGTGTTGGATGCAACACTTCCTGATTTATGTGGCAACATACATGACCTTGTTGAGGCCACATGCCAAAATACTGAGGTCATGAATAGAAGGTGGGGTTAGACTTTGCAATCCTCGACCGTGGCATGTCTGTGCTAGCGTGTGTGGTGGGAGATGAGTGTTGGCCACATGGACGTATGCCAGACCAACATCAGCTGAGAGTCTACAGGGCCATGCACCTTCACACTCCCATAGTGACAGTGACACCAGCACTATCAAAGTGGGGTTGCTGTCCACATCATAATGGAGCAGGCCATGGGCACGTGATCCTGGATGGTCCTGTCAGTGACATGGGTCCAGCAGACAGCAGTCACCATCAGGAAGCATTCCTGCATCTGGCCTTGGGCCTGGTGGTGCCAGTGAGACCCCCGGCAGGGCCAGTTCTTATGTCTGTGGCCAGAGATGGTGAACTGGACACCCTGCCATGTATGGTCCATAGCTGTCCAACATACCCCTGTGTAGGGCAGCCACATGGCGTGACTGTGCACATACATACACACACACATCTGTACCACAGGCAGGTCACCTCCAGACACACACAGCACCTCTGCACAGCCCAGCTATAGGATACCCCCTCCAAAAACACACACACATGATGTCAACCATATGGCCCAGCCTAGGTCTCTGGCAAACCCACACCACACCCTGTGCATATGATGATACCTGTGCCACATCCCTGTCATCCATACAATTGATGCAAGGACATACTAATATGATTCTGATGCACAGGGTGAATATATTACAGTGTAGCTATGTAATACTGTGTAAGGTGCTGTCTGCTTGCATTTGTTATGGGTACACATAAAGGTGTATGTACCTTATTAGCCATGATGCATTATTTCTGCTAGTACCACTGACTGAATGTAATCTGACATGCTGTATTTTGTTTGTGTTCGAGGTGTCTGTGTGTCTGCAGGCTGTGGCCCTGCAGACATTACCAACATGGAATATGGTAGAGTGGAAATACACTGACCATTCCATAGCCAATGTACAGCTTTATCTGTACATTTACCAGGTGTGTATGCATGCAACAGTGTGTGAGGGACACTGTTGTCAGACAGTGTGACCTTGCATACATACCCCTTGTCACAGACAGGTAGCCTTCAGACATGTCACCTCAGTGTTGTGTAGTACCACAGGCTCATACATATGCAACAGTTTACTGGAGTACTGTCAGTAGGTCCCTCACAAGCTTAGCCATTAGATTGACCACAACAGATTCACCTGTCAGCACCTGTTGTCCCTGTCATTTCTTTCCTATACACTCAATCTTGATACAGTTGTTGAGGGCATGGATGGTACTGTGTATGACAGGTTTGAGGTATGTATTCCTGAATTTACAGGGTGGAATAGGAAGATAAAATGTATATCCTTCGCATACACACAGTAAAGACTGACACAGGGGATGTGCATACAGTAACACAAACACAGACAGCAACAGACAGATTAGTAAACCTACATATCCACTTTAATGTACTATAGTGCTACATACACATAACATGCCCCACATACATTATATGCATGTGACATAACCCACTACCTCCTACAACATGTAATGTTGTGAACACCTTCATGGATGGTGAGATAATCCACCAGAAATAACAACTGGAGTCATCTATTGCTCCTACAAGCCTGGACAAGTGATAGGGTAACAGATGCATCAGCATGATGTTTTAGTCAGGTATGATATCTGATGCTAGCATGTTTGTCACTACACTAATTGTGACATTTTTGGCAACAATATCACATACACGGCCATTGCTAAGAGACACAGACCACATATAGGTTGCAAACATCTGGATATTCCATAGCTGTACAGATGACTGGTATGGCCTGTACAATGGTTTAACATGCTGCATGTGAGGCAGATGCCATTAACATGCTTTATAAACTAATGCCATTGGGAGGTGGTAAACAGGCGTGGATGGTACATACATCAAAATGGTATCACCCACAGAGGATATAATTCTCAACCCAAACACAGTTGCCATTATTGAGATTATAACCTTTAGTTATTTCTACTATATTGGTATGCAGCTATTAGATGCTCCACAGAGTTTATATGATTTCACCTGATCCCAAGGTACGTCTAAGGTGAATGACATCAGCAGGCATTGTATAGTAGGGTAATGGGGTACAAACCCCAAAATGGTATAAGCCACACAGGATATAATTCTTAACCCAAACACACACAAACAGTTGCCAGTAGTGGGATTTGAACCCCTACCTATCTAGTTATTCCACTATATTGTTACACAGCTATCAGATATGGCATAGAGCTTATATGATTTCATCTTGTCCCAAGGTACTTCTAAGGTGAATGACATCAGCAGGCCTTGTAAAGTAGGGTGACAGGACGTGTACAGTGTGGTACACAGCTCAAAATGATATGACACACACAGGATATGATTCTCAATCCAAACACACACACAGTTGCCAGTATTGAGATTAGAACCCTTACCTATCTAGTTATTTCAACTATATCTTTAAGTAGATAACGGATGCGCCATGGAACTTATATGATTTTATCTTGTCTCAAGGTACTTCTCAGGTGAATGACATCAGCAGGCCTTGTAAAGTAGGGTGATGGAAAGTCTACAAGGTGGTACACAACTCAAAATGGTATAAAACACACACACACACACACACACACACACACACACACACACACACACACACACACACTCACACACACACTTACTTACCAGTATAGTGTTACACAGTTATTGCACATGCTACAAAGCTTACTGGGCTGACAACTGGCCAAATGTGATGATAAGGGGAATGACATCAGCAGGACTGATAAAGTAGGGCACTGGGTGGGAAACCTATCAAAGTACTTCTTCCTACAAGCATAAACACCCACACACACATTTGCTGGATCTGAGAGTAGAACCCCTGCCTATCTAGTTATTTGTACTATAGTGTTACACAGTTACCACATGCACCACAGAGGTTACTGGGCTAACAGTTGGCCAAGGGTGCTGATAAGGGGAATGACATCAGCAGGACTGATAAAGTGGGGTGCACTGGGAAGTGTTGTGGGTGGGAATGGTCTAAAACTGTTTCACCTACAAACAAGCAAACACATACTCCCTCACTCTCGCACACACAACTGTCTTGCATACACACACACACACACACACACACACACACACACACACACACACACACACACACACACACACACAGTTCACAGTATTGAGATTAGAACCCCATAGTGTTATGCAGTTATCGCACATGCTACCAAGCTTATAGGGGTGATAGGTGTCCAATGGTACTTCTAAGGTGAATGACAGCAGCAGATCTTGTGAAGTAGGGAAATGTGAAGTGTATTGAGTGGGAACAGTGTCCTAATACATAGACCTATGGACACACACACAGCCAAGTGATGTGATATTATAAACCCAACCTCAGTACTATTACACAATGGGGCTCACCTTTTATGCTGGCATATGCAACTGTTTACAACTGGTACCCCACTGTCCACAGCAGGACATCAGTGTATGACATTCAGGGTATCTGTGTGTGACTCACTCTGTCTGTGTCCCCCTGTGTGTCTCTCTCTATCACTGTCTGTCTCTCACTTCCCCACATCTATGTGTGTGTGTATGCTTGACATATGCTATCTGCTGCCCATATATATATGTCTGTGTATCACACGCAACAGGTGCAGATATATTACAGATGGGCCACCTACAGCTAGCCGAGGGTAATCCTGTCTGATGTGTGTGTGTGTAGGGACAGTTAAGGTGTACATAGCTGTCTATATGCACAGACATATATACACAATACAGTCATATAGTCCGATGTGGGTCCCAACATGTTCCCTCTAAGTGTAGAAGCATGCACAGTGTGACCTTCTATGGTTAGAGTGGGACTCCATTCCAGAGATAAGTATACTGCTGTCTGGGGTTTTGTGTGCTACAGCCATACCTCTCAGGAGTACACAGGACTTTCCTCAGGGTACTGGGATTGTTTAGCAGACATTTTTTCTGACACATCTGTAGTCTGACACTGCAATCTATTGTGTCATTACCTAGTGGCAAACATCCTCAGATCATCACATTGCTTTACCAGAGGAATACTAGATGTATGATGCATATGCCAATATTATGAGGGCAGCTATGTACATTCTTGCCCAACGAAGGCAGTTGTGAGGTGTGGCTACAGCCAGTTTAATGATGACACTGTGTAAACAGTCCAGCAACTTGGTAATATACTGGCTGGGGATCTCCTGCTTGTGTGGTATTTTTCTAACCTGAGATGTCATATCTTTGTGTGGCCATACCTCTCACCTGTACATTTTTTGACAGATTGTCCAGGTGTTTGGCTAGAGGTTTCATCCATTCTAAGTAAACTTGTGTGTTTTATAGCAAGTTAGTTACATATAATTGAAGAATGATGTTACAAAATAATAACAGACATTTCTGTTTCAGACTACATAACCTTCAGACAATTACTGCTATTGCAAAATACTCACCCTACCAACTTTTTTAGTATGTAAGGGTAATATTTACAACATATGCCTATCATTGTGCCTTTGTTCCACTTTTATTTCTCCCCTGTCTAGATGTCTTTCTGTCAGAGGTTGGGAGTTATAGGTGTGGGTACAGACTGCATTCTACTGTGCAGGCATGTCCATTATATGTAAAAGCAGACATAAAAAAAATTATTAAAAATAACCACTGGCAACAGTACCAAAAAGCACTATATTCACAAAAGCCTTAGCACCTCGGCTACGCAGCCTTTGAAAAGTCCATTATATGTGCAGTATATTCCACATAGCACTGTGACTTCCAGGTATGTCAGTGGCAGAGCAGTACATGTCACTGACATGCATAATAGTTGGCACTGCAGTTATCTGTACATGGCCCTGTCAAAGACAACACTGTACCTAGGGCACTACAAGATGACTGCCGGGAGAATGTGCTGCCCAGATCTTGACAGTATTAACCACACATACACATAGCTCATTGCCCCTGCATATTGTGGACATGCAACATGTTTTCATGTGTATTGGGACAGCCCTGCCAATGTGTGCTATGCTGCTATTTCCCTGCAAACATACACATTACTGCATTTTTGTGGGTATATGGGGGGCACACCTGTCAACTGTACACATTTGCACAGACTGTGCTTATATTTGCTTTACATTTTGGTTCCATTTACCACACTATTGTGCCCTATCTTGGGGACTAAAGGCATATCATTAAAGACCACAGGTCAGATTATAATGGCATACATTTGAGTTTCAGACTTCTTACCCTACATTGCCTTATGGCAACTGTGAGACCTGTTGTGCTATCACTGTGTGAGTCTGTAGGGGGGTAATTCAACATTGATGTCATTTGTGGGCCTTTGCCAGACATTTCTCACTGGTTTTCTACAGCTGACTTGCTGTGTGGGTCTGAGGGGTGGGTCTGGACCCCCACACTAACATCCATGCCTGTGACCTATGAATCCCCCAGTTAGTTGTCCCCACACATATACTGCAGTGGGATTTGCCACTTTGGTACTACTGCATAGTGTGGGGAGTCTAGTACTGGGCAGACACTTCCTGGTGTATGACATAGCAGTCAGTTGCCTGCGGCTGTCCCAGTAGGCCACCCCATTCCCTTGCATGCATGCAGCATTACCATAGATATGCTACCAAAACATACTAATCCATTCATTTATTGTTAAGAAGACTGGATGCACACAGTACGCTGCCTATACATGGTAGGTTACAGGTAATGCAATATGTGTGTCATCCATTTTACTGTGTGTGTGAGTCAGAGAGAGTTGTCTGTCCCTGGGGTACCTACAGTCTCAGTGTATGTTTTATGCCTTGCCTCTTTGCCAAAGCCTGAGCATACTGGGCATGCATCCGTCTGCCTACAGGAGCAGGCTCAGGAGCCTCCTCCTCTGAGTCTCTCTGTACTTGTGGGGACATTGGCAATGGTGTTGGGCTGTGTGGCCCTTCTCTGTGCTGTTCCTACTGCAGCTGTTTCCACAGGATCATATTGTGTAGCATGGCACATACTATGAACATGTGTGCACATGTGGCTGGAGAGTACTGCAAGGCTCCACCAGATATGTCAAGGCAGCAGAACCATGACTTGAGTATCCCAAACACATGCTCTATAATGATTCTGGTTTGTGTATGTGCCTCATTATGGCATTCTTGTGTGGGTGTGCATGAATTTCTGATAGGTGTCATCATCCATGGTTCCAGTGCATAGCCAGCATCCCCCACCAGATGGCCATATGGGATGCCCCCACTGGCAAATGCCTGGTACAGCTGTGACAAATGCCAAACTTGGGAGTTGTGATAGCTTGCAGGGCTGCCAGCACACACATTCATGATAATGCCCTGGGCATTGCACATGACCTGGCAGTTGATGGAGGGGAAGCTCTTCTGATTTATGTAGACCCTACCCTGTTCACCAGATGGTGCTCTGATGTGGATGTGCGTGCAGTCTATTGCACCCAGTACCTCCAGGTATTCTGCTACAAGGTGGAACAGATGCATATTGCTTGTCGTCTCCTCACAGATGTTGGGGAAGTAAATGTGCTCACTGGCATATGGTAGGATGGCATCCAGGAACTGTTGGAATACCCTGGATGTAGATGCCTGTGAGAAAGTACCTGTAGCTAGTATTCTTAAGTCTACACATTGGGATGGGTTTCCCTCTGTTGGATCTGGGTCCGAGTTGAGGCCAGCGCAGCTCAGTGATTTGCTGCAGTATGTCTCTGTCCACCCTGTACCATTCTACTATCTCCAGATCATGTAGCCCCCTCATAAGTTACCCTGGGTCTGAACACTCTCCTCCTCCTCGGTCTGTGGCAGTTGCCAGCATTATCCTCCTCACTGCACTCAGCCGCTAGCGCATGCTGATGGATCAAAGCAATGGCAGCCCCTAACATTTTTCTGGTTAATATTCCCCTGCATGTGTACACCAATGGTGCAGAGTTTGTGGGAAAAAAACAGACTATAAGGTATTTCCATAGTTTATACTATTTTTCTGCAGATGCTGCCTGTATGATTGGCTGACTATGATGCATTCCACCTGCTAGCTATGTAATTTGTACTTGATTACTTTTATTCTGCTATTTCCCTTTTTTCTACCTTTTTTCCATTCCCATTTCTTTCCCTTTTAAGCCCCAAGGCACTCCACGCAAACCCGGTGCCCAAATGTAAACAGTCCTGCTATTTCCATGTTTTTTGTTTTTTTTATTTAGACCTGGTGTGTGCCACAAAAACCCATTTAGCTAATGTAAATAATGAGAAATAGCCCTCCCTGGATGCGAACATGCTCTTCATTTCATGAAATAAGTCATTACAGCCTCAGTCACACACCCTTGCTTAGCTGTGCTTAGCTAAGCTTATCTGGGGACCATGGAGCTCCAATGTGCTTACACCATGCACAGTACACCCCCTTTTCATGTCTGCTGCTCCTCCTGCTCACACAATCATGTTATAGCACCTACATGGTTAGGTGCAGTTTGGCACTTAGAATATTTTTGTGATTCAGTAAATTTCCCCTCATTTGCATGTCCCACTGTCTTAATCCCTAGTTACTGCACTACACCATAGCCTTTCCTCTTAACAACCACTGTTCCCTGGTATTGTTTTGATTCTGCATGCCATAGACTATAATGGCAAAATGCAGATTTCCCTTAAAATTGTGTCTTCACATTTTGTTTTTTATTTTCGGCACAATCCCTTTTGCGCGCCACTGCCCTATGCTTAAACTTCCGAAATCAACCAAAAAAAGTTTTATTTTTAGAAAAACTAAACACTTTTCCATGCCAATGGCCATATATTTGGCCACTGACATGCCTAAAGATTATGATACATGCTTTTATCTGAGATGTCATGCCTCCATTTTAATTGTTGCAGAAATGTATTCGGCTAGTAGCCGAATACATTTCAGCAGCTAACATTATTCTTGCAAGGATGCCTGCCTGCTTGCTGAATTGTTAATTCACCTCATTTGCCTCATTTTCACCAGCAAATGAGGTAATTAGCATTACGCAGTGCTGTCCATGCAGGAATAGTGTAGGCATGCTTGTGCATGATAGAACAGTAGTTTACTGGATCGCTCGGTGGCCATATTCCATGCAGGAATGGCTACACTATTCCTGCATGGAGATTTCCCTTCATTGAATCCCAGGGCTAATATTTTCAATAAAGATGTTGTGTGTGTGTGTGTGTGTGTGTGTGTGTGTGTGTGTGTGTGTGTGTGTGTGTGTGTGTGTGTGTGTAGGTACTGAAGATACTTTTTGTGTGTGTGTGTGTGTGTGTGTGTGTGTGTGTGTGTGTGTGTTTATTTAGTGTAGCTAATTTTTATGTCATTTTGTTTTTGCCTGCTAGATTAGGGGCATTATCAAATAGAAAAATCTAACAGTTAAATATTCTATCATTTTTATACCATATTGAGTTCTGCTTGTGTTTACTTCCTTTTATTTTTGCAGCTTTATCTAAGCCCCAGTTATGCATTCAGGTTTTTATTAATACTTTCTGTTTTAATCAGTGATTGGGCATACTTTCTCATTTTTCACTATTGTCGTCTATACTATTACTAAAACACATATGGATAATCCTATCTATTTAGAACTGTAAAGCTATTAAAGCATCTTCCTCACTGCTCCTCTGTGCCTGTTATCCCCATCCAGCAAGGATCATGCCTTTAGCCTTCTGTAAATGTGCAGTAATTAACAGTCCATCCATCTATGCATTTATCCATCCAACCATATCACTTGTTCTGATTGATGTTGTAGGAATAAATTGCCTTTGTATGTTAAACAGACTAAGTCATTAACTATATTTAATTAATTGAACAGGGCAGACCAAATGTCCCTACTCCCAGCTACAATTCCCACATGATCCAGTAAGATGCCTTGAAATTTCCAGGCAAGCAAATAAAAATAGCGTCTTGAACATGTCCTGGGATTGCCAGTAGCTTCTTTTTCAGTACAACATACCTTATTTTAAATGGTACAAGAGGCACCCTTTCTAGGTGCCTAAATCATCTCAACACAGAGGAGTAGCTGCTATAATTCTATAACTTCCCAGATTTCTGTCCCAGAGACTGAGCCCAGTAACCCTGCAAAGAAACCTCATTTGTACCATTGTTATCGATGAGTTCATCCTTTTAGTCACTGACTAAATTGACAGAAGATACATAAGTCTGGGGATGTACAATGATCAGCACATTGAAATCTTTGACCCATTAAATTATTTTTCTATCACATAATCAGACTGGATACCCTTCAAACTCAGGTTGCACCTTGATATTCTGCTGATGAAAGTAATGAAATAAGGGAGGACTGGACACACCTATCTTATTACTGTTCTAAAAATATAGCAAACAAATGGCACTCAGTGATTAGTATTGGATTGTGTGCTGTTGTAATACCCTTCAAAGAACATTCTAGGCTATACAGTTCAATGCTTTCTCCAGTCCACAAAATACATGCAAAGTGTACTGGCAAACATGCATGGACAGAATAGAATCTGAGTTAGAAGCAAAACTGTTTAATGGTATTTCCTTCCTAATACCATAGTGTAGATTCTCCCAGATAAAAAGAAACACAACACACCATTACTGGAGCAGTCTCTCCTGTCCCTTTTTTTGAGAATGGGAATCAATAACCCCATTGAAATTCACAATAAAAGAATACTATAATAACATCTAGAACCTTCAAGATTTTTATGCTGGATTTTTTATTTATTTATTTTATTTTACACTTGTTGACCGGGAATGTCCGAATGGACACAATTCCTTTCTTAGCGGAGGCCTGGGGAGAAAAGCTCCACATGAAAAACAAACACATCCAAATGACAACACAAAGTAAAATAACTGTTTAAATAGCAAAATGCATCTCAACACAATAGCAACATAAGTAACAAGTACAGGTAGACTTTGAATCTATTAAACTAGGGAACATAGTTATATACAGTAAGCTTGAAATTTACATAGGTGACTTAGCCTGTATCTTATGAAGAATATGCAAGCTGTACATAAGGCAACAATATCAAAGAAACAAACCAAACAAAGATGGAGAATTTGTAAGGACCTTATAATAGTAGGCCTTACATGCAGTGTTAATAGCAGTTCCTTCATCCTTCCATCTCTTCTGGTAGCCTAGACCCAGTAAAAATATTTAACTGCTGTAGCAACCTCATTTACAGAAATCATCTAATCTGCCTAGCTGCTTCTGGAACTGCTTCCTCAAAAGAGAACACACCAGTGTCCTCAGTTAAAGTTGGTATTAGAATGACCATAGCTATGTCTCTTCTCCTCCCCAAAGTTGCCAAAGGGTTTGCCAGAGTCTGTTTGAGGCTATTTAAAGTAATTTTACAGGGCTTCAGCAAAATCATTTAAGAACCAGGACATCAGTTTAATGACTGCAGTTCTTTTTCTGGTCTAGCAGTACCTACCAGCTAGGTCTGAAGGAACTGCTACTAGCCATTCATGCAAGGCCTACTCTTTAATTTGACAGCTTCCCTCATTGCTGGTGTCCATCTAAAAGAACTGGGATTGCTGTCATGACAAGTAATTACTTCATCAATAGATCATTGTTGCTGACTCAGTTACTGAAATCGTGAGAATAAGATCTCATTGCACAAGGCCTTGACCTGTCAGTATGCAGAAGAAACTCTTCCAGACATGAGATTTAAATTCATCCTGATCCAGTAAAAAGTGAAACTAACGAATCTGCTTGGAAACAGTATTATTTTTAATATATAACATTTGAAGTTGTATTATACATTTGATAAAGAACCTGAAAAACACTATTCTTATCATATGGATGGTGTAGTGGTGCAGTGGTAGCGCTGTCACATCACAACAAGAGATTCTTCAGTTCAATTCTCAGCTGGGGTACCTTCTGTGTGGAGTATGCATATCCTTCTTGTGTTTGTGGGGTTTCCTCCAAGTGCTCTGGTTTCCTCCCACATTACAAATACATGCAAATAGAGCATTTCTTCCCGGTCCTCTGCTGAAAATTGGCTTTGTTCCAAGTTAGATTTTCCTGGTAAACAAGTATTAAATAAATTAGTTTTCTTTTAATTTTAACATTTTTAAGCTGCTTGTCAAGACATAAGTAAACCCCCTTTGTTACATGCAGTGGCACTGGTATCAGAAAATGGTTATTGGCTTCATCTTAATGTAAATGTTGCCCATAGTTTTTGTATTTTGTGTGCTATACATTTGCAATGCTATCGATGTGGTTTTTAGTTAAAATCACAGAAAAGAACAGGAACCTAGACATTTTAAGTTTCTATTTCAAATGGCAGAATGTAAAAGCAAAGCTTTCAAGTTACACCAGGTCTTTCTCAATGAGATCTACCTTACCCAACATTTATACCAGAACAAACCAGCTAGTTAATCATTTAATTGAGCCAATCAATTATTTCATTAGTATAAAACAGCCCTAAACCAACCAATAAAAACAAGAAAATAATAAAACAATGTATGAAATAAAAATACAACAACAATACAACATCATATAACCCCTCTCTTTAACTTTAAAACAGATTTAGCAGTATTTCTTCTGTTTAAACCTGGAGGCTTATCTGCTCTGAAATAATTTATCCAGTTATACTCTGCAACCTCAGTTCTTAATACAAGATCTCCCCCTCTTAACCATTTCTCAACCTTCTGTACCACTCTGAACTTAAAACCATGCTCGTCACCGCATTCCATAATATGTCTACATAAGGCATTCGTCTGAATCCTCCTTCTTATTTCAGACAAATGGGAAGCTATTCTTTCGTTTAGCTTTTCATTTGTTTTCCCTATATAAAAACTGTTACATGCAACACAATTAGCAATCTTCCTCTTCTTCTTCTTTCGGCTTTTAGGGTTCGCCACAGCAGATCATCTGTCTGCTCATGATTGGCAGTGGAGTTTTACGGTGTTGAGTTGCCAGCCCGGTGCCCAACCTTCCACAGAAAGCACACACATTCACTCACTCACACCTAGGGCCAATTTAGAGTGTCCAATCCACCTACTGCATGTCTTTGGGAAGTGGGAGGAAACATGCAACACAATTAGCAATATATACTAAATTATCAGTATTGCATGTAGCAAAAGTACCAAATTCAAACAGTTTACCAGTAATAAGGTGTATAAAGGAAGTGTCAGTATTTATATTCTTACAGAATATGCAATTGAAGCAGGGGATAGTACCTTTAGTATTAATTTTATTATTATTATCCATAGCTGTGCTGTTAGTAATATCTTTATAACACAATTTCTGCTTCAGATTCTTTCCTTTCTTAGAAGTAAAAGAAGGGCCTTCTCCTACCATTTGCTTCAATTCAGAATTAGAAGTCAATATGGACCACTTGTTTGTAAATATAGACCTAACCATATTAGTATGTCTATTATACCTAGTGATATATCTAACCATATTAACTGAATCTTTCTGTCTCACCACCACCTTATCAGAAAAATATGGCTTTCCTACAGGCTCACGTTCAACTATAATACTAGTAACATTACGTTGTATTAGGGTATCAGGATACCTCCTAGACTGTAAATTACTGGGCATATTCCTTAACTCCACTAAAAATTATTCATGTTTTGTATTAAGGCTACTTGCTCTAACAAACTGACTTTTGACAACACTGTCAAATGCATATTTAGGATGTGTACTAGTATAATGTAAAAATCTGGTTGTATGTACAGTGGATATAAAAAGTGTGCACACCCCTGTTAAAATGCAGGTTATTGTGATATAAAAAATGAGTAAAAAACATAGTAGGCAAGACAAATTCCAAATGACAAAAACAGCAGCAGTGGGTTCAGGTACAAACGCTGACTCACAGTTTATCCAAGAATTTTTTTCCATAAAACACACGAAAGGTGTAGTCACATAAAAATCCAAACTGATATACCTGAACCCACTGCTGCTGTTTTTGTCATATACAAAAATGAGACCACGATAAATCATTTCAAAACTGTTCCCACCTTTAATGTGACCTAAAACCTGTACAATTCAATTGAAAAAACAAACAAATCTATTAGGGGAAAAAATATAAAAAATAAAAAAAAAAATAGAATAAACTGGTTACGTAAGTGTGCACACCCTTAAACTAATACTTTGTTGAAGCACCTTTTCATTTTATTACAGCATTCAGTCTTCTTAGGTAGAAGTCTATCAGCATGGCACATCTTGACTTGACAATATTTGCCCACTCTTCCTTGCAAAAGCACTCCAAATCTGTCAAATTGTGAGGCAATCCCTTATGCACAGCCCTTTTCAGGTCACCCCAAAGATTTTATATTGGATTTAGGTCTGGGCTCTGTCTGGGCCATTCCAAAACTTTAATTTTCTTCTGGTGAAGCCATTATTTGTTGATTTGGATGTATGCTTGGGATCATTTTCATGTTGAAAGGTGAAATTCCTCTTCTTCTTCAGCTTTCTAGCAGACGCCTAAAGGTTTTGGATCAAAAGTTACTGGTATTTGTAACTGTTCATAATTCTCTTCAAGTTGACTAAAGCCCCAATTCCAGCTGAAGAAAAGTAACCTCATAGCATGATACTGCCACCACCATGCTTCACCTTGGGGATGGTGTTCTTATGGTGATGGACATTTTTCCACATGCTTTTGGGAGACTTGATGCATTGTTTTGCACATTTTAGCTGGGTCTGGATGTTTTTCTGTGTAAGAAAAGGCTTCTGTCTTGCAACCCTACCCCATAGGTCAGACATATGGAGAATATGGGAGATTGTTTCACATGTAGTACACAACCAGTACTTGCCAGAAATTCCTGCAGCTCCTTCATTGTTGATGTAGGTCTCTTGGCAGCCCCCCTGACCAGTTTTCATCTTGTCTTTTCATCAATTTTGGAGGGATGTCCAGTTCTTTGCAATGTCACTGCTGTCCCACATTTTCTCCACTTTTTGATGACTGTCTTCACTGTGTTCCATGGTATATCCAATGCTGTGGAAATTTTTTTGTACCCTTCTCCTGACTGACACCTTTCAACAATGAGGTCCCTTTGATGCCTTGTAAGCTCTTTGCAAACCATGGTTTTCAGGAAAATCCTAATAAGACAGCTGAATGTTATTTGGGGTAAATCAGAGTCTCTTTAATTGATGACAGGTGTGTACCCAAGAATGAATGCTGTAATTAAATCAAAAGGTGCTTCAACAAAGTATTCGTTTAAGGATGTGCACACTTATGCAACCAGCTTATTGTATGTTTTTTATTTTTTATATTTTCCCCTAACAGATTTGTTTGTTTATCAGTTGAATTGTATAGGCTATAGGTCACATTAATGGTGGGAAAAGTTTTGAAATGATTTATTGTGGTGTAATTTTTTTATATCACAAAAACCTGGCATTTTAACAGGGGTGTGTACACTTTTTATATTCACTGTACATTTTTCTGTACATTTTTCTTATGTATAGTAGTATCAATCAACTGTCCATTTTTTTATTAATGTAACATCAAGAAACTCAATCTCAATGTCAGAGAACTTTAAATCAAAAGTTAAAAAAATCAGCAGAAGTTTGCAGATAATCAACATAAACTCTCAGTTCTTGTACATCACCTGACCTAATAATAAAAGTGCCATCAACAAAATGTTTATAATACAGCAGTTGTGGCTCTTTAAAGGTTCCTAATTCATAATCTTCACATACAAAATATCTTTCCCAATTGGCAAGGACAAGATTGGCATAAATGGTTTGCCACAGGAGTTCCCACCCCTAATTGTTGATGATATAATTTCTCATCAAATAAAAACAGATTATTTTCTAACACTATATTAAGTAGCAAGCATATTGTACCAATTTTTGAGGTGGAAAAAGAGCTATATTTCATTAAAAATTCTCTTACATACTGTACACTCCTAACATTCGGTATGACTGTGAATAAGGATTTGATATCCAAAGTCACAAACATCCAGGGACTACTAGAGTTCTTATATTTAGTAAACCATTCATGCAGGGTTAACAAAAAATCATTGGAGTCCTTAATATAACTCTGACTGTACTTTAATAACTGATGTAGTTGATTATATCGCTGCTGTAATCCACTGACTGACAGATACTATAGGCCTCACTGGTGGAACTTGTATATTCTTATGTATCTTAGGCAATCCGTATATAATGGGTGTCACCGGGTTAGATACATATAAATAGTTAAACATATCCGAGGTTATAGATCTATCAATAAGCATGTCGTATAAATACGATTTCACCTTATATATAATCTCATTCATTTGTATATATGAAATAGGTTTAAACGTAGCAGTTTCAGATAGCAAATTATACATCCATTCAAAATATTGATATTGATAGTACGCTAGAATACTTTACTGTGGCTACTATGCCTTTGTGTGAAATTAACTTGAAATTCATTACTGCAAGCCTTAGATGCTGTTATTATTATTATTATTATCATCATCATCATCATCATCATCATTACTTTTATACCACAACCAGCCAATAATGTTGCTATAAATGTTGGGTACAGGAGCTGTCTGTGGATAGAAATGGCGCCCCATTGTCATGGTCAAATTGAGCATTCATCAATCTGCTTTAGCAGCTCTACTATGCATTTGTGTAAAGCAAATTAGAATACGTTACTATGGCCATTTTATAAAAATCAGTCCTCTCTGGTATACATAGTTAATAAAGTATCTGTAATTGACAGGTATGAAGGACGTATGTGGAAAAGGAGATTTTTTTATTGCTGTTAAATAGTGACTGCTCTTGAATATTTAAGAGTAAGAAATTGTTGATAGCTTATTTTACTTCTCATTACAGTCAAATATTAATTTTTCCAGAGCAAGTGGCTATCACTGATGGTCTGCAATGAGTGTGTGTGATCACTGACACAGTGTCTTAGCAAATAAAATTGCCTTCTCACAGTGCTTGGCTCTCTGGTTGAGGTCTTATGTGTGGTGTCTTCTGTGTGAAGTTTACTTGTCTTCCCTCTGTGTGTGTGTGTGGGGGGGGTTCTCCAGGTATTCCAGTTTCCTGCAACACCACACAAAATGTACCCATTTGTAAACATACAGTTTATTGAGACATGGGCACTGTTAGTACGTGTGTGTGTGTGTGTGTGTGTGTGTGTGTGTGTGTGTGTGTGTGTGTGTGTGTGCGTGTGTGCGTGTGTGATTGTGTGCATGTGTGTGTGTGCGTGTGTGTGTGTGTGTGTGTGTGTGTGTGTGTGTGTGTGTGTGCCCTTGTGCATGTGCGTGTGCGTGTGTGTGTAAAATGAAAAAATAATATTTATTTAAAGTGTAGGCACAAGCACTATTGGTGTACAGATATATAACATTTTTTTTGGTAGTGTTAAAAATAAGAACTGTAAAAATGTCAAATGATTTTTTCCAAACATAAGGCATAAAATACATCATAGAGCATATAGGCCTTCAGAGCTTCTGGGGGCCTTGTGGCTCCCACATACTAGGCTGTATACTTGTATTTTAACACAGGCTTAGTAGGGGCCTCTGCCTTGAATCTCACCTAATCTAAAACCAGTCCTGCTCAGAAGTTTACGCAAACTTTTACTGTAATTTGCCAAAGAGTTGGGGGTGCAGCACACCACTTGGTTATTATTTCTTTAATTTTCTTGTCAATCAAACATAAGAGGAGCGCACAGAACATTACCACAGCATATATGGGTACTGATTTTAGTATAGTAATTATTCCTTTACTTTTCCTCATAATTAAGCCTCCGTGTGGTATGCAGAAGGTCACTACTACTAGTGAGGAGGCCTAGTGACAGTATTCTCTCCACGTTTTGATGACTGTCTTCACTGACTTTAGCCATTGCATAATTTGATAAACAGTATCATGGACTCCATGGTTTAATTACATGTTTCCCTTTACAGTTATTACAATACCATCTTGACCATTTAGGGGGCATTAACAAGAAAGCATAAAGCAGCAGCGTAAGACTGAATTTCTTTCCTTAGTCATGATTTTTATTCAGGCCATTATTGAAGTAATGGTTTGGGAAAAAGGCTGTAAAATGCACCACAGACCATCTGGAACTCATGTGGAGAACTAGCAGTCACTAGAATCCCAACTTAATTTAGTTATTTACTACATGGTTATTCCAGTGCAGTCTTGATCAGTTAGATAGGATTGAAGGGATGCAGAAGAAAGCTGATGAAAAAACATGAGAGGAAACAAGAAAAAAATAATTTGGATGGTGTAGGGAAGTCAGAATGAGTGGAAACAATGGGGCAGTGGTAGTTTGTGGTGGGGTGGAAGGTAGACAGCTAGGTATAAGCTAAGGGATTATTTGCCTAGAATTACATTTCATCTAAGGCTACTGCTGTACAGAGGAATGGCATGAAAAGATAAAAGGAAAGATTTTGTGTAAAGGAAAAAAAACAGGACCAGTGAGAGAGTCAAGATGTCACAGAGAATAATAGCCACATTGAAAATTTCCTGTAACGTAACTTCCCTCAGTATGTTACTCACTTCTTTTACTGTCAGGCACTTTAACCCTGTATGTCGCAAAGACATTTTCAGTGTCTTCTGGAGCTCAGTTGGAATTAAAACAAAAACAGTGGCAAGCCATATTTAAGCATAAAACTTACACATGAACAGCGATGCCTAATGAAGATACACAAAATGGCTTTATCTTAAGGATGGCTAGCTTTGGGAAGTGTGCAACAGATTTAAAATTAAGTAGATCTTAGCTGTTAGAATAATGTAGGATACAATATCCTTCAAGAGTGAAATTATGGCATTCAAATACTCTGATACAAACAAAATATGACACTAGCATGTATTCCATAGATGGTCATGTACCGTGAGATAAATAAAACACTGGCAATACATGGGATAGATACAGGAGACCACTACAGTGAGATACGATATGATGATTTAATTTAATGACAATAAGCTTGCACATTTGCTTGACCTGCTACAGTCACAAATAGCATAATGGGAAAAACATCTCATGTTTTGAGAAATAACTGGACAAAGGATGTTTAGTGAAATGAGTGAACAGTGAATGTAATAGTCTTGACTACATAGAAAATGACAACAGCCAGAGCTGCTAATGTAGTTAAACTGGAGCTAACATCCTTGTAGCAGTCCAGAAGACAATCAAGGACAGAAAATTAACAAATTAGGCATGTAAGACTCTATTTAGAATGACATGCGGACTCTGCACTGCTTGTAAAGTTAAAAGGATGAGATTTGAAAAATAACAGAATATTTTGTTCTGGTTTATTAACAATGGATTGATAAATCTTATTCAGAATAACTTCTAACCAATGCAATGTTTTTTACAAGGTAATCACCAATACTGGAAGTGCATATTCTAATGGTAGAATAGAAAATCTTTCCCCAGAGTCTGTATAGCTTCAGCAATTAATAAGTTTATTAATACACTAGCAAGTTGTAAAGTGAGAATGGGTTTTAGCTGTACATCTTTCACGTGTATTCAAACAAAGGCATTTACATTTTTGCACTGATTTTAATGTACCTACACAGTTACAGACCAGATCCATGGACCCTTTCCTATATTAAGACACGAATGTATCTCTAATACCTTTGTTTTAGTTTTGAATTAATGAAACTGAAAATTATTCTGATGCATTCTGAAGTTAATGTAATCCCATATATAATCCTTATTTTGCAGCAAACAGTGGACTGAAGCATCCACACCAAGATGCATATGGCTTTGATATGCTAGTCATTGTCCTGCACTTCTCATTTATTAATAATTAAATCTCATACTGAATTGTTGCATGAGTAGGATGGTGCAGGTAAAAAAGGTAAAAAAAATGAATACTGAAAACTGTAAATAGGTATATTTATTTATTTTATTTATTTATTTCCAGTTTGATTACCGGGAAAGTCCACTGGGCCCAAGGGACCCATTTTCAGTGGAGGCCCGGGGAGAAAAGCTCCAAATACAGTATACAGTACAGATATAGTAATACAGAAATGTAAAGATACATTATCTAGAACAAATTGCAACAAAGGTCCATACAGTGTTGCACAATAGTCAGACAAACATCATTGTAGATGATCTTAAGGGTTATACAGGTTCATTTATGAGAGCACTCATTGCATAGTATGTGGGGAAAACACTTTAGATACACACCTTTAAAGTAGAAATATAAAACCTTTACAAGCACACATTTAAAGGATGAAACTATTTAGAATACTTACACAGTTGTGATGAGGGTTAGGTAGCTCTAGGAACTGAATAGAGCTTGGATACAGTCATAGAAAAACAAGCTATGGGAGATTTAGAGAGCTTAGGAACCTGGGAGAGAAGAAACAAAAACATTTTTTGGGCAAGTAGTTGGGGGAATTTAGGTAGAGTGATGGAAGGTACATTTCCATTTAGTGGACAGGTCTTTGAAAAGCTGGGTTTTGAAGTTTTCTGAGTTTGGTATAGTTCTTAGAGTGGAGGGGAGAGAATTCCATTTTTTACCTAGTGAGAAAGAGAGGAGGAGTTGGCCAGCAGGACGTTTGGGCTTATGGATAACTATCAAGTTTTGATGTTCAGATCTGAGAGTTCTATTAGGGGTATAAGGGGAAGGATATTAGCTAGAGCTGGACATTTAGAAGGGTGAAATATGAGTCTATGAGCAGTGGTGAGTTGGAGGTAGTTTAGCTAGTTTAGGAGTTATAGCCAATGCAGAGATTGTAGGTTAAGGCAATGATGGGTGAAATGTTTGGATTTGGTGGCAAATTTAGAGATTTTATTATAGCAGTTTTCTAGTTTGGAGGTGATGGAAGAGGACAGGCTGGTTAGGAGAGGAGCTCCATATAGTAAGGAGGGCAGAAGATAGGTAGTGGCCAGAGTGTGCCTAGTAGAGTGTGAGAGAAAGTGATTATTCCTGTATAGCATACCAAGTTTTTGGTGGGTTCTCTTAATATTTTGCAGAATGTGGATGTCGAACTTAAGGTATTCATCTGTAGTAATGCCGAGCAGTTTGGCGGATGGAACCACTTCTATAGGTGAGTTGGTTTGACTCAGGACTCTGAAAGTATCTTTGTTATAGGAATGAGTCTTTGTTGGGGGGGAACAGTACAATTTTAGATTTATTGGCATTAAGAGAGAGGTGGTTTTGGCGCATCCATTTTTTGGTGGTTGAAAAAGCAGTTTGAGTTTTAGTGAACAATTCAGAGAGGTTAGCGGCAGAGCAGACCAAGGTAGAATCATCTGCATATTGAATGATTTTAGCATCAGGAATTGCAGAGTGAAAGTTATTAATAAAGATGTTAAAAAAGCATTGGCCCTAGGATAGATCCCTGAGGTACACCAGTAGGAGTACCTAAGCAGGGGGAGGTGGAGTTTTTCCATTTGACTGACTGTGATCTGTCTGATAGGTAGATGGAGAGCCAGGATAAAGTGCTTGGTGAAAGATGAAGATTTGAGAGATGAGAGAGGAGGTGTTTGTGGGAAACAGTATCAAAAGCTTTGGACAAATCTAGCAATACAGTAGAGACCAGGTGTCCAGAATCTCTGGCTTGATTGACAGTTTCTAGGAAAGACAGTAGGGCAGTTATGGTGTTGTGGCCTGGGTGGAAGCCATGTTGGGTAGGTGTAAGAAAATTGTTTTGGGTTAGAAAAGGCATAAGTTGGAGGTGAACGCACTTTTCAAGGATTTTAGAGATTAGTGAGAGTAGTGCAATAGGGTGGAAATTTGAAATATTGGTGTTTTTGCCTCCTTTGTGGAGAGGAAGTATATAAGCTGAGCGGCAGAGTTTGGGGACGTATGATTCCTTTAAAGATCTGTTAATAATGATGCTGATTGGGAGAGATATACCGTCACCAGCACATTTTAGGAAAGAGGAGGGAATATTGTCAGGAGCATTAGAGCAAGGTTTAAGTTTGCATAGAAGTTTTTTTATAAAGTTAGTAGAGACAGGTTTGAGGTTGAACATAAGGGAGTGATTATTAGGGGAATTAGATGGGGAAGAGTGAGAGACTAGAAGGTTGTTGTTGGGGAATGTCTTGGTTTGGTCTGATATTGTTTCTATGAAAAATTGCTGATTTCAAGGTCTGATTTACTAGGGTCAGGACAGGGATTAATCTTGGAGCCAGGATTGAGAAGTGAATTAATAGATTTCCAGAATTGCTTAGGGTTTTTGTTGTTATTAGACTGGAGCCTAATATAGTATGATTTTTTATCCTTGGTGATTAGCTGTTTCACATGGTTACGAAGTTGTTTATATTGAAGGAAGGTATTTGGCAGGTTATTTTTTTGGTAAAGCTTCCACAATTTGTCTCTTTGAAGCATAATTTGTTTAGTATGCTTGGATAGCCAAGGAGCTGTATTAGTTTTTATTCTTTTGTTTCTTAGTGGGGCTACAGAATTTAGTGTGTCTATGAAGACAGAGTTGAAGTAGTCTGTAGTACTGTCAAGTGGAAGGGTTTTTAGAATTTGCCAGTCCATTTGTTAAAGCATATTAGAGAAGGTTGTGGGGTTAAAGTTACTAAGGCTGCGAGTAAGAATGTATTGGTGCTGGTGAGGAGAAGAGTTAGTTGCACATTGAATGAAAGCTGGGAAGTGGTCACTAATGGAATCAGGAATTGTGCCAGAGTTGGTTATTTTATTTGGATCAGAGACTAGGATCCAGTCAATAGTAGATCCAGGGGGGGTAGTTTTGTTAGGTCGAGTGATAGGGTATATTTTTTGAGTGAAGTTATAGAGGTTAATGGATATGGATGGAGAGGGACTATTGATCTTGTTCCAGTCAATATTTACATCACCTAGAATGTAGGTTTCGTATTTAATGTTAGTAGATGCCCAGTGGAGGATATCTTCGAGGATAGAGATGTTGTTACCAGGAGATATATATAGACCAATAAAGCAGATATTTTTATGTTTGTTCAGATTTAGTAGTCCAGCTGTAAGTTCAGTGTCATCATATCAGCAGTAGTGACTGTTTTTATGTTTATATGTTAAAATGGGTGCACACAAATCTGGCCTTAGGCATAGGCCAACTAGAAGCTATCTAGGGTGCCACTCTAACAGGGTCAGTTTTTTTAGTTTTTATCTGTTTATTTTTTCTAGAAAAGAAATGGTTTCTTTAAAAATACATTGAGTGACTACAGGAAAAAAAATAAAGAGTAAGACAAATTGTGAGAAAAAGGAAGAAGAAACAAGTAATCTTGATGGTGTAGGTAGACCAGGATGGGGGCCACTGGGTGGTGTGGAGGGAATGCTGTGGAGGCCTGTTGCCTAGGGCACCAGTTGACCAAAGGCCAGTCCTCCGTGCTCAGAATTAGCCCATTACCTCCATTCTATATATCAATCTATTTATCTATTTTTCTTTATCTCTATCTATGTGTATCTGTTTATTTGCACGAGTGGTTTTCTTTGGTGCTTGTGCCTTCTATCCGTCAGATATCCATTCAAAAGGTAGTAAAGATGGGTTACTTTTGTTACGATTTTAGCAGCATGGTAGTATACCAGCAAAAGAGTTTTGTCGCTTGCCTGTACACTTTTTTGGCTGTTGTATAGAACAGCATTCACAGACGAGTTCAAGGAACTGAATAGTAATTCTGTTGATACTGTGCAAAGCAATGAGCTGACATGAAGTTGTGCTCATTGTTCTGGAAATAAGGTAAAATGTAAATTTCAAAGGCAGGCAATGAACCCAGTGGAACTGCCAGTATTACATAATTCATGAAAGAAAGTGTGACCTCATGAAATAAAATACAGTATAATGCTTGCACTAAGTCACGCATTTTTATTTATTTATGCAGACCTTAAATGAAGGTGACTTTCAAAGACAAATGTAAACAAATAACACGTGATGTCCTTATCGGTTTTGAACTATATTTATGCACACAGTAAACATTTTGACCATCAACACAGTAATGAGGAAACATCCTAGACTGTAAACATTACAGTGCCTGTTTATGCACAACAAATATATTAAACACACTGTTTCTATAAATGTGAAATAAAACACACCTTCTCATACTGATTTATAATTCCATGTTATTAATACAAAGACACACACACATACACACACACACACATATGTCTTTTAATTGTTTATAGTTACGCTTTTTGCTATCCATAGTAGTGCAACTTTAATCGATGTGCAATCTTCTTGAGTGAATAGGTATCCATTCTTAGCCAACTCATTAAAAAATGACATTATTACAAGACAAGGGACCATCGTGCCATGCATAATTCCTTATTTTCTTAGTAATGATAAAGCAAACCTCATGGTATCAATGTACAGAAAATGGAAAATTGGTATGATAAAATATGATGCCTAATTGTCAGTTATTTTTCAAATTAATATAGCTTTGTTATGAAAATATATTTTAGAAATGCACTCAGAAGAGAAGCATTTCTATTGTATTACTGCAGCTTCTAAGAATACATAATATTTCAAAGAATCAGAATATGACACTAATGCCATATTTTGTATAAACATCCTGTGTCTTGTCTTCATTGAGAGGAAATACTTAGAAGGTTTCTTTGCATGTAGGCAAATTTGTAATTTTTTTAAATGAACAAATACATCATAATTCAACAGTGACAAGAATGTAGGTGTTTTATTTTTTTCATAATAAGTACTGCATAATTTGCTTGGAATAGAGATTCCAGAAATAAAACATAAAAAATATAAAATAAAAATGTTGGAGCAAGCAAAAACAAAAACTGGCAGTGTCTCCACAAACAATGACTGAATGCTGTAGTAAATATAAAGAAAAACAACACATTATTTGAGTAAAATTCATAATTCTTCTGCATTAGGAGCCTTTTTGATAATTAGTAAACATATGGATGGTAATGATGTTAACTAGTCATCCATTGGATCCCTCATTTTTTTTTTTTTTGATGGGCACTAACTTCATGTACTCTGTACTACTGACTTATCTCAGATGTGTCTCATAAGGTTAAGGCTATGATCTGTTTATTCCCGGCTTTGATTTTCTCATGTGTGCCTCTGTGAGAGTGATCGGACCAGACTGTGCTTTTGGGGTTGCCTGTAAACAGCTACTTAAAGTTACTGATCTTGCCTGATAAATAAATTAATATTATTTCCTGTAGGTTTTGCCTGAATTGTGTTATACACACAGAATAATAGAATATCAGGGTCGATATTATAAAGACGAATGTTTACTTACCCGAATACCTAAACGTCAACCCTTCTTTATCGAATCACATATACACCGAATGCCCTAAACCGTGAAGTTCAAAAAGTCGAATTGTCATACTTGTCCCACCCCACTGCCCACTACATACTACCTACACAAACAAACTAAATAAACCACATACATACACTAACCAAAACCCTACTTTTAATCCTAAAGTAAACACTACTTCTAACCCTACACTAAATCTTACATATACCACCATGTATGCACTTAACCCACTCCCTAACCCTAAGATCTGTAACTATCACACACTTACCATAAAAACCTAAACCCAAACAAACTAAATAATCCACACACATCCACTTAATAAAACCCTACACTAAAGCTAACATACATTACCATCTTTGCACTTACCTTAACCTGCACCCTAACCCTAAGGTCTGTAACTATCGCACACTTACCTTACGGAGCTATATCGCAGAAGGCCAACCATGACGATTTGACGTTTCTGCTTTCAAGCTTCTGGACGATCGATGTTTTCATGGTTCGATGAAGACGAGTCAATGTTTAGGCGTTCGGGTTACTAAACGTTCGTCTTTTTAATATAGACCCGAATATCATGGAGTTTATTGGTTCATATTCTAGCATCTTAGCATTAAACTAAATAGTATAAATGCAATGATGTTCTTTTTTACAGGATCATAAGCAATACCTGAATTCTGTAACTAAAACTGTGTTCAGCATCATCTAGGACACAGCTAATGTTAGTAGCATTTGTTGTTCTTGAAATAAAAAAAGAACACTTTTTTTTCCAAGAATAAAAACAGTGACAGCACAGTCGTAAAGCACTTAGCATTGATGCTTCTCATGTCCTGCTTTTCCAGTTCATTCCATGGCTGAAGTACCTTCTGTGCAGACATAGCGCATCCTTCCTGATTGTATGTGAGTTTTGACCAGGGGAGTTAGCAGTCTTCTAAAAGGCCTACAGTTATGTGCACTATTTGACCCACTGCCAGTGATTTATTTTCCTTGTACCGCTTGATGGTCAAAGGAATCTGACCCCCCCCCCCCAACAACCATTAATTTGATAAAGCAGGCAATATGGGAATGAATGAATCAACCAGTCAACAAATGAATGAATGAATGAATCAATCAATCAATCAATCAATCAATTAATCAAATGAAGACTCAATGGATAAATCAGCGAATGAAAGTAGAAAAACACACGCCAAAGACTAATGGACATTGGTCTCATGTTAACAAACTAAAAAGAACATTCAGCATTTGATGTTATAGAATATGAAAAACTGTTGGTGAAGCCTGCAGAGGTGCAGAGATAGCAATGTTCAGTTAGTTAGGGATAGGGAAAGGACAGAAATATATGGGTTAGAAGGAGGTGAACTATATATGGAAGGATTAAAGTCCTTATGCGCAGTATTTATGTGCCATCTTGGAGTTGTGCAGTAGCACATTCAGCTTCAACAAGTGCTTTCAGTGATGGTTTCGATAAATTTAGTTTGTTTGTTTAAGTTCACTGAGTATGAAGTTCCAGATTTTTATAACATGATAAGAGCAAAGTGAGTCACCGGGAAATTATTTGATTTTGTAACAGCGAGTAGTGTTTTGTTCCTGGATCTTAGGGTTCTGGTCTTACCATAAGGTTGCATTGTACCTCATAGAGAGGGACATTTTTCAGAGTAGGATATTAGTCTGTGGGCTATAGTAATTTATGAGTAGTAGTGTGGAAGTTCAGTCAGTTAAGATATTTTAGGGGTATGCACTAGTGAGTCTTTTGGAAGGTATTTGCAGC
Source organism: Protopterus annectens (assembly GCF_019279795.1). Classification (NCBI taxonomy): domain Eukaryota; kingdom Metazoa; phylum Chordata; order Ceratodontiformes; family Protopteridae; genus Protopterus; species Protopterus annectens. Next base: position 794,785,813 of record NC_056725.1, read on the forward strand.
AAATGTGGAAATTTTATTGTAGGCAATTTCTAGTTTGGTTTCAAGATAGGGATGGGAGTAGGTTTGCTTTTCCTATGGAGCTTTGGAGAGCTCAGTAAGAACATTTTTCACCCTTTAAAGGGAGCCTAATTTTCATTTTTTTTTTTTTGATGATTTGAAAGAAGCAGTGTGATCATACTTGAGATGATCATCAATTAATATTCCTAGGAGTTTGGTTTGAGAAGCACATTTTATTTTTGTGTTATTAGCTGATAGAATGTGGAATGAACATTTTGGGGATAAACAGCATTACTTTTGTCATTTGGGGTTTATAAGTAGGTCTGAGTAACCTAGTCAGGATTTAGTGGGGAAAAAGCACGTTAGGTGATGTTTTACAGGGAGGTGATGTTCTTGCTTTGACACTTGCCTGGTTGCCTATATTTGTTTACATTTTTATTATTTTCAGTAGCATTGTCTTCTGTATATGCTTTTGTGACATTAAACTTCATCCAGTTTCATTAAAAAATGTCCCGTTTCTTCCATACTCTTTTCTGTCTAGTATATGAAATACAAAAGATCTCATCTGACCAGGCTTCCTAAGCACAACTGATGGTTGCTATTGACAAGCTTGATAATTCCAGCCATTTTATGATTCCTGTAAGATTTGGAAATAATTTGGTTTGCCATTTGTATCTGAATTTCTGTCTCAACTGATTATGTTACTATTTTTTGAATTTGAACCTTTTCTCTAGAGCACCCATATATTAGAGGTATATAGTAGAATTCTAGATGAGACCCATGAGCAACTGCACTGGAGAAAATCTACTCATTAACATTGGAATATTACGATAGTCCAATAAATAATCTACCTTGGTATTTTGTTAAAAAATGCGATTGGATAGTTCTTTCAATTTGACCATTCAATTAAACATATTATGGAAGAGGTGGTTCCAAAACTTTAATAAAGTAGTAAAAATAAAGAATAGGTAAGCACTTTCGCATGTAGCTTCTTCAGACCTATTATCAAAGTAAAAACTCTAACCAGCTTTTAAACACCTTGTAACAGTTTCATCCAATCAACTGAAAAAACATTAAAAGTTGGTAAGCAACATGATTGTATTGAAAATGCCAATTAAATAAACTAATTAAGTCTGCTTACATTCATATTCCTAAAAATAACTAAATGTTATAATGACTATAAAAATGCATATGCAATTAAATTAAATACTCATATCACCTATTACCTAATAATTCATAAAGACATTTAATCTGTTTCATAAACTCAATAAATAAGAAAACTTACATATTAAAATTGCATAACTGCTCAACTAGTGTGTGTTGATTTAAAAACAATCCATCTACCCTATCTCCTCTTTGTCAGCCTCTTTTTTAGGGGTCTTGCTCTCAGTGTGGGTTGTATCAAAACATGTTCATTAAGGCCAGGGGAATAATGCACCCCTAGTCTAAAAATCCATTTCATCTCAGCATGATATGCCTTATTAACTATATCCTCCATCCTAACATCTTGATTCAAAACTTCCATTACTAAAAACTTGAAATTGTGTCCCTCAGTGGATGTATTCATGTGTTTAGCTATTGCACTATAGCTCATCCCATTATGTGCACAATACAAATGGTCACGTATCCTCTCCCTTAGACGCCTGTTCATCTTACCAACATAAAAACTGGTACAGGCTGTGCACTGTGCTAGATAAACAAGATTTTTATTGTTACAGTCAGCTTCTGGAAAATGTGTAAATATTTTGTTGCAAGTGGGATGTGTGAATGTCCTAGACTCATCTATACAATTGTAAAATGAACAGTTATTGCATTTGACAGTACATGAAGAACTTGTTGTCTCATTGCTCATGCTGCGGATATTCTGAGAAAAACATAGTCTCTGGCATAAAGATTTCTTATTTTTGTATCCAGATCTTGGCCTATCACCCACTACCCCGGCAATATCTGCATTGGTTCCTAAAATAGGCTGATGTCTCTTTCATCACTCAAAAAAGCTAGGCTAAAGAAAGGGGACGTATTATCAACACTGTCAGTTGCGGATGTTAACATTCTATGTTGTAAAAAATATGGTTGGCCTCTATTGTGAATCCACATTCTGACCTTGTTTTGTGTATGATGTATCTCCTCCTCATGGTAGCCTCTGGATCTGAAGTCAGCATCTATCTGATTCAACCCTCTTTCAAAATTGTGATCATTACTGTGTAGGCGACTAACCCTAAGGTTCTGCCCTTCCAAAATGTCACGAAACACGTGACCCGGATGCATGCTGTTACAGTGCACGTATGTGGGTCGATAGCATTCTTTTCTAAATAGTTTAGTCTCAGTATTATTAGTGGCATCCTTCACTAGCAGAACATCCAAGAATTCAGTCTTCACATTTGACTGTTTGAATGTGAATTTCAAAAAATTTGTGCTTGTGTTCAACATATGAACAAACTGGTATAGTTCTGTCAACTCCCCTCTCCACAACATGAAAAGGTCATCCACAAAACATTTGTAGATGGGCACATAAGCTCGATAGAGTTCAGACACATACATCACATCCTCCTCCCATGTGGACATAACCAAATTGGCGTAGCTATTGGCACACGAGGTGCCCATAGCTACGCCTGAGGTCTGTAAGTAATAAACCTCATTGAATGTAAATGCATTATTTTCTAACACCATTTTCATCAATAAACATAGAAAATCAATGTGCCTAGAGTCATACGTGCTCCTACTTAATAGTGCTCTTTTGACCATCTGAATACCTTCATAATCTGGTATACTGGTAAAAAGAGATGTCACATCCATAGTAACAAACAAACCTACTTCCGTATTTACATTTTCATCAACAAAGGTGCATAATTCCTGCAAAAAGTGTTTGGTGTCAGTCAACACCGACTTGCACTCAGATAAAACAGGTTTACATTTTTTGTCTAAATAGACGGAAATAGGTTTAGTGGTGCACCCACTCCCTGTGATGATCGGTCTAAAGGGAGGGTGTAATGCATCCTTGTGCACTTTGGGCAAACCGTTCAGAATGGGAATTTTTGGGTACTCGACCAAAAAATAGTTAAAAAGCTCCATCATTATAAGTGAATTCTCTAAACAATCCCTAAGTGAGCTGATGACATACTCACTAATTTTCAGAATTTCATTTTTATCTATCATCCTATAGGTATTAGTATCTGAAAGCATCTGGTTCATACTGTCCACATAGAAACATCTGTCCATCACAACTATTTGACCACCTTTGTCAGCTGGTCTGATAGTTATATTACTGCCATTCTGCAAACTGTGCATCGCTTGGTTTTCATGTCTAGATAAAGTAACAAAACCCTTCCTTCTTTGTCCATTATTCAGCAGCTCATATACATCCTTTTCACACATTTTTATAAATGTTTCAATGGTAGGATGTTGTTGAGGTACATAGAAATACATACTAACTCTGAAGGTGCATCTCAGAGTACTCCCTCTGTTTTGTTGTACAGTGACTCTGGAGTTAGTATATGTAGTTATTAGGGGTATAGGTGTAAAATAGCTAAACTCATATGCAAAATGCCTCCCTGCTAAATGCTTAAATTTTGTTTGAGCCCCATTTTGAACATCGTGTTCCTATCACTACTGTGGTTTGCATCATTATAATTTTATATCCAGGAAAGTGCTCCTTACCTGATTCTTGAGGTTGGTCTCAGAAGGTCAGCAATCCTGATGATTTTACACTACAGTCAGACCATCAGGATTTTCAGCATCTTCTTTTGGCTTTGCTTTGACTTTTATTATCTTTAACTGCTGTATGAAATGGAAGCTTCTATAGACAATTTGCCTTCTGTCACCTTTTCCCTTCTCTTCCTAACTCAGTCCAAAGTATTGCCATTGGGGCTGTCAAGTTTTCATCCACTCTTCCACAGCATACATTGGACTATGCATTCCTCCATGTCTTTGCAGCAAGCTAACAGAGAACATGAAACTTGAAAAGAAACAGTGTCAGCTACTGAGTTACAGTCTCCAAGCTAGAATTTTACCAAACCCTTTACCTCCACCCATCCATCCATGACCCTTTTTCCCATTTCTGCACATGGGGCCGGGATGTCACTTTGACAGTAACACCACCCATTGGATATAACACTTATTAGAAATCTGACCCACTTATTGAACAGTTCCCTCTTCCTACAGTACAAGTACTACGCATGTTGATAGGAATGACCTGCAGACATCTTAGGTGCCATATACCTCCAAATATTTTTTTCACATATCATCATTCCTTGAAATTCTCTTCTTATCCAGACTGCACTTACAAAAATAAAGTAAATCTTATGGTTAGATTTAAACTCATATTCCAGCAGAATGGCACCTTATTGCGCCTTGTTATAAAGTAATCCTTTATATTACAACTGCTCCACAGTCCCACAAAAACATTGTTTATGCACCTTATCAAAGTTTCTCCACAATGAATGACTTTACAGGCAAAGTTTAGCTACCCCACCAGCTCTTTTATATGACCTGCTTTGATCTTCCTATAGTTCTTGATTTTACTTCCTTTACCTTTAAGCTTGCTTGCCTTGTTAGTTTAGACTAAACAGCCCTGACCTAAAATATCAAATGCAGTCTTCACAAAGCATGCCATTGTTCCCAGCTTTCTATCAAGCTGTCACTAATGAGAGCTTCTAATGATTAGCAATATAGAAATATAATGATGCACATCTTAGTCCCCATTTCAGAATATCCGGAATTCCTGAAAGCATTATGTAGATCATGTTGTAACCTGTTCCAATGACTTTATAGGCCTTCATTGATGATAGACTGAAGCTATAAAACTGTGCACAAACAGCAGCATACTCTGAAGTTATGAAACTGTGCACAAACAGCAGCATGCTCTGAAGTTATCAAACTGTGCACAAATAGCAGCATACTATGAAACTATCAAACTGTGCACAAACAACAGCATACTCTGAATCTATCAAACTGTGCACAAACAGCAGCATGCTCTGAAGTCATCAAGCTGTGCACAAATAGTAGCATACTATGAAGCTATCAAACTGTGCACAAACAGCAGCATACTCTGAATCTATCAAACTGTGCACAAACAGCAGCATGATCTGAAGTTATCAAACTGTGCACAAACAGCAGCATACTCTGAAGTTATCAAACTGTGCACAAACAGCAGCATGCTCTGAAGCTATCAAGCTGTGCACAAACAACAGCATACTCTGAATCTATCAAACTGTGCACAAACAGCAGCATGCTCTGAAGTTATCAAACTGTGCACAAACAGCAGCATACTCTGAAGCTATCAAACTGTGCACAAACAGCAGCATGCTATGAATCTATCAAACTGCACAAACAGCAGCATGCTCTGATGTTATCAAACTGTGCACAAACAGCAGCATGCTCTGACGTTATCAAACTGTGCACAAACAGCAGCATACTCTGAAGCTATCAAACTGTGCACAAATAGCAGCATACTCAAGTCATCAAACTGTGCACAAACAGCAGCATGCTCTGAAGCTATCAAGCTGTACACAAACAGCAGCATGCTCTGAAGCTATCAAGCTGTGCACAAATAGCAGCATACTATGAATCTATCAAACTGTGCACAAACAGCAGCATGCTCTGAAGCTATCAAGCTGTGCACAAACAGCAGCATGCTCTGACGTTATCAAACTGTGCACAAACAGCAGCATACTCTGAAGCTATCAAACTGTGCACAAATAGCAGCATACTCAAGTCATCAAACTGTGCACAAACAGCAGCATGCTCTGAAGCTATCAAGCTGTACACAAACAGCAGCATGCTCTGACGCTATCAAGCTGTGCACAAATAGCAGCATACTATGAATCTATCAAACTGTACACAAACAGCAGCATGCTCTGAAGCTATCAAGCTGTACACAAACAGGAGCATGCTCTGAAGCTATCAAGCTGTGCACAAATAGCAGCATACTATGAATCTATCAAACTGTACACAAACAGCAGCATACTCTGAAGCTATCAAACTGTGCACAAATAGCAGCATACTCAAGTTATCAAACTGTGCACAAACAGCAGCATGCTCTGAAGCTATCAAGCTGTACACAAACAGCAGCATGCTCTGAAGCTATCAAGCTGTGCACAAATAGCAGCATACTATGAATCTATCAAACTGTACACAAACAGCAGCATGCTCTGAAGCTATCAAGCTGTACACAAACAGCAGCATGCTCTGAAGCTATCAAGCTGTGCACAAATAGCAGCATACTATGAATCTATCAAACTGTACACAAACAGCAGCATGCTCTGAAGCTATCAAGCTGTGCACAAATAGCAGCATACTCTGAAGCTATCAAACTGTGCACAAATAGCAGCATACTCAAGTTATCAAACTGTGCACAAACAGCAGCATGCTCTGAAGCTATCAAGCTGTACACAAACAGCAGCATGCTCTGAAGCTATCAAGCTGTGCACAAATAGCAGCATACTATGAAGCTATTAAACTGTGCAAACTGTGCACAAACAGAAGCATACTCTGCAGCTCTGTATTGCTCAAAATAAAAATTAGGCTTCATTTGCATGTTGCATGCACCTAAAATAGCATGTGTTAGGACTACAGAAAAGATATGTGGCTGAGCCAGGTATGGAAATGAGGTACATAAGGAAAGCTGATGGTGAAATGCAGTAGTCCAAGAAGTCATCAAAAGAAAAAGGAATGCAGGAAGAAGTGGGAAACAGGAAAGACTGACCAGGCTAGGAAGAACCACTGGCTGGCTAACAAAGAAGCTAAGAACGAAGTTGCAATAGCAAAGAATAGGGCATTGGAGGCACTGTACCAACTTTTGGACAATGACTCAGTAAGGGGCACAAAGGAACTATGTCAGGTTACAAGGCAAAGACAGAAAGATAAAGAAGATAGTCAGACACCCTTCGTAAAGGATGCCAGCAACAACCTGCTCAACAGCTCAGAAGACATCAAAGGCAGAAGGGAGGGGTATTTCCAGCAGTTTCTGAATGAAGAAAACTCCACAGAAGCTGTAATGTCCCAGAAACAGCCTGCAATGAGAGAAGAGGAGGAGCCCACACTAGAAGAAGTAAGAACAGCACTAAGGAAGATGAAGTCAGGGAAAGCAGCAGGCTCAGGTGAGGTCACATCAGATATGATATAGATGCTGGGTGAGATAGGGGAGAAATGGCTCCTGAGGGTACTAATAGCAGTGTGGAGAGAAAGGCATACCCCAGATGGCTGGAGAATAAGCATACTCATGTCAGTGTACAAGAACAAAGGGAACATCCATAACTGTGGCAGTACAGAGGCATCAAACTCTTATCACATTGCATGAAAGTTCTAGAGAGGGTGATTGATAAACAGATACACAGAGCAGTAGAATGTAAGATGGGAGATGAGCAGTTTGGATTCAGATCAGGATGCAGCACAACTGACCCGATTTTTGCACTGTGACAGATACTTGAGAAGAAACGAGAGATGAAGAGAGAGTTCAACTGGGCATTCCTAGACTTGGAGAAAGCATATGACAAGGTCCCAAGAAAGCTGATCTGGGCAGTACTGTGGTGGTTTGAAGTCCCCAAAACATTGGTAGAATTAGTGCAGGCTATGTACAAGGACCCAATGACTCAAGTACGAACAGTGTTTGGCCTCACAGAGAGGTTCCCAATGAGTCTGGGTGTATATCAGGGTTCAGCTCTTAGCCCACGGCTGTTCATACTGGTGATGGACTACATTAGCAAACAGGTTGGAGGGGACGGATCAACAAAACTGCTGTACACAGATGATGTGGCAGTACAGGCAGACTCTGAGTTAGAACGTCAGCAAAGGATAGGAGAATGGAATGCAAATCTGAAGGCACATGGGATGAAACTAAGCACAGATAAGTGGTGGTAATGGCAGCAAATTGGGGAAATCAGAAGAAGCTAAGAATAGAGATAGAAGGGAAGATAGTGGAACAGGTAAACAGCTTCAAGTATCTGGGAGGGGTAGTTGAGGAGAAGGGTAGTCTGAATAAAGAGGTCAAAGCTAGAATCAAAGGGGGCTGCAGCCAACTGGCATAGAGTATCAGGTGTAGTCTATGACAGAAGAATGCCAAAGAAGCTGAAAAGTGAGGTGTACAAGACAGTGGTGTGACCAGTACTACTGTTTGGTACAGAACCCTGGGCAGTAAAGGCAGAACAGTTGAAGAAGCTAGAGGTGATGGAAATGAAGTGCCTGAGAAAGGTGATAGGATGCACACTGTGAGACAGACAAAGAAATGACATAAGAGCAGAAGCCAAAGTAGCTCCAATTGCAGAAAAGATCAAAGAAAACAGATTACGATGGTATGGGCACATGTGTAGAAAAGCAGAAGACAATCTGATGAGGGAGATTTGGGACAGACAGGAAGAAGGTAAGAGGAAGCGAGGGCGTCCAGCAAAGAGGTGGATGGATTGTGTGAAAGAAGATCTGTGACAGTCAGACATGAGTGTTGAAGAAGGCAAGAGAGTGGCAATGAATCAAGAGAGTTGGCGACAGTCAACATGATACCCTGACCCCATGTAGAAAAAAATGGGAAATGGGGGGGCTAATGATGATGATGACTGCATGTGCAGGTAATTCATTTGGCGCATCTTGATTGAGAGGAATCTAAAAGCTGCCTTTATATCAACTGATGTTTAGGTCTTGGTTCTTTACAGCCCTTCATGTCTACTCTGACAATGCTTATTAAAGGACAGGTGACCATCTTACCTTCCTCGACTTTGCTTTTGCTAGTTGATCTTCTCCTTTCAAGTAAAATAGGTTATCCACTATCTTGAAATAACCCAGTACATTCCTAAGAACAAAACCCTTATACACTTTTATCACTGACATTTTAGGACGAGAAAGATGACACCAGACCATCCCCCAGTTGAGCCTTTCTCAATAAAGTCTTCAGTATCCTCTCATATAATGACCTGATTTAAACTCACAAGGTCTACTCCTTCTGCAGTATGGGTACGCAGTCAAGCTTTGTAGGTTCTTGAAGGATGGGCTTCAGAGAGCTTATTTCTAATTAAATGCATGAAGACCTTTCTGTTTACCCATCTTCAACATATTTGCGTGTGTTGTAGGACATGTAGCTGTTTTGTTTTTTAGATTCCCTGAACCTTTGGTGACAGGCTGACATTTCTTGCCTTTTATAATGTGCTGCAGTACCAATGGTCAGTTAGTACAGTGACAAAATGATAACTCAGTATATCTACTTCTGGAAAATTAGATCTGGAAAATATCTATATATCTATCTCGCTCTCTCTTTCTCAGGATTTATATCTATGTATCTACTGTGTATGCATCTATCTATATATGGTTCCCATTCAGAAGCCTGAAACATCATAAGCCTGAAAATCAAAATCCTGAAACCAAAAGCCTGAAAATTCAGAATCCTGAAAACTCAAAATCCTGAAAGCCCAAAATCCTGAAACTCAAAATCCTGAAAACACAAATAATGCTAATATGTCACTATAAAGACACTAATATCTACCAACTGACCCTGACCCTAACCCTAACCCTAAGGTCCGTCACTATCGCACACTCACCTGACCCGCGCCCTAAACCTAACTCACTTAAACCGCCCCTAACCCCAATATTTGTCACTATTGCATACATGCCTAACCTGCGCCCTAACCCTAACTCACTTAAACCGCCCCTAACCCTAAAATAAAACCAACTGCACACTTACCTGACCCCAACGCATGACCTAACACCACAGGGCTAACAATAGCAAAGCCACAATGACATCAGTATGTCTATTTTGTGTTTTCAGGATTTTGAGTTTCAGGATTTTGGTCTTTCAGGATTTTGGGCTTTCAGGATTTTGAGTTTTCAGGATTCTGAATTTTCAGGCTTTTGGTTTCAGGATTTTGATTTTCAGGCTTATGATGTTTCAGGCTTCTGAATGGGAACCCTATATATACAGTATATATCTATATCTATAGAGTCCTGGGCCTGGCCAAACCTACTCCTCTTTTTTCTCAGCCCTGCTGCAATGTTTGCCAAATCCTTTGTTCCTACTTTATCCCACTTTTGATACTTACTGTCTGCTACTTTAGCTAATGAAACAAACTTGTCCATTGACTCATTTCTTGTTATCTATTCTAAACAGCCATGAAGGTGCCACTAACCACTGTGAGAGTGTCACAGTATTTGATATACAAAATGCAATCTCCAGCCACACTGGCATATAACCTGATACCTTGTTGCTTTGAATTCCTACTTCCTAGCCCACCTTTCATTACTTCCATTATCAAGTTCCCTTCCTGCTCTCTGGCCCCAAGTTGGCCATTTAAACTGCTTCAGTCAGAATGTCATATGAACCTGTATACTAACCTCCCATTGTACCCTAATGGTATTCCTTCATATCCTGCCTGCTGCCTGCCTGTGGCATCTCCTGCCTGCTAACGTCAATCTTGTCAGCGCCCTGTCTCACTGTGTGCTGTGCTTATGTGCTCAGGTATTTATGGAGTGTACCATTCTGCTTCAGAATTTTCTCTCCTTTTCTTTTGTTCTTTGTGGAGGGATGGGATATCACTGTGTTTTCATGGTGGTCCTGTCCTAAGCTCATCCTCTTGGTAGCCAACAGGGCTTTCATCCAACTAGCCTTCAGCAAAACTATAAAGTCTGTTTTCTTTAGAAAGTCTTACATCTGATTGAAGGTCATCATTTTGTCAGAGGTGGGGATGTACTTTTCAACGAAAACTTCCATTTCAGGCTTGACATAGCATCCTTGGCTCCTTAGTATAAGGCCTTTTTGTTCTACAAATTCTCTAAATTAAATTGTTTGACTCAGTGATACAACCTTACAACAATATGCCACAAGCTGCACATTGATCAGCTAATGTCCATCCTTGTGAACAACTGCTTATGAGGGGCTTGAATGATCCATGTTGCTTTCTATATCTATGCATCTAGGCAACACCTTCCAATGGATCTTTGCACATTACCTGTCTGGGCTATAAGTGAATTACATAATTATTGCTCTCCTTGAGGCGACCATGGTTTAAGGTAATCTCATCCATCCTCATTATGCAAACTTATACCTCTCTGCTTCTCGTTCTTTCTTTTCTTAGACATGCATGGACTAAACTCTCCATCTCTTCCTGGCCAAGCATAGTTTACCGCATTTTCAACATAAAACTACCAACAGGATGTAAAATTCCCTTGTCTACTTGGATAGGGATGCTCTGGTCTATTTTTGTAGAACACAGCTAAGCATGTCTTAAAATACATTTTATCAATTGCCTTATCCGTGCATGGTCCACTGTTGTAGTAATTTAACTTAAATTCTACTTATTACATGGCAAGGCATGGCTTCTTTTAAATAACCCAAACTTTGTATAAAATTGCTCCATTTCACTAGCCAAATATGATTGCCAGCATAGTTTTTATGCTAGAAATGAACTAGATTTTCATATATCACCCACCCAAACAAAACCTGAACCATTTTTGTTGCACCACAACCACACCTGACATAAGACCCTTTGTGAGATTTTTCAAGCATGATCTGCTCACTTTTTGATGTAAGGCAAGCCAGTACAGAGTAAAGCTTCATTATCCACTAGGCAAAGTCTGACTTTTATATCTTTTTCTGAATCAGGCATGGTCTAAATTCCCTCATCCATTCTTTCTTTGTTTTAAACTGAATAGAGCCAGGCATAGATTCCCTCATTAATCTAATAAAAACAAGACATGAGCCTTCATTATTCAAACCAAACCAAACACAGCCTACAAGTCCTTGCCTATTTAGGTCACGGTTTTAGATTTCATTGCCAAGCAACATAAGAGAACATTCATTTTGACCACTTTAAAATTGGAGTACAGGAGGCTCCAGTCAATGAAAAATTCCAAAGTTGTATGTCCTCTGAACTAAGTATTGTTGGAAACTCTCATAATAAACTTTTATCCCACAAAACATATTGTTTAAATATACAATCAACCATAAAAGTAAAATGTTGTTGTGTCTTTCGGCTTTTATCGGTTAGGGGTCGCCACAACGGAACTCTGGTCCGCTAATGATTGGCAGTTGATTTTTACGTGCCGAGTTGCCAGCCCTGATGCACAACCTTCAATGCCCATTCACACATGTCTCCACGCAGAAGATGCTCTAGCTGAGAATCGAACCGGACAGCATTTTACTGTGAGGTGACAACACTACCACAGCACCACTGCCGCGGATTAACCATAAAAGTCAAATAAATAGTGCAAAGAAAAAGCCCTATTTGCATGTGTCAAATTCTCATAAAATATCTGTAATGCAAAATACTTAATTTGTTTACTTCTTTATTTTTTGACATTTGATTACCAGGAAAGTCCGACTGGGTAGGAACACATTTTCAGTGGAGGTCCAGGGGAAAAAAGCTCCAAACTTACTTTACTTTATGAAGAAATAAAAAGTTCACTGCCAACCAATCAAGTAAATGCTCCATTGCTAAAGTCCAAAAATGTATAATGTAGCTGCAATAATAGAAACGGAGCGAAAGCAGGCAATACCTTCAAGTTAAAAGATTATTTATTCACAGATGTCCAGACACAGATAAGCGCTTTCGCTTAAAAAGCTTCCTCAGATCTATAATACATGCACATTAAAACTGAACTAATTATATACACATATATACAATTTTAAAATATTCCAACCAATCGGACATCCATACCAATTAATGTATTTAAAGGTACATCCTACGTACAATACTACAAATACTATACTGGATACATATCTAACTTTATGCCAAAAACATCTAACTAAACCTAAAAATATATATACTCATATGTAAACAGAACTACCCCTATAAATATCATAAGTACTTCAAATTATAAAATATATATATATATTTATTTATATGCATATAACATATATTAACATAAACATAAAAATATGTATCAAATATATAAAAAATGCACATGAAACTGGATTCTTATATTGTCATGCTAAAAAATACTTAAGCAAATCTTGGGAAAAATGGGAAGATTTTATATATATATATATATATATATATATATATATATATATATATATATATATATATGTATTAGACTATGAGACCAATAGTTGCTGGAGGGGGATGGGTCACTGAGCACCTATCAGTATATGTGGAAAAACATCTACGACCTGTATTAAATGAGAATAAATATGTGTTAAAAGACTCCAAACAATTCCTTATGGAACTCTATGAATGTCTGAAAGGTGTCAGCGGTATTGAGGAGTTCACTCTAGTTACATTTGATGTACAATCATTATTTATCATCATTCCAAATGAGCTAGGTACTCAGTATATATATCAGAATATTTGATGGAACATAGTGAATATTCCGTTGTGCAGATAGATTTAATTACACATTTTTTAGAACTTGTTCTGGAAAATAATCTGTTTATATTTAGAGATACTATATTCAGGCAACAGGACGGGGTGGCTATGGGGACTCCCTGTGCCAATAGTATGCAAATATGTTTTTGGCACATTGGGAGGAGAATACCTTGTTCCGAGTAGAAGAATTTAATGAACATGTGGTCTTTTATCGAAGCTTCGTTGATGACCTTTTTGTTCTATGGAATGGTAATGGATATCAATTGGACACCCTGTTCTGTAAAATGAATAATTTAACTGAATATCTAAAATTTACCATGAAGAGTTCCAACTTGAGAATAGATTTTCTAGATTTATATATAGAGAAGTTACCAGGTGGCTTGCTTAATACAGGTTTATATCGGAAGCCATGTTATCACAATGCTTTATTGATGAGATCTAGTATGCATCCGACATATGTGTTTAAGAACATTATTAAAGGTCAAGGTATGAGGGCCTCCAGACTGAACCCCTCAGAAGCAGGATTTGTAGAGGAGTTGGACAGTCTGAAGGTAAAATTATTAAATAGAGGCTATAAAGAGTTTGAAATAAATGAGCACTTGGAAACTATTTCCACTTTACGACATGACATAGCGGCACCATATTTTGGGCCTGTTGTGACCACTGGTAGAAGGGAAACATCTGTTACACAAACTTTTGTCAAAATTCCAGCATTTTACATGTCAGATAATATAGAGATCAGAAATATTATTAGTAAGAATTGGTCAGTCTTGCAAACAGATGACAACATAAAGAAGATAGTTGGTGAACAACCACACTTCCTATACAGGAATAAGAAGAATTTGAAGAGAATGCTTTGCTACCCCAAGAGCAAGGAAGTTGTGTTTGGAGATGAGTACACTAGACCATGTGGGCAGTGTAATTTTTATACATAGATAGACACCAACAGAAAGTTTCCTCATCCAGATTTACAAAGAAAATTTGTGATATCAGTTGCAGCCAATTGTATGACATCTAACTTAGTATATATGGCTGTATGTCAGACTTGTTCTTCCTTTTATGTTGGCAAAACGAACAGGTCGCTTAGGGATAGGATACACGAACATGTATATCATATCAGAAAGAATTCAGCACATAATGCCCTAGCCAAACATATTACACAACATGGTGATACTAATAGGTTTTTATTTAGAGCACTAGAAGTTATTCCCCCTAGTACTTGTGAAGGGGGACATTAGGAACCACACTGAATACAGGGAGAATAACTGGATTACTATACTAAGAGCAGATAGAGGCATGGGACTTAATGAAAGGGCATCTATTAAGCCCTTGTTAAGGAAACGTCGGAATATTAAGTAGAAATGAACTATGAAGTTTATAGTGTTTTCATTCTTTTTAATGTATGCATATTCTGTTAGAGAACTATATTTGGTTTATAATTAATGTACATAGTCTAATATATTTATATATAAAATCTTCCCATTTTTCCCAAGATTTGCTTAAGTATTTTTTAGCATGACAATATAAGAATCCAGTTTCATGTGTATTTTTTATATATTTGATACATATTTTTATGTTTATGTTAATAGTTATATGCATATAAATATATATATATATATTTCTTTTATAATTTGAAGTACTTATGATATTTATAGGGGTAGTTCTGTTTACATATAAGTATATATATTTTTAGGTTTAGTTAAATGTTTTTGGCATAAAGTTAGATATGTATCCAGTATAGTATTTGTAGTATAGTATAGTACATAGGATGTACCTTTAAATACATTAATTGGTATAGATGTCCGATTGGTTGGAATATTTTGAAATTGTATATAATTAGTTCAGTTTTAATGTGGATATATTATAGATCTGAGGAAGCTTTTTAAGTGAAAGTGCTTATCTGTGTCTAGACATCCGTGAATAAATAATCTTTTAACTTGAAGTTATTGCCTGCTTTCGCTCCATTTCTATTATTGCAGTTACTTTACTTTATATCACATCATTAACCATTTTCCTTTCAATTATTTATTAAATGGTAACTAAACTGGTCAAAAGCCCCTTTCAACCCACATCCTAATCCAAAAGGAAGCCAAAGCATTCTGACCATTATGCAATATATTGACTTTATGAGCACTGAACACAATATTTGTGAGTTGTGAGTAATAATAGTATATGGAAATCTCTATATAAATAGCAACAGTGCATACAATGACAGATATATTACTATTATATGTTCATCAGTATAGTTGCTGATACTACTATACTACTCTTATCTACCCAGGCGTGTTGTAAGGGCTGAAGCCACAGCCAGAGGGCCTTTTTATCCATATAAAGTCTATCAGTTTCAGAAAATTACCACAGTGGAGAGCAATATTGTGCTGTGAAAATGATGCTTTTATTTATACTCTTATCTACCCAGGCATATTGTATGGGCTGAAGCCACAGGCAGAGGGCCATTTTGTTCATATAAAGACCATCAGTTTCATATAATTACCACAGTGGACAGCAATATTGTGCTGTGAAAATAGTGCTTTTATTTGTTTTAGTGGATTAATTTGTTTTAAACATTATATTTTAGTTTTTTTTTGCATGTCTGTTTATGTGTTTAGTATCTGTGAGGAAAAAATAGTCCCTTACATTCTCTTATGCGTTTTTTTTTTGTTATGAAACCTACTTTAAAATAGTGATATCATTATTTCTTAACATGTTTCATTCTAGATTTTCAAGTTACCATTTCAATTCCCCATATCATGAATTAGAAGATAGTCATTCTCCAGTTTGGTTTGAAATTTTACCATCTGAGTATAAAAGTATACGTTCAGTCAAAATTGTGTAATGACCATTGCACTGCTAATTAGTAACACTCAGTATGAAAATATTAAGTGATAGTGGTGTGGGGTGTTTAAATGCAGTTTAGAAAAAATGAAGAGCCTTTCATTGTTTTTCTGATTTACTTTTAGATGATACTAGTAAGAAACCTGCAGAAATGGGAGGACCATGAAGTGACTCCACTTGTAACCTTAACCCCTCTGGTAGTGTATAATGCACAGTATATTTTCCTCAAAACTTGTTAAGTTGTTTTGACAAGCACCTTTATTGTGAAGACAGTAAAGCTGATTTTTAGCTGTATGACAGTTTTCTTCAAAGCTGAGTTGTCAACTTGTCTATGCACTGATCTGTTTAGGTGCTACGAATTACAAGCCTACAAAAAAGAAAGAAAGCACTGTAAAAAATGTATAAGGATCGTCATTAAATAGGAAAGTGGTAGTTCCAAAAATGAGACAACCTCTAGTCAGTAATTGTTGCAGTTGTTAGAAGATCATTGGATAAGTTGTCCTTATAATGCTGGAACATCATCTGTAGGCTAAATCTCATGTAATTGGGTGTGTGAATAATTAGAAAGGTTCATTAATCCAGAGCCAGAACTAGGGTGGGGCAAATGGGCTGTCTGCTCCCAAAGCAAACTGTCAGGGGGCATTACCAATAGGTGCTCATAGTATATGAGTGCAATACTAGCATTCCCATCTGAAGCAATGAATTGCATAGTGCATGGTAGTTTAAGTGTAGTAAAGCAGGCACTTGCTACTTTTGTGGGATGCTTACGCTAGTGTCAGAGTAAACAAGCTTTTGGGGGAAGTCTTCACTGTAAAGACCATATAAATACATTTTCAAGCTGTCAGATGGCATTAGCATATCTTTCAAATTATTTACTCAAGAATTCTGAAAGAAAGGCAAAATAATGGGGGCAAAGGGTAAAAATCAGGATCAAGTATTAAATATTACTTTAACTCACTTAAAATGTTAACAGAAGAACATTGTTTGTATCAATATGCATTTTACGGACAATAAGTTGTATGAAACTATAATACCTGGCATTATTGACTGACAGGAATCCTTAGTGATTTACCAGAAAATCAACAGTTTTATTGGGGGACAAGGCCAGTCTTCAATCAAGGTGATCACCTTATTTGGTCCTAAATTTAAATTTGAGGAGGGTACCAGTTTGGGGAGCTGTACAGGGCACCACATGAGCTACCATCCTGCATTGATTTAAATCTTTGAAAGTATAAAAATCATAAAAACAACTAGAAATGTGAGGAAAGACTGTAGGTGGGAATTGAAAGACAGATTTGGTACTGATTGCGTTCAGAGGAAATAATTCGAGAAGAGAGAGAAAGAAAATGTTCAAAATAACTGACTTATTCGTACATAGCAAGCAAGCATGATGAACCTGCTTCTAAGAGTTTTGAAATCTAGCAGACATCTCAACACTATAGGAGGAGACAACAAAAGTCTAAAAAACAAAATAAGTAACACTGAGCATTTCAACATATAGTTTCTTTATCAACAAATGCTCAAATTTTGCATATGCTTAGAATGGTCAAGATTATTACAGCAACATATTGTGACATCAGATTACTGATGGAGAGATGAAAAGTCAGCAACAAAGGATAGCAGTAGTGCTGAAATTGAATTAATCTTTAAGTCTAGGTGAGTACCTTCGCTTGGTGGACCCTGTTTTTCACAAAATCTCACCAAGGCAACACTGATATATAGATTGTATTTATATAGTATATCATGGACAGAAGTAAATCAAAAATAAAAAAAGACCCAGGATAAAAAAGTGCCCAATCATGGTAGGCGCACTGGTGCCAGGACTGGAAAAAAAATGACAGTGTGGAATGATCAAAATACGGATACATTCCTACAATGGGGTCAGGCTCAGGGGGAAGATGCACCCCCCCCCCACCGTTGTAGAAGGAAGCAGCAGTCCACAAAAACGACAAAAACTGATTGGCCAAAGAAGAGCCATAAAGATAATAGAGTGGGCTATTGAGGATAAGAAATAAATGATGTATTGTTAACATTATGTAAAAAACCCAGAATTTCCAGACACAAGATATACAAAACAATTAAGAGAGAAATTAGAGGAAAGAAAAATACTTCCGCAGGAAAAACTGTCACAAGCTTCAAATAAAAATTTGTGTTTGTTAATACAACAGACTTTTGAAAAACAGTATATAGGTCAAGAAACTTTGATCTCTTTGGAAAAAGAAGCCTCTGAGAAAGTGAGAAAATATAAACAACAAAACCTAGAGATATTTGAAAAATATAAAAAAGAAATATGGACATGGGAAAGAACGAGAGATTTGATATGGCGCAATATTTATGCAAAGGAGAAAGCCAAGTTAACTAATATAGAAAAGGCAGCCTCAAAGATATCTGAAGAAAAATACAGGCAAAGGCTTCCAGATATGGAAAATTTCACAATAAAAAGATTAATTGCACAAAGATGTAATGTAGAAAAGATGATTAGTAAAGCAGAAGTTAAAGAAATAAAAGCTGAAGTTATGGAGTGCTGCGAAGTGAAGGATTTAATGTAGAAGGTCTAAAACAGACTATATCACAGCATGATGGAGTGAGTCCCCAGAATAAGGAAAAACAAGAAGATCAGGAGGCATTTGAAGAAGAAATATGGACATGGGAAAGGAAAAAAATAATATGGTGTAATATTTATGCAAAGGAGAAAGCAAAACTAACTAATACAAAAAGAGCAGCACCAAAGATATTTGAAGAAAAATACAGGCAAAGGAATCCAGATATGGAAAACTTTACAATACAAAAATATGAAGACTAAGAGGAAAAGTAAAAAAAGAGATTAGTAATGGAGAAGTCAAAGAAATAAAAATTGAGGTAATAGAACAGCTGCAAAGAAAAGGATTCAGTGTAGAAAATCAAATGCAGAAAGCACCACAACAGGATAAAGCAATGGATATCCAAATTAAGGGGAAACCAGTGGAACAGGAGCCAATTGGTCAGGTGCCATATCAAGATATTTTGGAGCCTTCCACAGGAAACCAGTACAAATGTTTATTTGAAGCTAGACAGCATGGAAAGGAACAGGAAACTGTGGAAACTCTGATGCAGTCAATGTTGAGGAGTGCTAGGCCAGTGAGTTTCCATATGACAAAACAACAGATGACACAGGATGAAATTGAAGAGAATGTGCCACAAGAAGATGTTATAGAACTTTCTATGGAAAGCCCGCAGGAAATGGAAAACAAGGGATGTGCCCTCAGTATGGAAGAAAAGGAGTTAAGAGAAGAGTTGCTTGATTTAATAGACAAAGACAGATATATCAAGATCAATGAGAGAAATAGACTGCAGAAGGTTAATAAAACCCCAAAAGTCAGAAACTTAATAAAACAAATGAACACAGTAATTAGGACTGTCCATAGAGAGCCATGTGATATAACAAAAGTAAACAGAATATATTACTGTGCTGCTGAATTAATAACTGATAAATTTCTACCACAGGAGCACAGCGTAGCCAGGGAAAAGAGGGGTCGAAAGCAAATACCATCATGGAAATATCGAATAGAGAAAATTATAAAGCAGCTAAGACAAGAAGTGTCATTGCTAGAAGATTATAGAAGAGGGAACAGATCAACAAAATTACTAAGAAAGATAGATGTGATAAAAGCAATGCACAGTATTAGAACAGACCAGGATCTATTATGTTGTATTGGAGATAACAAACTAAACATTTCAAAACAGGCGGAAAGAGTTAGAAGATACGAAGATAAATAAAAGGGAAAAGCACAAAATAAGCAATTTATTGATGACCCAAACAAGTTTTATAGAGAATTGGGCAATAAAGTAAAAGGAATTGAAAGACCACCAAAAAAAGAGGAAGTAGATACATTTTGGAGAAGTATCTATGAAGATCCTGTGGAAAATAACAAAGATACTAAATGGATAGAAGAAGTATTTTATTTATTTATTTTACATTTGTTGACCGGGCTAGTCCAGCTGGATGCATGTCCTTTTTCAGTAGAGGCCCGGGGAGATAAGCTCCAAGACATGGTCAAAATATAATAGTACAAGTTCAAAACAACACAGAAAAATATCAAATATACTAATAAAAATAGCAGCTTTCAAAAGAAAATAAAAATCATTAACAATTGTATCAAGTAATTAACGGTACAGAGTTTATAACAGGATATATGATTGAGGACAAAAAAATCATAAAACAGTGAAATTTCAGGTAAAGAGACATAATTCAGGTTAAGTCAGAGGTAAACAAAGGAAGTTAGGTGAGTAGTAATGTAGCAAAGGAGTTACTTAAGAAGAGAATGTAAAAAGAAGATATATAAAAAAAATGAAAAAGGGTAGATAAGAAAAATATGACAAGATGGAAAAAAGTAGCAGTGGAAGTAAAAGAAAGAATAAGGAGTTTAAAGGTACAGGATATGAAATTGGAATAAATAACAGCCAGAGAGATTGAAATAAAGTTAAGAAAAGCCTCTAACTGGAAAGCCCCAGGCCCAGATGCAGCCTCTAACTTTTAGCTTAAAGTATTAACTTCTTTACACCAGGATCTAGTCATGAGTAAGAACTATGTATATGCACACCCCGAACAGACACCACACTGGTTAACAACAGGAAAAACAATGCTCTTACTTAATACATATATATATACATATGTGTGTGTGTGTGTGTGTGTGTGTGTATACATATACATACATATATATATATATATATATATATATATATATATATATATATATATATATATATATATATACACACACACACACACACACACACACACACACACACACACACACACACACACACACACACACACACACACGTGTGTGTATTTGTGGTAATATTGTTGTTTTGGGTAGTGACCTGTTAATATTTATAATCATGTGTCAATTTAATGAGATATGATAGAGGCCTTGGAGAATAAATAATTAGGTAATTATCTAAGTTAGGATAAATAATGGGGTAATTATCTAAGTTGGAAAGGACATTCTAGTTAAACAGAATGATGTAAGGTTTAAAGGGCAATTATTGTAAACAGAAGTGGCTGAACATGCACACATGCTTTTGTACATTACTTGTGAGAAAGTTGTTCCATATTGTACAGCTTATAAACAAAGGAATGGTGTCTAGATCTAGGGATGTCATTCTCCCCATTTACTCAGCCCTCAGTAGGCCACTCATTGAATACAATGTCTCTTTTGGCATGTATCTGTCCAGACACATACAGCAACTGGAATGCCCAGAGAGATACCTTCCTAAAAGGATACAAGGCCTAAACTGCATGTTCTAAATGGATGGACTCAAAGCACTGACACTATATTCAGTATCCTACAGATTGCTAAGACATGGCACCACCAAGTCAAACGGCATCAGAAATACTCAATTTAGGGATCTAAACCTCTTTTACAACATCAACAGTATGGTTTGGAGGGACAGAGGATACCACTGCACTGGAACAGACTCCCTAACCACAAAAAAACAAAGCTCATCCCTGTCCATATTCAAATGTAACTTGGATGTAAAGATGGGAAACAGAAGTTTTACTCCAAGACTGCCCCATATGCTAGTAATGGACAGGGGCAGCTCCTAAATGCTTTATCCCATGCATGGATGCTATCAAATTATCTGTAGAATGATGCAGTATATATATAATTACTGGCCATGGGATGTGTAAGGCTAATCACTAACCAAATGGAACAGGTTCATTCAAACACAAAAAGGGAAACTGGCAAGACTTAAAATGGCCGACAAGGGCAGCTAGCCTAGTACTTACCTCTGAACTTATAAACCTATGAACTGAAACTAGATATACATCTATAGTTGCCACTGTAAGGACTCACAGACTTTATAAAATGTACTGAACTCTGCAGTGGAACATAATATACTAGGAATTAAAATAGCCATGTCGTACTTTACAGTCTCCTAGATATGAACAACATTAATTTATTTTATTTTTTTATTTAAGTTTGATGACCGGGGAAGTCCACTGAGCCAAGAAGAGCCATTTTCAGTGGAGTCCTGGGGAGAAAAGCTCCACAATAATTGCAAGCTACATTTCACATGTTACAAAAGGACATAGTTCATAGCTAATTAAACATTAACAGATAAGCTACATGATATTTGCAATTTGGTTGTCACAATGTTACAAAGGTGAAAAGCCATAATTCAATACAGAAATTTCAACATTTACATAAAGTGAATATTTTTGTTATAAACTCAATTGTAGGTTTAACATTTCAAAATATATAGCTACTAGCCATTAGTAGGTTAGAAAATATCATGCATTGAGAGGGTAATAGTATATTTAAGTTTGGAGAGTATAGTACAATAGATATTAGAGAGAATATTAGTTTTTGGTAGGGGAGGGATTGTTTTGGGTGGGATGAAGTAATAGTAGAGGTAGTTGGATGAGTCAGTGCAAGGTGCAATGAGGGGGGTGGTTAAGCTGGAGCGTGGCAAGGGCATTCCCATTTGGAAGAAATATGAGAGAGTAGCTGAGATTTGAAATTAGTATGGTTAGGTAGGTTGTGTAGGCATGTCGGGAAAGAGTTCCACTGTTTAGCTAAGGAGTGGGACAGCAGTAGATGGCCAGGAGGACGTGCAGGTTTGTGGACCTGAAGGAGATTTTGGTTTTTGGATCTGAGTGAGCGGTTGGAAATGTAAGGTTTTAAGGAAGTAGCGAGACCTGAGCAGCTGGCAGATTTAAAGATGAGCTTGTGGGCAATGGTGAGTTGTAGGTAAGTGAGGTAGTTGGGTAGTTCAAGCCAGTTGAGGGTGAGGAGGGAGTGACAGTGGTGGGATGAGTTTGTTGAATTGGTTGCAAATTTGGAGATCTTGTGGTAGCAGGATTCAAGTTTGGACCGAAGGCCAAGATGGAGATTGGTGAAGAGGGGCACCATACATAAAAGAGGGGAGTAGGAAGGTGGATGCAAGAGTCTGATGGGTAGAGGGGCTTAGGAAGCAGTTGTGCCTGTAGAGGAGACCTAATGTTTGGTAGGTTTTCTTGATTGCGGAGTGGATGTGGGTGTCAAATTTTTGTTCTTCATCAATAATGATGCCAAGAAGCTTGGTGTTGGGAACAATTTCAAGTAGTGTGTTGTTTTGGCTCTGTATGGTGAATGTGGATTTTTCAATGGAGTTTTTGCTAGGGGAAAAAAACATTAGTTTGGTTTTATTTGCATTTAGTGCCAGATGGTTAGACTGCATCAAGGTTCCTGTTCTGGAGAAGCCTAGTTGAGTTTTTGTTAGGAGTTCAGAGGGGAAGAAGGCTGAGCAGATGATTGTTGAGTCATCTGCAGATTGGATAATAGATGATTGGGATTGATTAGTGAAAGTTGTTAATGAATAGTTTTAAGAGAAAAGAGCCAAGAACAAAACCTTGTGGGACACCTGTGGGTGTGGGAAGGAAGGGATGTTGAAGTTTTCCATTGGACAGCTTGTTGGCAGTTGGACAAGTAGCTGGAAAACCAGGTGACGGTGGTGGGGGAGAGCTGTAGGGTGGAGAGTTGGGATATAAGTAGGGTGTGTGAGATGGTGTCAAAGGCCTTTGACAGATCTAGGAATAGTGTGGATATGAACTTGTCTGAGTCGCATTTGAGGTTTATAATTTCAATAAAGGAAAGAAGGGCAGTCATGGTGCTGTGGCTAGGGCGGAAGCCATGTTGGTTAGGGGAGAGGAGATTGTTTAGTGTTAGGTGTGTCACGAGTTGAGCTTGTATTGTTTTCCCATTGGCCCTGTGGCATAACAGGATACAGTATTGAATACAACCAAGGCAGCTGAAGTTCACTTACATTATCAGGTAAGCTGCAAGGTTGTGGCAGGAAGGACAGAAACAAGTGTCCAGTGCCAGTTTGGCCATCCTGGGTGGAGGGAGTAGGTATACCTTTTGCACCACTGACCTCACTTGGTGGGCTCAGACAATACAGGAATGTAACTAAGCAGTGATGACCATACACTGGCTTTCCAGAAGAAAGGTGGGCAGTGGCTGGTAAAGCTGTGCCTTCTGCGGTTCCCCAAACTGCAGCACAAAATCTGCTTACCAGCAACTGCAGGGAGTGATTAAGTCTGGTGAGATTTTTCCCTGAACTGATGACCTGGTCCA
This sequence comes from Protopterus annectens, assembly GCF_019279795.1. Taxonomy (NCBI): domain Eukaryota; kingdom Metazoa; phylum Chordata; order Ceratodontiformes; family Protopteridae; genus Protopterus; species Protopterus annectens. The sequence goes on from NC_056725.1 coordinate 794,810,030, forward strand.
ATCCTTTCCACCTGACCCTCATTCTTTTCAAACAGAGGGGCCAGTAAGACTCTTGTCTGCTTTTAGGAACAAATGAGCCACAGTGCTCTTGCCCATAGTCAGAAAAATGAGTTAGCTCTCAGCTCAGAGGAATGAATGGGCCTATTGGGTGAGGTATAGAAACCACTGGGGCAGATCAAATAGGAAAAAATAAGGACATGGGGTAATAATTCTGCTAATAACTGGGAACCTTAAAATATTCACTTTGCATTTTATCAAGGCAGTGCTTTGACAAATCATCAAAGCACAACAAAGCATTATTCTCCTGCATAACTGGATGTCGGATTGTAAGATGGAGCTGCAAGAAACATTTGGTAAAAGGGATAATTACTGCCTCTTATTAAGACTCTTTTTACTGCCAGCAGTAAAAGCCAGCTCAGTTTCACAGCAAATTTATTGATAAGTTGAGCTTAAGAATAATGCCACAGTGAAGGCAAAGAATTCCACCTCTTGCTAACTTGGAAGCTGAAAACAGAAAACAGATCTAAGGGCAGTGCCATATACAGTAACTTATCAAATTACAGTAGTTGCAATATACTACTATATGACAGTTTAACATAGTGGGAGCTTTGTCTTATGTGACAAAGCCACATAGAGGTAAATGCTAGGCTAACAGTCTGCAATTGCAAGCCTACTAAATACCCAGAGGTCAGCATCAAACCCTATACCTTATATCGTTGAGGTTAACCTTAACCATTACACAAAACCTCCTTGCAGTCTAGAATAAGTTAAAATGGCATTAAAATAGATCTGTATGTGCAGTTGTTGCATTTGTTATTCTTCTACACCTTAACCATTTTTAAGACCTCGTATGCAGCATAATGTCAGAACACACTTATCGTTATAGGATTGTATCTTAATACACTTGTTTGTGGTTTGTAGAAGACAGTTTGCCAAGTCAGAGATGTGTAAAATGCTTTATAACTTAAGCCAGTCTGGTGGTGTAGAGGAATAAAGTCTTGACTGTGGCCTAGGAGACCTCAGTTCAATTAATGGCTTGGGCACTTGATGAAGCAAGACAGGAGGATGGAAATGCCTATCACAGGGAAACAAAACAGGCCATGGATTGTAGCAGCTCTTTGGAACAAGAGATAGGGATTGCTCTCTGGGGACTGGCATGTGGCCCACAAAGACACAAATGGGTGTCATTGCTCAGTATACGAGAGAAGAGAAGCATACTCTTACAATAGAGAGGGCACTGTGGACTCTTTTGGTGATGTGGGTAGCATGTTCCTACACCCAGGGGGAGGGGTTATGTAAATGAGTAAAAGTGTATTCCTTGCATGGCTGCAACCCTCATGACTGCCTAATATATGCCTCTCTTGGTCATGTCTTGTTGATCTTGCAGTGATTCCACCACCAAGCAATGAAAGGGCTGACTGGGAGAAGATAGATGGCAGGTGTAGGAGTTAAAAGTTAACATCAAAATATTTATAACCCAAAAATAAAACATTTCAACAACTTGTTTTTTCATTATTTTTTAATAATTTCATTGTCATTATTTAGGATTAAGAATTTACTCTTACAAATTATTTTGTTGGATCATCACAGTATTGTAACCGTATTCTTCAGTGTTTAGCTTAAGGCAAATTCATTGAAACTACCATGTTTGGCATCATCGGTGACCATCACCTATAGCCAATGTTCACACTGCTGTGTGGCTAGCCCTAAAAACAACTTTATATCTGAATGAAGGCATTTTTAAGAACTGGAAGATGTGGGTTTAATGTTTTGAGCTGTAACTCACTATATGTGAACTTGCTGGTTAAACATGAACACATTCAGTGTGCCGCATCTCTTTATATTGGAGGACAAAATACAATCAAATTTTATAATATTTTTTAAAACATTTCCGAGGAGAACAGAGGAAAACATGTCCGTGCTTCAATGTGAATTTAAATTATATATTTAGCATAAGAGGAAGTTGCCACATAACAGGAATTTATTCTTTATTAAAAGTCATGGGGTCCAAGGATCAATAGATAAATATGTGTTTGCGTTATTACTTAAGTAACTAACCTGATAAGAAAAAAGTATGCATTGAATCTAAGATGATTATATCATAAGAAGACTGGCAAAAGCAGCAGCTCTGAAACTGAGAAAAGTTGCAGAAGTTTGTAGGGTATATTAAACGACAAGCACTGTTCAAAAATGTGAGTGAAGAGCTTGACGTATGTAAAGATAAATACTGCGAATAGGAAACAGAGTAGGATGAAGTATAAATTTAATAAAATAATACAATTAATTCTGAAAGTACAGGTAGCTGCATAGCTGTCAGGATAGTTCCAGAAACCACACCTGATAAAAGCATTATAACTTCAGGCATAACGTATGCAACAAAATGTTTAATAAAGTGTGTGGGCTTTCTGAAATTCAGGCAATTCACATATTTCTAGAAAGGGAAATAAAGAGTGGTACTGCAACATCTAATGGCCAGAACAAAGGAAAAAAGTGTAACAGCATAAGAGCAATGCATACAGTAAATGCTGAGAATACATTAACAGAATTTTTAATCAGTAAACCACAAGTGAAGCAAACGCTTTCATCTTGCTTCAATGAGCAAATCTTCATTAGATAAGTTAACATATCCCAACCCAACACTTTAAATATATCACAAGTCACATGATAAGTTAATTACATCATTAAGCAACATCTTAAAATTTACTAAGAAACAAAACTGTAAAAACAGATATCTTATATGCATTTAAAACTCAAATGCAATAAAAATAGATCCTAAAATTATATACAAAAATTACTATTATAAAAACCTATTCAAAAATTGGTACTAACAACAAGTGAATGTGTACGTGTAAGGGAATCACTACCTTTGCAAACTTCTTAGTTTTAATATGCAAGCTAAAGAGCATGCATCATTCAGGCCTGGTTGGCAATAAGCATTTAATCTTATTTGCCACAATAATTCTTTGTGAACGTTATTGTAGTTGAAAATCTGAAGATTTTGGATCATAAATCATTTAAGGTGAAAAAACTTCAACTGGAAATTTCCTGTTTTAGGGAATGTCTGCAATGCTGTCAAGTCCCTACAGGACTACGTTTCTGGCATTTTCCAACTGGTTTGGTTAATGACTCTCTTTTTCATCAAGAACTGATTTGTTTATTTGACAAACAAGGTCTTGAGCTAATAGAAATATACATCAAACATTATTCCTTAATTATTGACTCATTAAACAATGAAATAGATACCCTTGACAAACTTATTAAAACTGAGGTTTTTAGATACAAATATGAATATGACCATATCTTTACTAGCATAAACAGCCATATTAATAAAAGGAAACTTGCCAAAAATAAAAAATTGGACAGTGATAGTTTAGATTACAATAAGGGGATTTCCTACCCTAACACCTCGCCCTCACAAGAATGGCTTAATCTGATTGGTCAACACCATGACGACAAAGCAAATACCTCAACCGACAGCCTTCATATGGGTTCACCTAAATGGAGCTACATAGAGGTAGTAACAGACTCAAATAATGAAGAGCATGAGGGCGCATACTGGAATGGACATTTGAGGAGCAATAACAGAAGAAATAACCAAAATCACAACTTCTTATACAACCAAGGCGAAAACCTTAACGTTAGCTCCAGTGTTACTTCAAATTTTTGCAATGAGGGCAGTCAGCAGTCCAATATGAGGAACGATCGGAAGAACAGCAACAAGAACAATACGGGAAGTTAGCGGAGAATACAAAGGTAACATCCATGTTGGTTCCAAATTTTAGAAATGTGACTGACCTTTTTAATATGAATTTTGATATGGCCACTAGTATTACTTGTGATATTATTATGAACAGTGCAGGTGACTTTAAAATTTTTAATTATTCTAAGTTTGTTGTGAATACTTATCTGGCTGACCTTTTAGCGAAAGGTCTTACATTTGTTCCTGATCAACGTCCGGACTTGGCAAGGACTATTATTGATATAAAATTATTTATAGGTAAATTGAATCTAGGTAATTTGTTTAAAAATCAAAACTTTGTCCAGAGTGAATGTAGAGTGTTGAGTGTGTATAATCCAGCTACCTCCCCCATTTTAACAATGTTTGAACACATTTGTGAGCTGGATTTCCATAAAGCTTTAGGAAACAATAACCACAGGTTTGTGAATAATGCAGTAAATTTTAAAAGGGAGTAGTGGGACAAATTAAATGGCTTAAAATTTCAGAACGTACGAGTTATTAAACCGGATAAGGGGCGTGACTTAGTGTTTTTTGAAGAGGATAAATATAGGATGCGTATGTTGCAGTTGCTCAATACTAATAATTATACACAGGCATCCCTTAATGAATTAAATTAAGCTTACTAGAAAATAAAAGTTTTTTTAAATGATTTGTTTATAGGTTCATAGGTGGGTACTAGGCTATCTGCCTGAAGGCATTTATAAGCCTAGCCAGAATGTGTTGGCTTTCGCTGTCCCCTTAGACTAATTCCCTGAGCCTCTGTCCAGCAGAGCCACTGAAGTGATCCCCGAAGTAAACTTTCTGTTTCCCATCCACTCGTCAAGGTTTCCTCTGAAGAGTGTTAGCGAGGAGCTCTGCTTAATGTAGATTGGGATCTTGTCCATAGCATGGGAAGTCTCTGGGACAGGAATCTATCCATCCAGCACGTCCTATTTATTGTTGTGGTAAGGTTTAGATCCCTAGAGCGTGTGGCTCGAGGGGATAAAGTTTTCTTTAGGTAGAGCATGTCCATCAATTCTGGGTTGGACATGGCCTTGTATGTCAGGCAGAGATCACCTCTGTATGCAACCGAGTACAACTGGAGTTTCTTCAGTCGAGCTGCATAGGGCATCTGTTTGAGGCCATTGATCCTCTTGGTGAGGTACTTCTGTGGTCTTTTCAGCTGTTGCAGGTGTCTTGTAAGGTACATCCCAAATGGGGTGTTGTACTCTAAGATGGGTCTGATGAGTGATGAGTAGTGGGGCACAATGACCTCTTTTGATCTGGATGCAAACCCTTTTGTGATTAGGTGGGCCACATAGAAGGATTTTCTAACCACTTTGGCAATGTGATTATCAAAGGTGAGATTGCTATCTACTTGGGTGTCCAGATCCATTATTATCTCTTCCATATTTAGGGGACTGCCATCTATGTGGTAGTTTGTGGGTACTTTGTTTTTTCCATAAGGGATGACTATGCACTTTTTGGCATTTAGCTTGAGGCCATGATGTTGACACCAGGTATCCGTCTCAGTGAGACCCTTTTGGAGGATGTCTGTGTCAGCCGGAGAGTCAGTTATAGCCCCTAGTTTACACTTGTCTGTGAATTTGGTCAGCCATAATCCTCCTGTGCTTGCCTGTACCTCTGAGAAGTATATGCCGAACAGGAGGGGTCCCAGGACCGAGCCCTGGGGAACACCACTTGTAATTGGTTTAGACTTAGCTCCCGCAACTGTCACCATGTGGGTTCTGTCCGTGAGCCAGTTGGCAATCCATCTTGTGACATAGGGGTTTATATTCAGGCTGGCGAGCTTGTCTGTAATACCAGAATGGGGAATGGTGTCGAAGGCCTTAGTGAGGTCCAGGTAGGCTGTGTGTACCACCTTTCCCATCGTCTATAGCCTCGGTAACTGTCTCAAAGAAGTCCACCAGGTTTAAGAAGCATAATCTTCCCTTAACAAAGCCAAACTGGGTAGGGTCCAGTGTTTGTAAGTTCCCAATGTCTCTGTTAATGAGTTCCATGATAATGCGCTACATAGCCTTGCAAACCAAGCTAGTCAGGTCAGGCTTATAGGGCGATAGCTCCCAGGGTCTGTTGTGGCTCCACCTTTGTGGAGCGGGATAACCGTTGCTGTGCACCACTCTATGGGTATGTAGCCTGTGGAGAGGCTGAGTTAACAGTGTGTTTAGGTGAGGGGTTAGTTCATCTTTGAGCTCATGTAGGATGCAACCCGGGACACTGTCCTGTCCCACTGATGCCAAGATGCTATAAAAGCTTGGATCACACTCAAGTTATATAATTATCTTTCTATGCTAGTCCTTCAAACACAGGTTATTTTTGGAATTCCCAAGGTGCATAAAAATCAGGACAACCCACCTCTATGCCCAATAGTGGATGGGAGGAATTCCATCACATAACTTATAGGTAGGTATATAGACATAGTGTTGAAGAAATATGTTGAGCAAGTTGGGCACATTTGCAAGGACTCTTGGCCTTTTTTAAGAAATATTAACAACCTTGAATATAAAGAGAATATAAAATTCCTTACAATTGATGTAAAAGATCTGTACATTGTCATTCCCCCAGATATAGAGGTTGAATGGGTGAGTAATATAATGAAGGAAAAAGGTAGTACCATAAGAGAGAGAGAGAGAATTAATCCAAGAATTACTTGATAATGTATTAAATAACTATTTTATGTTCAAAGGAGAGTATTAGTTGCAAAAAAATGGGTGTGGCAATGGGCTCCCCCTGTGGGGTGAGCTTTGCTAACCTTGTGATGGCCCATTGGGAACAACACTATGTATTTAATGACAACTCATTTAAGAAAAACATTTATTACTACACTCGCTATTTGGATGATATTTTTATTATTTTTGAAGGTCATACTGAGGAGGTTCCTAAATTTGTGGAATACTTGAATGGTTCCACACAATTTTTGGTCTTTACGTATAATATGGATGTTCACCGTATTGCAGATCTTGATGTAGAATTGTACAAAGACATGAACCAAAAAATGTATAAGGCCAAGATCCATAGGAAACCAACTTATTCAAACTCCTTCCTTCATTACTCTAGCAGTCATCCACAACAACAGAAGAGGTAAGTCGTAAAAGGCCAACTGATGAGGGTAGCCCGTATGGTGTCAGAGAACAAATTTTTTGAAGAATGTCAAACCTTGTGTGACATGTTTTTAAAACAAGGGTACCTGTCAAAGGAAAAATATACTTTAAAAATGATCAAAACACGGTAGGTTCAGGTTAAGGCACTTTAATCTTGCAGCAAGAAGACAAAAACATGTTAATACAGAGTTTGTCTAACCAGAAACAGGAAATCATTTCATTTTTATACATTCTTAAACTGGTTATGTCCTACCAAGCTGACGTAACAGATTACCACCTTTTTCATCATCATCTGCTGACCATCTTTCCCATGAATTTCTGCTGATTTATCAATTTTTATGTGAAACTTCCTGAGGAAAACAACATGGCCTTGATTACTCCCAGTTAGATACATGTTATGTTACCATTCAAGATACTATGGCTAATTCAAGCACAATGCTAGCAGTTCATTTCTCTAATAGTCCTTTGTCTACTTTATCTCCAAGTTACTGCAGCTGCACATGTTCCCATCCTTCAAACAGAGCTGATTGTCTAAAATCATTACTTTTACAGAATCTATATTCTATATATTTTACAGAATCTATATAATATATAGCATTGTTCATTCATTCGTTCCTGACCTAGCAGATAAACACCTGCTTCTCAAGTACATTTCCAAAAGGCATAAACATGAATATTGCTGTGCTAGCAGTTACTAGGTCAGAGGGCAACTTGCAAGTTTCAGAAAGCATACTGCAGTTTTCAAAAAGCATCTTTTTCAGTCTTATATGAAACTCAATTTGTATAAAATACAGTGCATGAAAAATAGAATGAAAAGCGTATTAAAATACTTGGTTATTAATTGGCATTAAGCATGCACACATTAATACATATCTTTCTAACATTTCCCTCCTGTTAATACTTTTTTATTCTATTTTCAAAAAGAATAAACAGTTTGCTTCTTTTCCTATCCTCTTCCACTCAGGATTTGCAGTTATGAAAGTCATTCAGTTTAAACTTTTATGAAAGTGTTTCGCATTCTAGCAGCTCTTCAAATTCAGTACTTTGATACATAGTTTCAGATACTGATATATCTATGAATTCTTTGCTTAATCTCTTCATGCAGGGGATTCCACAACAAACACAAACTCCTATTAGGAGTAATCCTACCCCAATGGCAATCAATATGTTCATAAAGATGGAACCCTACCCCCCAAATACACTCTGGAAAAAGTCTGTCAGAGGGTTTGGGCCTAGCTTGGTCATTGCCGACACTTGCTGAATCACCTCGAGATGATCATTAATTTCATGCTGATGGTCAGGAATAAACGCACAGCATTCTTCTTTGATTAAAGTGCAAGTCCCACCCCTCGCCGCTAGGGTGAAGTCAAGAGCCATTCGGTTTTTGAGTACTACAGTTCTCATGGCATTCAGTTCATCAGTTATCAGTTCAAGAGCAGAAAAAGTCACATTACTCATTACTTTGAGAAGTTTTGACAGTTTTCGCAGCTCTCATATCGATTTAACTGCACCATATGCAGGTAATATACCTGCCCAGGATATGACAGCATCACTCAAGTCCATGTGCACAAGTTTGGTTCCCACATAGCAATGGTCTTTCCAGCCCGCTTCAATCAGTCCCACTGGATTCTCATGTTCCTTAACAGTCTTTTTGGTCATGTCTCGGGTATTTCAAATATTTCCCTGAGGCAAAACTGCAGTGTGTCGGAAGGCCGGAACCAGGTACCCCAAAAAACAACTGCCAGGCCAATTCTCAGGTAACCACTTATATGCTTTTTTACCACACACAAAATAACAGTCCTCTAGCTTAGTTGTTACTTTGTTACCAAATGACTGCCCTCATGAAACATTTTCCTATCTGTTACAGATAACTGTTTAAAAAGTGCAGGATTGCGTTGTACCTGATCAAGAGTCTTATGCATAGATTTCAAAAATGAGTCATAATCTGTACTACAAGATCCAGTTAAATCGTTTGGTTTTCTATAACATTTATACTGTACTGTAACATTATACTTACTCCATCCCACTTGGATGGTGTCATTTTTGTAAAAACATACAATTCCTTTTTGTGTCACAGGCAAATACAGTGCTACTTTATCATGTGCTTTAATAGCAACTGTGTCAAAAACCAGATTTTCCCAGGTCTCATTGACCCCTAGGGGGATAGCAGTCATCAATAAACCCTTGTATACTGTTGGTATGGCCGTACAGACCCAGCAGTTCGAAACATTAAGTCTCAGCATACACACGTGTAATTGCCTGATAAGTGTTAAAGTTCGGATGCCAGTCTATGTTTGGTTCATTACGTCTAATCAGTTCAACTTTTGTGGCAGGAAAAAGAAGTGGCCACAACAAAAAGAACAGTGTGATTAGCATAGCAATTAGAATGATCATACAAGTTTTCTGAGGTTGCTCAATGTCTCTATTCACTCTGTACCTGGCCATTTTGTTCTTGTTGTACAACAGTAACAAAGTTTTTGTCCAATTCAAAGTTCTTGACCAGTTTACAGTGTGTCAAATGAATCCAGGAAGCTCGCTCTGCGATCTTGACTGCAGTGGGTGTCAACAGTAGTACCTGGTACGGTCCTTCCCACTTCAGAGAACTCCAATTCTTTCGCTTCACAATCTTCACCCAGACCCAAGTGCCTGGGGCTACTGGTGCTTCCGATTTCGGTTGCTCTTTATCTGAAACAGAATTTAACTGCAAAAATTTGTTATTCAAAAATCGCCTCATATACCCTGCAAGTGAACTGTCAGCCTCCTGCTCTGCAGACATGAGAGGTTTCCACTGAGGTGTATTATATGCCCTCCCAAACAAAGTTTCAAAAGGAGTCAATCCCTTTGCATTTGGAACAGTTCTCATGCTCAACAGTGCTAAAGGCAAACAGTGCACCCAGTTCTTCTGTGTCTCATTCATTAACTTCCTAAGCTTGTTCTTCAAAACCCCATTGTGTCTCTCTACTAACCCTGCAGATTGGGGGTGGTAAGCGCAGTGATTCTTTAACGATATCTCAAAATAACGACTAAGTTGCGGTACTGTTTGGTTCACAAAATGTGTACCGTTATCACTGTAAATCTTTTCTGGTATTCCAAATCTGGGTATAATTTCTTTAACAAGGACCTTTGCAACAGTAGCTGCATCTGGATTTTTAGTCGGAAAAGCTTCTACCCATTTGGAAAACATATCTATAATGATAAGGCAGTACTTTTTATTCTCGCATTTATTCAATTCTATGAAATCCATACAAATAGTATGAAATGGATATGGTGGTGTAGGGAAACTCCCTTGCTTAGGCTTCAGTGCCCCTTGTGCGTGATGCTTGTTACAAACATGGCATGCTGCACAAAAATTTTTTGTATAATTTATAAATCCATAGGTTGTAAACATTCGATTCATTAACTGTACCATGCCCCCTGTTGAGACATGGCTCTGCCCATGTCTCAACAAAGCTGCATATCTAAACAAATTAGATGGCAAAATTGGTTTCTTTTCCTTGGAGATGTACAGTCCCTTTTCAAGGATTGCTCCTTGTTTTATCCACTTCTGTTTTTCTACATTTGTAGTAAGTGTCTGCATTGTTTTTAACATTTCTAAATCTAAAGTCTCAGATGGTTGTAATTCCTCAATCAAAAGAAAAGCTTCTGAGGCTAAAGCTGCTTGCTTTACAGCTGTATCAGCCTGTGCATTACCTTTTAAAATCCTATCCTGTTGCTTTGTATGAGCTACGCATTTGCAAATAGCTACTTTTTTAGGTAATTGAATAGAATCTAACAGATCTAAAATAAATTGCGCATGATTGATTGGTTTACCAGTAGATGTTATCATTCCTCTATTTTTCCACTGCTGCGCAAAAACATGTACAGTAGAAAAAGCATACTGACTGTCGGTATAAATGTTCACTTTCTTACCTTTTGCTAAGGTACATGCCCTTGTCAAGGCAATCAACTCTGCCGCTTGTGCAGATAAATTGTGTGGTAAAGATTTTGCTTCTAAAGTTTCAGTATCAGAAACGACCGCATACCCCACTAGGATCTGTCCTGTAGGACCCCTCCTGCACGAGCCGTCCACATAGTATGTCACCTTGGCATCATCCAAGGGAACATCCGTAAGGTCTTGTCTAGGTAATGTCTTTTGCTCAATCTCCTGCAGGCAGCAGTGCAGTTTGCCATCTGCAGGGGTTGGGAGCAAGGTCGATGGATTCAGAGTTGTGCATCATTCAATTGTCATATGAGGTTGGCTCAACAGTATAGTCATACAGAAAAGATGTCTAGCAGGAGAAAGATATGCTACTTTTTCTTGCAGTAAAATAATTGTGACTGCATGAGGCACTCTCAATGTGAGAGGGTGAAATAACACTACTGAGGCCGAAGCCTGCACTGCCATTGCAGCTGCAACTACTGCTTGTACACAGTGGGGCAGGGACCGTGCCACTGGGTCTAACTGTGATAAGGTAGTAAGCTATGGGACATTGCTTGTCCCCATGTTGCTGTGTCAATACTGATGTCATATAACCCTGCTTACAGTCTACAGTTTGAATAAATTGCTTATGATAGTTTGGTAATCCTAAAACTAAGGATGATGCTATCAGTTGTTTCCGCTTGCAGAAAGCTGCTTCTGCTTCTGGTGTCCATTGTAATAAATCCTGTGCTGACATCAGCTTTTTGAATATTAAATCAGCCAGCGGAGCAGATTCCAAAGCATAATTTGGTATCCAGCTTCGACAAAAATTAGTAGTTCCCAGGAAGGACATCATTTCCTTCTTGGTAGTTGGTCTAGGTGCCTGTAATATTGCTGTTTTTCTATCTTCATCTAATATTCTACCTTCCTTGGATATTACATATCCCAAGTACTTAACTTGATTTCTCCAAAGTTGTAGCTTGTCCTTGTTTACTTTGTGACCTTGAGTAGCTAAAAACTGTAATAAAGCTATCGTATCCTCCTTGCATTCTTGCTGGGTGGGGGCTGCCAGCAGAATGTCGTATACATAAAGTAAAATCTGACTACCTTTCGGTGGGATGAATCCCGCCAGGTTGCTTGCCATTTCTTGTGCAAATATTGTTGGACTTTCACAATATCCCTGTGGTAATCTTGTATATGTATACTGCTTTCCCTGAAATGTAAATGCAAACCAATATTGGCTGTCAGGGTGTATCGGTATCGAGAAAAATGCATTACTAATATCTACCACAGAAAAATATTTTTGCTCAGGCTTTAAATCATTCAGTAAGGTGTGTGGGTCTGGCACCGTTGGTGCCCTGGGTATAACTGCATTATTCACAGCTTGTAAATCTTGGTCCATACGCCATTCCCCGTTTGCTTTCCTGACAGGAAATAAGGGTGTATTACATGGTGAATCAGGGGATTCTATTATGACTCCTCCTTAAGTAAGGTGCTATTATAGGTTTGATTCCTATCTCTGCATCCATTCTCAAGGGATACTGTCTTTTTGGGGGTCTAAATGCTGACTTTGGCGTAATAGTAACTGGTCCTGCTGTTCGTATAAGTCCTACATCTGATTTCCCTGTTGACCAGAGAATGTCTGGTATGCTTCCCAAGGCTTTTTCCTCTTTTTCTAATAAGAGTAATACTCAGCTATTCTCACTAGCCTGTGAGTGCACAGCTGGGTGTGTCTGTGTAATCCAATTCAGTTTCTGTTTCTGTACTCCTTGTTCGGAGAGCTCTAATTCTGTCTGCTTTTCCCACCTTGTGACTTTTTCACCTAAGTCTGCCCATTTCAAATTTTTATTCTTAGTTAAGCTAACATGTTGAAATCGATTAGATTTGTAAAGAGCTAAAAATTCCTGGGGCAATGAACAGCTTACTACACTGTTTCCTTCTGCATCCCAGTACAAATTTCGTAACACTAGTCTGTTTGCATGGTTCTGAAACAATTCTTGTTCATATTCTTTATCAGGTCCTGGTCTATTACAGTAATATAGAGTACAATGCAACAAATGCTGTTTGTCAATGTCGAGGGAGGGGGACTTACTAATGGCTATGTTCATCAGTTCTTCAGTTACTGCCCCTGAACCAGTCGTAACTAAGTCCTGGCTGTACCAATAATATGTCTCACCCTCCAGTCGCACTACAAAGGTATCCATTTGTCGCTGTGCTTCCATACCCTGCATGGTTGGAACTACGGCTATGCCAAATATCTGCATTAAGTCTCTACCCAAAAGGTTTACTGGGCATTTTGCAGAAACCACGATTTTACTTCTCTGGGTCATCCCTGAAACAGGGTCTGTTATCGCTATGTCATGGGGGAGTGGCTCCCGATACAGCTGTCCATTAGCTGCCTTCACTAGCATATAATCTGGTGATTCTGAATCTTCTGGTAACTTGGAAGGGTGTATCAGGGTCCGTGAGGCCCCTGAGTCACACAAAAATTTGACTTCCCTCCCCTCTACCAGAAGCGTCACTTCAGGTTTTGTATCTTCTAAGTAAAGCTCTAAACTCAATAAAGCTAAGTCCAAAATTTCGTCTTCTTCAATGTCTGCAAATTCATGTATATCCTCTACCCCTTTTGTCATGTCCTCTACTCCTGCTATCATCTTTGCACTTGTCTTCTCCTGCTTATTTTCATTCAGTGATTCCTGACTATCATATAGTCATTCCTCATCTTCCTTATTTTCTGTAGTTACCTTCTTATTTAGCCTGCAATCCCTTGCTAAATGTCCTTTTTTCCTGCACTTAAAACATTCACCTTTTTTCTTTCTTTCTTCAAAATCTTCTGATCGCTTGTTAGATTGTTTATTTTCCCTGGGAAATTTTCTTACCCTTTCTCCCAGTTTGTACTACAAATACTTCTGACCCATCTTCTGCCGAAAATACCTGAGTTTTCTTTTTCTTTTTACTATTAAAATGTCTTTCTGCATGTATAGCATATTCAAGTAATGGCTGCAATCTACTTGTATGATGATCTACCATGTGCTTTGTAATAAAGCTGCTAATGGGAGTTATACTACCCTTCAAGAATGCATTCTTTAACTGTTGTTCATATGAAGAGTCTTGTGTCTGATTTTCTGGTATCTGCATTCCGCAGTGGTTATTAAAACATTCTAACAGTCTAGCATAATATCTAGCAACTGTTCCACCTTCCTGTTGAATGCACTGATTAATGCAAGTCCAATCAGCCCTAGGCTTCCATTTTTCAGAGATTCGGTCTGTCAGACCTTTCACTCTGCCATCCAGTTCTGCATTAGTATGTAGGAGTGGTCTAAGTTGTGTGTCACGGGGATTCCAGTCGCCACTGATCATGTGCCAATCTGGACTAACAATTTGTCTAACTACTCTTCTCCATTCAAATGGTAACTTAATCTCATCCCTGTAAGTCTTCTAAAATTTTTGAAAATTCACTTTTGGGTGGGGAATTCCCTCCGTGGCTTTCCGGATATCTTCCGGTGTCCACGGTCTATAAACTAAAAGAGTCGGATCCTGTCCTGCCTGTCCTGCCTGAGGATTTGGTACTTCTATGAGTGGACATATCTCTTCTTCACTCATAGCCTGTGATTTTCTATTTATTTCACTTAATTCAATCTCCCTCCTCAAGTCGCGTGTTCGAGACCTTGCCTTGATAGGATCCCTGACAAACGGTTTTAATGCTGTAGAAACAGCTGGATATAGCAGAGGTGGATCAGCTTGTCCACTCACTTCATATTCTGGTAAAGGAAGTGGAGGGGGTGAAGGAGGGGCCATTGCTATTACCAAGTTATTGTCTTCTTTGTCTAAGAACATTGTTTTTGAATTCTTTATTCTCTGTTCCCTGCGATTTGCTTCCTCAAGCCACCTATGTGCCTGAGGGACTCCTAACTGTCATTGCTTTTTCAGTTGACCTTTTGCGTCTATTTTTAATTGCTTAACAAGTTTCATAAGTGCTGGTTTATCTAAATTGCCATTGAATTTATATTTATCAACCCATTTTGTGTAATACTTAACATTGTCGGCACGCTGTAATTGCATATACTTCACGTCTTCTGTTAGGGGCGGGTCTCGGGAACTTTTTGTACACTGATTTCCCATTGTTGCCTTAACTAAGCTGTAAATTCTTACATAACCCTTTTTATCATGTGGTACCACAGTTCTATACCTTTTCACGTTTTATCTAGAATAACTGCCTACCTATTCTGTTTCCCTGATCTATGACAAAAACAGTAACCCCTTTTTCTGTCCCTGATCTGCACATGCAAATCTACCTGACAAAAAACAGTTCTGTAATTAGTCCCTGATCTTAAAACAGAAATAAGGTAATTCCTCCTTACCTGACCCTCCATGAGTTGATGCACCGGATCGTTGACTCGTCCTCGAATCCCAGATCAGAAACAGCGGCTGGCCTCTTTCAAACGGCAATTCAGTCGGAGGTCTTTCGCAGCAGAAGAGCAGATTTGGCCTCTTCTCCATATGGATGCATGCCACCTGGCCCAATTCTGACCTAGGCCTAGAGCGAGAGGTACTTTCCGGACCAAAGAACCAAACTGTCAAAGGAAAAATATACTTTAAAATTGATCAAAACACGGTAGGTTCAGGTTGAGGCACTTTAATTTTGCAGCAAGGAGACAAAAACATACTAATACAGAGTTTGTCTAACCAGAAATAGGAAATACTTTCATTTTTATACATTCTTAAACTGGTTATGTCCTACCAAGCTGACGTAACAGATTACCACCTTTTTCATCATCATCTGCTGACCATCTTTCCCATGAATTTTGCTGATTTATCAATTTTTGTGTGAAACTTCCTGAGGAAAACAACATGGCCTTGATTACTCCCAGTTAGATACATGTTATGTTACCATTCAAGGTACTATGGCTAATTCAAGCACAATGCTAGCAGTTCATTTCTCTAATAATCCTTTGTCTACTCTATCTTCAAGTTACTGCAGCTGCACATGTTCCCATCCTTCAAACAGAGCTGATTGTCTAAAATCATTACTTTTACAGAATCTATATTCTATATATTTTACAGAATCTATATAATATATAGCATTGTTCATTCATTCGTTCCTGACCTAGCAGATAAACACCTGCTTCTCAAGTACATTTCCAAAAGGCATAAACATGAATATTGCTGTGCTAGCAGTTACTAGGTCAGAGGGCAACTTGCAAGTTTCAGAAAGCATACTGCAGTTTTCAAAAAGCATCTTTTTCAGTCTTATATGAAACTCAATTTGTATAAAATATAGTGCATGAAAAATAGAATGAAAAGTGTATTAAAATACTTGGTTATTAATTGGCATTAAGCATACACACATTAATACATATTTTTCTAACAGTACCCCCTGAAATTAGTAGAGGAACTGATAAATGAACTGAAGTGGAAGAGAGTTAATGGGGTCTTTAGGCCTGTACTTACACAAGGGAGAAGTCTTAAAAGAATGTATGAGACAGTTAGGGACAATGTTCAAACCGAGAAGGGAACTAAATGTTATCTCACATTTATTACACTGTTCAGCATGGATGCACCTGTTATACAACAAATCCTGAACAAGAATTGGAATTTAATTATTACGGATGATGAGTTGAGACATATTGTTGAACCAAGGCCTAGAATTATATACAAGAGAGGTCCTAATTTGAAAAGTTTGCTTGAAAGGAGAAAGATTTAGGCAGTGAGGGCAGCAGGAATGTACAAATGTGAAAACTGCCCATACTGTAGATTTACGAAGGTGGGGGCAACTTTTAATATTCGAGGAAAAAAGTACTTATATAACAAAAGATTTACTTTTCGCTCCAAAAGTGTAGTTTATTTAGCTACTTGTAAATTATGCCCTTGTTTTTATGTCAGAAGAAAACAACCAAAAGTTTAAGGAAAGGGTACATGAGCATATTTACAGTATCAAAAAACTAAAAATGGAGAACGCATTAGCAAGGCATGTATACGAATACACTGACCACAATTTTAGTTTCCGGATTATAGATCAGGTGGAAGAAGACCCCCATGGAGGTCCTTTTTCTTTAAAATTAGATCTACAAGAATTACTGTGGCAAATAAGATTAAATGCTTATTGCCAACCAAGCCTGAATGATTCATGCCCTTTAGCTTGTATATTAAAACTAAGAAGTTTACAAAGGTAGTGCTTCCCTTACATGTACACATTCACTTGTTGTTAGTACCAACTTTTGAATAGGTTTTTATAATAGTAACTTTTGTATATAATTGTAGGATCTATTTTTATTGCATTTGAGTTTTAAATGGATATAAGATATCTGTTTTTACAGTTTTGTTTCTTAGTAATTTTTAAGATCTCACTTAATGATGTAATTAACCTATCATGTGACTTGTGAGGTATTGAAAGTGTTGAGTTGTGATATGTTAACTTGTCTAATGAAGTTTTGCTCATTGAAGTAAGATGAAAGCTCTAACTTCACTTGTGGTTTACTGATTAAAAATCCTTTACAGAAGTTTTAACTCGTTTTTTTTTGCCTTTAGTCTTTATTATTTTTCATATCTAGGTGTTTAGGATTTCCCTTGCTCTTCCCCCCTTGGCTGACCTGGTGTGACTTAGTTTGAACTCTACATTTACCTACAAAATGGAGTCTACAGGACTGCAATTGGTCACCATAACAAAATCAGTTTCTCTCAGCATTTAAGCAGAGTAGGTTGCACACAAAAAGCATTTGTTAAGCTTTCACTTACAGTGCTGTGTAATTAAGCAGGTCATCATTTTGGAAAGCCATAGGGCAGTTTTTTCTACTTGTGTGTTTGCCTCCTTCCCTCTAACTTAAGTAAACTGACTCTTACATTAGAAGCTATAATACTTACCTTATACTTTAGGACACCTTAGGAAACCCTATAAACTCCAGTTATAGGCCAATAGCTATACTCTCTCCACTTGCAAATATTATGGAAAAATGTATTCATAGACAACTCATGCACCACCTAATCCAGAATCACCTTATGGCAGACACTCAGCATGGCTTCCGTTCTCATCACAGCTCTTCTTCAGCCCTCCTAGCCTTTACCAACACCATAAACCATAATCGCAACAATAATTATATATCCTCAGCCCTCTTCTTGGATCTTTCCAAGGCATTCGATATGGTTGATCACCAACTTTTAATCCACACTCTGCAAACATTCTGTCTAGATACTAGAGCCTTTCAATGGTTTCAGTCCTACCTGAATAGTTGACAGCAGGCTGTCCTCTGGCAGAACAAACTCTCTAATCTTCTACCTAACACCCTTGGAGTACCACAAGGCTCTATACTAGGGCCCTTGCTGTTCTCTATCTTCATTAACGACATTTATACTGTCATCCCAAAAGTCAGCTGTATCCAATATGCTGATGACTCTACTCTGATTTGCTTGACCACATTTCCAATAGAGTTATGGTCAGCTACCCAGACCACCTTTAATACAATAGAAAACTGGCTTTCTGAACATCGTCTGATCCTAAATCCCAAAAAAATTGAAATGCTGTTATTTTCACCAACATGTAGGTCTACCACTTTCACCTTTACCATAAATTCAGATGATGGCACAATAATCTCTCCTGACCCCTCTACAAAACTATTAGGTGTCATCATAGATAATAATCTAAAATTCGACCTACATGTTAACCAAACTATCAAAACCATCAATAAAAAACTAGGGTCACTTTACAGAATAAAAGCCTTCCTGACCCCTCCAGCTAAAATTGCCATAGCTCGCTCTCATCTTCTTTCAACCCTTCTGTATGCATCCCCTCTACTCTCGAATTTAAACAAGACTGTCCTTAACAAACTCTCAATTTGTCACAACCACATTGCCAGGTTTGCCACTGGGCTGCCATTTAGGACATATCATTGCATCAATCTAAATCAACTCGGGTGGCTTGAACTACCCAGCCTAATCCAGTATAACCAACTGATTATGGCCTATAAAATCCTCTATAAACCGGACAATACTGCTGCACTTAAAAATATTATCACCCCCTATAACAATCCCAGACGCTTTGATCCTCTGACAAACTACTAATCCAGACTAGCAAAATTAATAACACAGCCGGTGACTCTCTCTTTGCAAACTCTGTAGGTAGACCCTGGAACTCTCTTCCAGCTGATATTACCTTACTTTCTATCTTAGGTCAATTTAAAACTAGACTCAAACAACATTTGGCACTTAACTGGCTATGTCAATGTATCAAGCCTGGCTAACTCTCTCTAGAATGTGTACAAACATGTTAACCAGCTTACTGTGTAATTTAATTTAATCCTGATTTATGCTCGGGATTAACTCTAACCTGTGGAACTTGTTTAACTTGCTTACTTATGTAATCATTGTAAATAGTTTGTTTGTAATATGTAATGCTGGTATTATGTAATGCTGTATCTGCTTAATCTTGGAGCTTTTCTCCCCGGGCCTCCGCTGAAAATGGAGACATGCATCCAGTCGGACTATCCCAGTCAACAAATGTAAAATAAAAATAAATAAAAACATTTTTGAAGTGGTTTTAACATTAACAGGATGTCAAATGAAGTTTTAGTGTTAAGGGAAAGTTCAACACTATACAAGTAATATAAGACTGATCACTTCACAGAAAGAGAGAATTGAAATGTACCTCCCCTTCTTCAATAATGATTCACAGTGGAAAACCTGGAAAGACTAAAGGCATTCCATTCATTAGCAAAAAAAAGTACAATATGTATAGTCCAAATACCAGCAAAGCGTAATGCAATTACTGTTGTCTTTAGCAGCATATTTACAAAGTAAACGGTTATAAGAAGTAATTGATATCTCACTTAAGAAAAAAATTAGCAACATAAAGGACTAGCTGTGGGAAGCAGAAAAGAAAAACACAGATGGTTTGAAATAATGCAAGACTACCAACTAGGAAAGCAGGAAACAGAGAACAGTGGGTAAGCTCTATAGTGCTTTATTAAAGCAATAGAGAAATGCAGAAGCCGGATAAAATATAGCAAAGAATAAGAGTAAACGTGGGAGCAATCAAACCAAAGATGACAAAGTATTTACCTGTACTTTTTGAAAAATATTTTGCATGGAAGATGACTGTGGGATAGCTTATAACTTGTAACTCCATGCAGTCAAATTGTTGATGACGTGTGTGAAGTATGGTTATGGGGACAGAGGGGAATAAAGTACACAGTCCCTGATTATAACTGTACATTAGGTCTTTTATTCACAAGTATCAAATTACTAAAGAGGAAACAAAAAATATTAAGTAATCAATAGTCTTCATATTTTAATAAGAAATTGATACACTGCTGACA
Organism: Protopterus annectens; assembly: GCF_019279795.1. Classification (NCBI taxonomy): domain Eukaryota; kingdom Metazoa; phylum Chordata; order Ceratodontiformes; family Protopteridae; genus Protopterus; species Protopterus annectens. The sequence goes on from NC_056725.1 coordinate 794,830,076, forward strand.
ATCTGTATTTCAGATAAAATTTAGAACGTTTATAATAAAAGTCTGACCGATGAAAGATGTTTCTTAAGAAAAATGTGCCACCTGTCCCCAAAATATTTTGATTTTTCATCTTAACAATGCCTCATACACATGACAGTCATCACTAGCCCCAGAAACATGCCTTCATTGATAATTTAAGTGACAAAAACTTAGAATTATAAATATACATGTGAAAGTCTACAGACATTCAAGTAACTCTTTTGCAAACCTTTTATCGTTGATACCTGCAGTTTCTAAACTGCATGAATTTCTGGTACTTAATTTAAAAAAAACTACATCTCTCTTTGCTGTGTCTGGCAGTAGGCACAGAAGGGTAAGGCTGTAAGCTCTAGTTTCTATGTTATACAGTTTGATTTCCTCGGCTCTCCTTTGCTTTCTGTGTACCCTTGAGCAAGTCACTTGCTTGGGGCAGCTGGGACCCTGGGCTATTCTCCTTAATGGCCTCTGGACTACAAGCCAGATAAGCACTGCCTGTACCTTTTGAACAGCATAATCTTGATGTTAATGTATACTAGTACCTGTACATTTATCAATCAGAGTATTACTGAGCATGTAACACACGAAGAACAGTGATTGCACTCAGAAACTGATAAAAGATAATATTGTAATACATTTTTGTGATGTCATAAAAGTGCATGGCAATGTTGTTATACACATTTCATAGCTGTTATTATCTAGTCTTATGCTGCCAAATAGATGGCAGTCTAAATGGAACTAACCATGCCATAACCACCCCATACTGCTGGTGTATCAAGAGATTGTAGTCTGACATCTTTTTATTTATTGTTTTGTTTGTTTGTTTCTTTAAAGGTAAGCGGGCCACATACAATTATGCCGTTGTATGTACAGTCTAGTGCACTGTCTGTTTAGAAATGTTTGCTTAGAGTCAGATAACTGGCAGCATATGCCCTTAATCCCCTGTTGTAAATTGCCACAAACAACAACAATCTATATAACAAACTATATCAGCAATCAACTAACAGCTTTAAAAGCTGTAACACTTCAGGACTGCAAAATATAACCAGTGGGGAAGTATGTCTGATTAATTTTCTAATTGTTGTACACCACCAGCTACCAAATAAAGAACAGTTAAACTCCATATATTACAAAGTATTATGACTGGTAACAACCAATAATAATCTCACTTTGTTCTGTGTTCTTTAAGTGGATTTCAAGATTCAACAAGGTATATTTTTGTAAATTGTTTCTCAGACACAGAATACACTGGTTGCAATCTGTGATCCTTCCACAATCCTCTGAAATATGACTGTATTCTGAGTGTTCCCCCAACATACATTCCTGCACTGTTTTCTCACAGTGTATTTTGAGGAGCAACCCACAGATATAAATTGTATCAGTAACTATGTATACAGTGATAATGGTATACATAATCTAGTAAATATACCCCTGTATAAGAAATGTTACACTTCAATATTTGGACACCTCATTAACATAGAATATCAGAGTTTTCCTCCATAGTATCATTGAAAATGTGGAATGTTCACAAGGAGTGCCAGCTAATAACTCACAAGTGAATAAATGACTAAATAAGAGGAGACAGAACCCATCAAATAGAGATAATTAGTCAGCGCTCCCACAATACTACATTAAATTCATCTTTTGTCTCTTAGTAATCTTTTTTAAAACTGACTCCTGTGACCCTCGAGCTTTTAAATTTACTTTATTCCTGCTTATTCATTAACTATCCATTTTATTTGTAAGAAGTTATAATTTTTATTGATAAGATTTGTACATCTCATCATAGGTGGTCTAGTCATCCCATAGAAAGTGAATGCTTAGGGAGAATATGAGTTCTCATTCCCCTCATTAACAAAAAAAAAAAGTGGTCCTGGAGGATTCAATAAGACTGACCTTTCAGAGCAGAGCCAGCAGCAGACTACCAACAACTGGGGTTGTCAGGACAACCCCCCCCCCCCTGCAGTCCACCATCTGCCTGCAAGCAATGACATTCCAAGAATGTCAGCCTTCCACAAAAATCAACTGAGTGTATCAAAGCCTTGCCAGGGAAAATGGAAGATAGTGAAAAGAAATTATATTGAGATAACTTGCAACTAATAGAGTTAAAGTGATATACAAATGGATTAAGCTTAATTTTCTTTTTTCAGGGACAGCTACTGGAAGGTGACAGCCTTCCACAGAACAGTATCATTTTTTTACTGAAAGAGTGCATAGAGTATTCTGACCTCCATGTCCTGGTCAGAAATAGTTTGGCCTATAATTTGAAGGCTGTTTAACTGTATGAACTGGAGTGTGGTGCTCCAAACTGCAAGAGATGGTAAGTAATTTATTTTAAATGGATCAAATGTCCATTTGTAAATCCGGACTTGGGTCCTACCATATTTAAAAAGTGTCACTCTGTTGCTGGAGTCCATCGGCTATGTTTTAAAAACATCTGCTCTGTTTTAAAAACAGCATCTCTAACTGATGTTCTGTATATAAAATACAGCAATAAGAATCATCATTTCAATACTCCAGAAAATGCAACCAAATTTCTAAAGAATGACTTTCAAACAGTTACTATGGAAGACATTAGTAAGAAAAGTTAGCTTATAGATGGCAGCCTTTTGCTTTATTTTTCTAACATACCTAAAAAGATTATAAACAAAACAAGTTTGCTGTGATCCAAACTCCTGAAACAGATCTGCATCTAAGAAGCCCATCCAGTGATTAGAGTTAAATATGTTGAACATAAATTGTTTAGCATCTCAATTTTTCTGAATACTGATATCTAGATAATTAACTTCTTCTTTACTTACATTACTAGTAAATTCTAAAAAATCAGTACTTTTACTGATAAATTCCAAGAAATTATTCAATTCATATTCAGTATTTCTCCACAAAACAATAATGTCGTCCAGAAAATGACCATAAAATGTCCAACTTTCACTAAAAGTACTTTTAAAGACAATTTCTTTCTCCCAAAAAGCAAACACTATATTGGCAAAGAGGGGGCGCACACCACCCCTATTGCTACCCCCCTACATTGCCTGAAAAGTTGTTCTTCAAATGTGATTATATTAGTTTCCAGAACCATTTCCATATTTAGAAAACCAACATATTCCAGTATCCTCCTACATTTTAATAGCTGCCACCCCATGTATCAAAAGAAGTTCTTAGTTAAAGGGCAGGGGCTATGGATAGCTAGAATGGTATCGAAGAATGAGGAGTTTATACGACAACTGAATGTACTTAAGAATATGCTGGTTAGGAGAGAATAGCCTGTAGCATTTGTAGATAGTATCTTGACTGAAGTAAAAGAAAGAAGGGAAAGAGGATATTTTGTGCCCCTATTAGGAAGAGATCAAGTAATAGAAGATACAGGCAGACAAAAGGGTCCGAATAATTTTGGGAAGTCAGCCATTTTCAAGTTAAATAATCAATTCTATGATAGTAAAAAGATATTAACCCATAATTGGAATACATTTAGGGCTAACCAAGAACATCTGGAATTAGTGGGTACCTTACCCAGGATAATATACAAGAAAGATTTAAGTCTTAAGAATATCACTGAAATGAACAAGAATGAGAAAGTTTACAATGTAAGAGTATTCAAGAAGGTAAAGAAATGTGTATACTTTATTATGGGAAACATTCCCTAAAACATAAGTATTCATGTAGCAGTAAGGCTGCACAATACTTGGCGGTATATTCCCTATGCCCATGTTTCTACAGAGGGAAGACTATCACTGCCCTTAGGACCCAAATTTACCAGCATAATTATAATATAAGTAAGAAAGACTTGAAAAATATCCTGGCAGGGCATGTTGCTGCACATGATGGTCACAAATCTATGTTTACTGTCATAGATCAAGTAAATCTAGGGGAGAGAGGGGGTCCTTTACATTATTATTTGGCGCTGAAGGAACTGAGATGGCAAATGAGAGCCAATGCTTCAGAGTATCCTAGACTCAATAGTGCCATCTCAATTAGCTCAATTTTAAGGCTCAACACAGAATTTTACTTATAGTAACCTTAAAAGAAATGCACGTATTTATACATATTTTATGAAATTTATATGGACACATATCTACATATGTATAAACTGTTTTCTTCCTTGCTGTTGACTCCTTAACTGCATTCCCTTAGCTTGCTCTCCATCAGCCAAGTTTGTCATCTCCATACTGACAGTGTTCTGTTAAAAGTCCTGCATGCTGCATTAAACGGTTGCAACGAAACTCGCTCATCACACAGCTCTGTTCTCAGTCTTACCTTGCAGTGTCTCCTTATCTGCAAACTATCAGCCAAATTTGTCTTTTTCATCTCCATACTGACAGTGTACTGTTAAATGTCCTGCATGCTGCATTAAACTGTTGCAACGAAACTCGCTCATCACACAACTGTGTTCTCTTACCTTGCAGTGTCTCCTTATCTGCAAAGTATGTTGGCTTAGTTTTTACATTTTACAATATACTTAAGGCATTGTCTAATGTACTCTCTAGCAAGTTGGTATGCTGTAAAGTAGCTTGGCTGCAAGGAACCCCCCCCCATTTCTTAATAGATTGCCTGTTAGTTTCAACAAACGTATGTCTATTACATGCTGGACTCATTAGCCTGTGTTAAGATATTTCTTACCCAGCCTGTTTTAAGTTATTTCTTACCTGATAGTACTACACAACAAAGCCTCTTCTTCTTACTAAGAACAGTACATAGCCTTATTCTGTTAGAGTTTTTAGTGATTGTGCTTGACTCTGGGCTTGGCTCAACCCACTTTGCTCAGGCTCACTTTGCTCTCCACCCATCCCCATTCCCACCCATCCCCATATAATTTCCTTTATAGCTAACTACTTTGCACCTCCCACAACATACACCCTCCCCCTCCTGTCTTTCACTCCATAATAGACTATACCTCAACCCTCTTGCTGCTACAACAAAATATTCTAACTTCACCCCGTACTGGTACTAGCTGGTATACACTATTATCCACTATCTAATAGACCAAAAAACTGTACTCCTGTGCATTTCATTAACTAAAAACACCCTACAATATGTACTCCTCCAAGAGTAAAATCTATGCATTTCTAACTACATCCATCCTATTATTGCCTCTCCTACTCCCCCTTCTTATACTCACATCACTTAACATCCACTTACACCCCAAACATATCTCCCCTAAAAAACAAAATTGCTGTAGCCAAATAAATAAATCATCAAACCTTCACCATTCTATCTTCTCATTAAATACTCCCTTACCAAAAATACACTTAGCTAACACCCCACTTACGCCTACCAAACACAAAACCAAATACTACACCCCCATTGCTAATATGCTCAAACTCATCTATCTCCACAAAACATTTTCTTAGCTGGAGACATCCATCTCAACCCTGGTCCAATACATTCCACTGCTAGCCCTCCTAACCTCAAAGTCAATAGTCTCCCAAACAAACATCTTTCCTTCTATTCAATAAACACTAGGAGTATTCTGAACAAAGTAAGTGAACTACATGCTTGGATCTCCCACCATACTCCTGATATCCTTGTTCTGACTGAAACCTGGTTGAAATCCCAGCACCAAGACATAGCGATCTTGCCCTCTGGCTATAGCATACACCATCTAGATCGACCAAAAAGGAAAGATGGAGGCGTTGCTATCCTACACTATAACTACCTTACCATTTCTAACTCTACGTTTACATCCCAAGCCTTCTCCCCAGCCAAAATTGTATCTGTAAACATAAATATTAATAGCCATTCCACTATCACCATTGTAGCAATTTACATTCCACCAGGTGATAATATCCCCCTACTGGAAAATATGCTTGCTCATATCTCCCAACACATCCCAAATGAAGCTATAATTCTTGCGGATGTTAACATTAACTGTCTATCTCTCTCCTCTCAGAACTCCTCACAACACCTTAATCTCTACGGCTTTACTCAACTCATCTCTGATCCCACTTATTTCAATAACTCCCATACAGCCTCATCTGTCCTTGAATGGATTCTTGTCCCTCACCCTTCCAAATACCATAACCCTGAAATGCTGCCAAATTCCTAAGTGGTCACTGTCCAGTAAAAATACTAAGATACACATCCCATCAAGCTAAACCTCAAAGGTTTATCAAACACCGACAACTAACAAACTTTAAGCCTGAAACTCTCAAATCTTTACTATCAAAAGTGAACTGGAATCTCTTAAAACTACTCCCTTTGGATAAAGCTGTCCACTTTTTTGACTCCACTTTTTTTAGTATTTTAAATTCTGTGGCACCCCTTAGAACAGTCAGCATAAACTCTAGAATAGCCCCATGGCTGACTGTAAACACACGTGCACTACTAAAAAAAAAAAGACAGAGCATGGAAAATTTGGACTAAAACTAAACATCAATCAGATCTCCAGAAATATAAAGAACTTAGAAATCTTGACAAAAGTTACATAAATAAAGATAAGAAAAACTTCTATAATAATCCATCTTCTACCTTTAAATCCAACCCTAAAAAGTTCTGGCACTCTGTAAATGGAATACTATACGAAGGTACGCAAACCTCCCCTAACCCTCATCCTGACAAAACAAATGAGGAAACTGCCTGCATATTTAACAACTACTTTATAGACTCAATATCCACATTACTAAATCAAGACACAAACCATCCCACCAACAGTAATGGACCTAATAGCTCAAACTTTTCCATCAGTAATAACCCTACCAAGGTGGCCTAATGGTTAAGGTGTTTGCCTTACAAACACAAGGTACAGGGTTTAAATCTCACAGGGGATAACTGGCTAGGCTTAAAATGGCTCGCAAGGGCACTTAGCCTAGTACTAGCCTATGAACCTATGAACCTTCTCCCTCAAACCTGTCTCCACTAACTATATTAAAACTCTACTATCTAAATTAAAACCTTGCTGCACATCCATAGACAACATTCCCTCCGCATTCCTTCACGTTGCTGCTGATGTTCTTGCTTTCCCAGCTTCTATTCTAATAAACCACTCTATTACGGAATCCACAGACCCTTTCAATACACAAAGGAGGAAACTCCACAGATATAACTAACCTTAGACCCATAGCCATACTCTCACCACTCTGAAAAATTCTGGAAAAATGTATACACAATCAAGTCTTACACTACCTTCTGCAAGAAAATCTACTCACACCTACCCAACATGGCTTTCATCCTATGCACAGCACTACAACAGCTCTCCTGCCTTTCCTAAACTCTGTATCACTAGCTAGAGACAGTAACAAACTTACTTCCTGTCTCCTCATTGACCTCTCTAAAGCCTTTGATATCGTTTCTCATAAACATCTTCTCCTTAAACTAGCAAACTTACACTTCTCTCCAGCCATCATATCTTGGTTTAACAGCTATTTCTCTGATAGACTCCAATCACTCAAATGGCTCTCAGCTTTCTCCCCCCTTCTTCCTGTTAAAACGGGTGTTCCACAAGGCTCCATCCTTGGGCCACTTCTTTTTAATAGCTTTACCAACCTTATCTACTCTTCCTGTCCTGGATCCTCACTAATACAATATGCAGATGATTCTACACTTATCACTATTGCTGAATCTCCAACTCAACTAAAGTCAGATGCACAGTCCTCTTTTAACTCTGTAGAAAACTGGCTATCTGAAACCAACTTATCCTTAATCCAAAGAAAACCAAATTGCTACTCTTTCTCCCTAAAAACCTTAACCACATAAAGTCTTCCTTCTCCATACTGTCACAAAATAATAGTAAAATACAGGTGGGCACCAGTACAAAA
>NC_056725.1:794840341-794972841 GCF_019279795.1 Protopterus annectens
TATTTCTTCTTAGTAGATGGATGTTCGAAGCAGCTATCAGTATATATAAATTTGCACATTGTGCATCTTCTACAAGGAAAAGTTCCAATTCTTTTCAATGTGACATATGATTCCAAGCAGTTATCTTTACATAATATTGTTTTTAAATTCTTTGCATTCTTGAAACAAAATCTAGGTTCTTCTCCTACCAATCCTTTGCATTCCTCATTTGACATGAATATTTTCCATTTTATACAGCACACTCCTGTCATATTCCGGTTGCAGAATGTGTTCTTTGATAGAAGCTGAAACTGGAAGGTAAATATGTTTCTTGGGGGTGAAGTGGGCTATACAAGAAAAGAGCACAACGTTAACAAAATTGCTTACCAGATAATCAGAGTCAAGTAAGGCTGATGTTAATCTAAATTAGATTATGACAGAAGTACAGAAAAAGAAATACACCTTGACAACTTAAATGGAGAAAGTGGATAAGAAGTTCTTGGACATTGAAATTGTACTCTCTGCCCATTCCAGGCATCTCACAGCAGTTAACACTGAGATGGGTGATGTCAAGCACCACAGGAGGACATCTCACAGCAGTTAACACTGAGATGGGTGATGTCAAGTACCACATGAGGATGGCAGACACTTGACTAGCATTAATAGAAGCTACATTGTTGGATCTGAAGGATGAAAGGTGCCAGAAAAACAAATGTTTAATCAGTGTACCAGAAAGAGAAGAAGGTTCAGTGTGTATCTAGAATATGAACAAGCAGCTATGACTATGATCTGGATGAGATTCTCAGATAATGTCTTTACAGGATCTTTATTGCACAGCAACTGCACTGCAGAATTGCCCAACATATCATTGTTTACATTGAGATTTAGACTCTTAAGAATAGGGTGGTCTTGACCCTTTGGACCCCTCATGAAATTATAAAAATTGGAATCTGTCTTGTTCTTTGCAAACATGATTACTCAGTTGACAAAGCAGTCAAAAATAGCTACCTTCCAGCCTGCAATTAATTTAGGCAGACATTCTCAGTGGTAATGTAGGCTGCAATACCATGCACAGAAAAGTGTTGATTTAGTGGGAGGATAGGTCACTTTCTCTACGATGGAGGAAGCCTAAAGAAAGTTGAAGCAGGCTTCCACAATGGTGAGCTCAGCTGGAATGTCACCATTTACTTCACTCCAGAGTTCACTCTTTGGAGTTGGAGTGGATAAGTCAAGAGAGATCTTTAGATCCATTTCTCCTTTTCCAGAAGAAAGTGACTGATTGGCAGCACTCACTTGGTCAGTTCCATTAGAAAAATGCAGTTATTTGACTGCCCACTTACACTTTATACCATTAATACAGGCTGCACTGACTTTACTGGGCTGTAATTACTGGATTAGTCTAATGGCATCATTGTCAATGCTATCAGAGTTAAGACTCCTTCAGGCAGATTTATTAGTTTTCCTTCTAGTGCAGTTTATTATGCAGCTGGGATGTTTATTTATTTATTTACTTTTGAGAGATCTTCTTCTCTGACTTCTGCAACCATTTTCTTATCTCTATTTACTCCTGGATGCAATAACTATTTTATTGCAGGTTCTCTAAGTAGAGGGGCATCATTATATGCACCAGCAGAAGTGAGGTAGACTGGTGATCGACTGAAATTATTTTGTTTAGATGAGTGTCACATTAAAGCAATTTGTCATCAAGCCTTTGACATCACTTAGCATTAACTTATTTACTTCGGCACCACTACATAAGTCAGAATAGAATATGAACAAGCAGCTATGACTATGATCTGGATGTAATCAATAGACATGAAGCTCTGTAGTATCAGTTATAGGATCTAAAAATGTCCTGCATTACATGGTTCACAAAATCAGTACAGGGGTATTGCTTCAATATGTCACTCTATGTAAACTAAGTAGGAAAAGAGAAATGATTCTTTATGACTTGAACACTAATGCTTTTAATATTCAAATAAAATATTGGACTTGGGGCTGCGAATAGATGATTTACATGGGAATTTGTCTGGGTACTCACTTTCATGTGGTGCTCATTAGGTTGTGCATTTTCATCCTGCCTTACTATCTTAGTAGAGACATTGCAGCTAACCTTTGGAAGGAGATTTTGCAGGTTTGGACTGTATATAGTTATTACTTTCTACATGTAAGACTGCAGGTGTTCTTGTTGACTAATTGCACTTTTTCAGTGCTGCTAAATTCATTGTATCATTTGTAATTTTTGTGACTATTGCAAAGGCACTGAAAGGGTACTGATTTATGTTGCAAGTGAACACTATCATTCATACTGAAGAAAGTAAACTGTGGGTGCTAGGTGTTCATCTCTAAGTTCAGCTCTCAATTATACTAGATACATTTTTTATTATTCTGTGGGTTGGGGAATACCATATTATATTGTCTTGTAATGGTAATGGTCTTGCCTGTCCAGTGAAAAAAGTCATTACTGCCTTATAACACTGGAGACCCAATATAGTATTGTTACAGCTGACACAATGTCTCTGCTGAGGGACATCAGAAGTTGAGTAAATCTGGATATTATTTGGTTGCTCTGCATCATAACCAAGTGGTAGACATAGAAGAGAGGCTATTTATTTGGAAGAGAGGGCTCTCCCTTTCAGGCACCAACATTTTCTAGTAGATAACAAGGCTATGCACAATATTCTGGAAGGGTTGTTAGAAGATATCAGTATTTCAGTTGGGAATTTATACTTTCCTCCAAGCCCCACTCAGGATGATCACACTCTGAAAAGGATTTTTATTCAAAGCGCTAAGCTAGATTTTATCTGAATTAAATACTACTGTTTAGAAAACTGCTTGGTGGATTCCTGCTCATGTGTGATCTGTTGTTGCTGCATCTGATATTTGATTCTACTGTGGTTTTTAATTATCTACTCAGGATGATGTCCAGAGCTTGCCGAGAGGAATGGATTTTCTTTTCAAGATGGCATGGTCATCTGGAAAGAAGACTGGAACACAGTGTTTTCATTAAGTGAGGTTCACACTGCATCTTATCCAGGTTGCAGATGTAGAAGAATAGCCTTATTTAATATATATATATATATATATACATACACACACACACACACACACACACACACACACACACACACACACACACACACACACACACACACACACACACACCATGCTCTTGGTAAATATATTAGAAAATATCTAGATTCCATCACATATTGTCTCTTTCCCAGAAAAAACGTTGCTTTCTTCTTGCCTTGGTTATCTCCACAATCCAGAAAATTGGTTTTAAAAGAACACCTTCACCTTATAACTGTCCCTATAATGACTTCCATTCACTCTGTTCTAGTGATGAGGTGTCAGCTGGATCAGGCGAAGTATGGGAGATTCTGTAGCACTAACCTATATTTCTGCAAAGGTATGCATTTTCTAGAAGAGATGAATAGATGAATATGGGGACACATAATCAGAGTCTGTTGAAGGAGGGGGTATCCCAGTACAGGTTTGTGAGGGCTTGAAGGTGAACCTACAGAGACTTTGCATCAATTTTGAGAAATTAGAGCTAAAGTTGTAAGATATCAGAAGGCATTAATGGATGTGTAAACAAATACTTATATAGTGGTTTTATGAGTAGGCAGTATGGTTACTGAGACTAGGGGATATGATAGAGAATACCTGATTAAAAATCCTTGAATATTATTTTTAACAATTCTTTTGTGAATCTAAAACACTGAGCATTATGACTTAGATGCCAAGTGGCAGCCAGGATGCTAAATAAACTATTAGGTCTCCTAGGAAGGTTCTTGAGGGGTCTGTTTTTTATTATAGGAAGTTATACTCTGTAGGGAGCAATGAACTAACCTCCACTGACTTCGATAGATATGTGGATCCCCTGGATACTCTAACATTATCTGTGAATAAGGCATCTACTCTAACTGAGCTGATTACCCTAGAGGAAGTAAAATTTGTATTCTCCAGTCTGTCTGAAGGCAAAATCTCTGTTTCTGATGGTATCCCCTTGGAGATTTATTGTATGGTGAAGGATATCATTTTACCATTTCTGGTTAAACTATTGAATTGGATGCTGTTTTTTGGCAGATTTCTAGCTCTTGGAAGCAAGCAGTGATTTTTAAACATGGAAAGATCTCTTAGAGGTCGTCTCTTGTAGTCAAATTTCAATATCAAATCATGACTACAAGATCATTTCTTATGTTTTGGTAGGGATGATTGCTAAATTCCTACCTAGTTTGATTCACCTAGAATAGATGAGATTTATGCACGGTAAATCTACTTTGAAAAGTTTAATAGCTCAATCTGTCTATCCATCTATCCTTTTGTTATCTATCTGTAATGTCCATTTGGTCATCTTGCATAATCTAAGACTTTGGGCTTTCATCAGTAGAGCAAACAGCTTAGCCACAAATAGAAATTCTTTCCAAACAATTTTCTATCTAGTAGTAATGTTCTACACATTCTATTGCACCTATCTAATAACTTAATGGAAGTTCTTAACATAATATTTGTTACTTGACAAAACTGAAATGTAAGTCTGTGGAATATAATGATTTGAAGGATATTTTTCTTTTTCTGTTTTTTCTTTATATACTAATTTTTGTATCTTGTATGTGATAGTTAACATTTGCTGTATTGAATTTTTTTGTATTGCATTGTATTGTATTGTACTGTATTGTATAGCATTGTAATGTACTATATTATATTGCATTGCATTGCATTGTATTATATTGCATTGTACTGTATTGTGTTTTATAGCATTGTATTGTCTCGTATTGCATTGTGTTTTGCTGTATTGTATTGCAGCATATTGCATCATATTGTATTGCATTGTATTGTATTGTTTTGTATTGTATTGCATTGTGTGACATCTTCTAAAATGTTTTAACTGTAGAGCTGCTCTCCCCAGCCACTGCTGAAAGGAAGCCTGTCATGGTCAAGTCAGACATTCCTGATATAAAAATCTAATAAATAAATCAATCAATCAAATGAATAGTGGTTGAATTATTGATAGAGTTGGCTGTTATTATAACAAGGTGGCTAATTTTGGTCAGCTCTGATGCTAAAAAAGCTTTTGACAGAGTGAAATGATCTCTTTTTGTTGAAGGAATTGGATACTTTTCATCATGGCTTATTATACTTTAACAGACTTAGTACACTGGACTGGTGCAGAAGCTAGAATTAATGTGGAGTCTTCATTTTCCTCTCCATGTAGAATGCACAGTGGAAATAGTCAGGGTCATCCCCTATCACAGTTGTTGTTTGCAATGCATTTAGAACCTTCAGTATGCAAACTGAAGCAGAAGATGTCTGATAGATGTAGACTGGGTAATCTTACTAGGAAGCTTCTATTATATGTAGACGACTTAATGACGATGTTTCTTCCTAACCCTGAAAGAGATTTCCAGTTCATTTTTCATGAGTTGGATGGTTTTACGAGAATAGCCAGGTACAAAACTAACAAGAGCAAAACTAGGACAATCTACATTAATTTTTCTTCTACTACCCATCTGATAGTAAAGTGTACTTTAATGTTGGATGCTAACAACTTGACATACCTTTGGATTAAGTTGGCTCTCACCTTGGCAGCAACAGCAAAATGAATGTATGGGAAATTCAGGAAAATGACATGTAAATTTATCAAAAGGTGGGAAGGGGTATTCTTCGACATGTTGCAGGGGTGCAGACAGTAAACTGGTTCATGATTCCATTGGTAATATACTCTGTACAAAGATTGCCAGTACCTTCTCTTGCAATGCTGTCTTAAAAAATCAGCTTGAGCTGGTTCTAGGCCACGCATAGCTTCAGAAGTTCTTAGTCTTTCAGGAAATTAATGGGACTCAGATCTCCTAAAATTCAAGCTGCATCTGGCAGTGCATATGCTTAAATTATTTCACAGTTTGGAGTTTCCATCTTTTAATAGTAATTGAAAGGAGTTGCTGTTATATGATTTAAAGGGCCCAGGGATATTATCAGAAATTAGTTAACATCTGAGAATGTCTTAACAGCTTTAGACAAACTATTTGATAATTACTAGTAAATAGGTTAAGCAGGCACTGTGTTTTTGTAACTCTCACAACTGGCTACTAGAACTGACTCCCATCATTGATGGCAATTGCTGGTGACTAAGAAAAAGACAGGATGTGAAACTTGCCTTTTGGGAATAACTACTGTCTGATACTCAGGTTATGCATTTAGATGAATTTCATATTTTTTTCAGTGACGGGATGAACTGTGCACCAAACTTAGCCCAAGAAGTTGGTAAAATGAAATCAGTTGTGCAAACACAGGATTGCTTAAGCTTTACCCAATAGGTTTTGGACAGCAGAGGAGACGGTCACATAAAAAGGTATGTTGATCTATATATACAACATTTTAGTGATATGAAGCTAGATACAACAAATACATTTTAGTTGGCTAGGAAAAAAGATTTAAGGGGAACCTATTGTCAGACAACAGTGGGCATGTGGCTGTGGTCTCCAAGATATGCCAGAAAATCTCCTAGATTTCGTTTTTTTTTTTTTTTTTTTTGGCAATACCTCATTCTTCTGTATTCCATCCATATTATACAAAATGCAATCTGGAATAAACCCTTCATGTTGAAAGTATTGGGGATGTGCTAGAGGTAACTAATTGCATAGTTTTGAGAATGTTCACTATTAGAGGAGGTTGTAAAAGATCTGCAAGATATGTTTAACCCCGTCTCTGAATACACTTACAATATTCTTTCCCCTGTGATTAACTGAGCTAAGGACTAAACTGAGAGATAGAAAACAATATAATCCTGGGCCTGTTAATGCTAGCAGCTAAGAAAATATGTATTAGGCAGTGGAAACATGAGCAACCTCCATAGATCTCAGAGATTATTGAATGAATGAACTATACAGCAGGGTTGGAACTGGTGGTAGCCATTAAACATAGTAAATAAGTTTTTTTATACAAATAGCAAACATGGCCAGTCTTCTACTGTTCTAGATAATAACTTTCACTAAATTGATCTTGCATGCATTGAAATATGAGCCTTCACCTGCTAGTGGGGTCAGAATCGCACACCCAATCTGTATTTTAATGTATTCTGGAATTGTCCTAAGTATTGTGTTCACTTGTTCAATGTTGACTAAATTTAGCTGTTGCTGCCTGTGTTTTTTATTTTGTTTTGATGTATGTTGTTGAAATTAATAAGGTTTACTTGTGTTAAAACAAAAAAAAAAAGCAAAGCTAAGCAATGCAATCCTGGTTAAGGGGGATGTTTCAGACAGGAAAACTCCTTGATATGAGAATAAAACAATGCAAGTTACCTAAGGACAGCACACACATTACAAATTCTCAATGTTTGCACATCACAAAACCTGAAAGTATCAGGGTTCTGCTTCACTTCTTATATAACTGTCTGTATGAGGATACTTCAGTTTTAAATACTGAGTGACACAATACTTTCACTACATTGTGAAGTATGTCAGTTTCCCATGAGTATTACTAGTACGGTGTAAAACTTTAATTGCCTCAAGTATTCCAGCTGTATGTTCAACTCCTCAGGATTAAGGTCATGGCCACTCTAAATCAAGTGCTCAGATATTTAAAATTCTAGAAACAGAGACATCTTTTGCATGTTACACTTGACAGGTGTCTGCACTCTCTCAACTAAGTAGAATTTAATTATGATATTTGTTAGCACACTGATCCTTTATATTTTATGGCAATTTTTTACTTCATCAAAGTCTGAATAGTTAGTAAAACTTAATGATGTCAGCATTTGCATTGCAAAATAGCCAGCAAAGAGTTTTTTTCTGCTTTGTATGCTCCACCTGGCATTGACATTCCTGATTTTACCACATATGTTCACATATTTACCTTGCAAAGACTGCTTTATGTGTCATCCAGACTAGAAGCAGCTATCTTCAACAGTGATACTACAAGGGCATTCTGTAGCTGATCTGGCTACCAAAACATTTTAAAAAATATAACATATGTTAGACCGTACTAATGAAAAATTCCAGTTAGTTAAAGCAAGTTTTATTTTTATAATCTAGTAGATAATCTCCCACCCCACTGGAAGCTTCATTACTTAAATCAATAATAATACCTTTCATGGTCAATAACTTCATATTAATGACATGAAACAATGAGCATTATAAAGCTACAAACACTTTCAGGAAGACCACGGTTAATGCAGACTACTGATATTTTTACAAATTTTATATATGCAGTGCTGAAATACACAAAAGATCTAATCACAATAGATCCATGGCCCATTAAACAAAAGGTAAAGTGCTATTTTCAGAAAAAATCATCTTATACATGAAAACGAACTTCTGAGTAGCACGCTTTGCTTGTTGCAGCACTAGGTTGCTTTGATTCCATAGGAATGCAATCAGGACATTTTAAAAATGTGTTTTTAGACTTTTGAAAGCCCTTGATTAAAGTTAAAGAAATGTCCTTTCTTTGAGCAGAAGACTCTCCTGATTTTCTGTGGAGGTTATTGGATTTTGGAGGACAGTATACCTAAAGGTTTTACTCTCCAAGTAATTTTCTGGCACATGGCTTCCCTTTGTCAGAAACGGTGCACAAGTTTTGTACCTGATGTTCCCGCTGTGTCTACTTCTTGTGTATCCTCACTAGTATGCAGTTTCCAAATACATTGTTCTACAGTGACTTGGTTAATAGGTTACCTCACCAGTATATCACAAGGAAACACAAGCTTTAAAACACGGTTGTCCCAAGCAGCAGCTGGAATGAGATAGATAGATAGATAGATAGATAGATAGATAGATAGATAGATAGATAGACAGACAGACAGACAGACAGACAGACAGACAGATAGGTAGATAGATAGATAGATAGATAGATAGATAGATAGATAGATAGATAGATAGATAGATAGATAGACAGACAGACAGACAGACAGACAGATAGATAGATAGACAGACAGACAGACAGACAGACAGACAGGTAGATAGATAGATAGATAGATAGATAGATAGATAGATAGATAGATAGATAGATAGATAGATAGATAGATAGATAGAGTTGGAAGGGAGAGAGATGAACACTGGAGAGATGCCAGTGGGTTGTTAGCTTCTCCATACTTGTGCTATAACTAGGTGTGTGAGATTGATTTAAAATGGCAGCCTACCAGATAAATCAGTTACATTCAGATTCACATATGACTAGATCTTAATTTCCAGTTCATAATGGTTATGGCAGAATTTGCACTGTATGTATGAATGTGGATATATGAACCATCATATTGCATGATGATTAACCAAACATTTTCACATAGCCTTTTTCTTCAACAGCTGTATAGACTAATTTAGGAAGATGTGACAAAAGTAGTCACATTTTGGTCAACATAAAAGTTTCTGAATTAGGGCATGAGAGATCAACCATGACAATAAAAGTCAGAGCTTTTTTTTTTTTTTTTTTTTTTTTTTTTAGTTTTCTATTTTTCTATGTCAGCTTTTTAATGTCATGTGTCTGTGCTGCTTTGTACAAATATTGAAAAACATGTATTCTAGGCCATGCAGTTGTGCTCACTATATAGTTATTTCTTAAACTACACTCAATTTATTCAAATTCAAGCAGAGAAAATTATGTCTTTAATGAAGATGTAGTCAATAAATCATGTTCTGAACATAGTATGTCTTAATGTGTATATGGGTGGGCAAAATTCAAAATATAAGAAAACTTGTCTGTTTTTAATTTTAGAATTAGCTGTTTAATCTTTGAGACAATAATGATTTATATGAATATTTAAGGATAAGGGCTTTCAGAATATTATCTCTAGCCTGTAAAAAGAAAATTTGATTACTTGACTGTAACATTTAAGTAAACCGCTTGGAAAAATGCACACATTCTAATCAAGGACAGTTTTTTATGTTTTCATGAAAAATACCACACAATATCAACATTTTTACTGCCTGGCTATTGAAAAAACAGCATTCATCGGAATTTTGTATTTTAGTTCAAATCATTCATTCATTGTGTTTGCCTTTCTTCTTATACATATATATATATATATATATATATATATATATATATATATATATATATATATATATATATATATATATATATATATATATATATATATATATATATATATATATATATATATATATATATATATATATATATATATATATATATATATATATATATATATATATTTTTTTTTTTTTTTACTTCTGCTTCATTTTATTCAGAGAACATGTTTTGATTTTGCTCCTGAGTAAATGCAGAAAGATATTATGATTGGAGATAGGTTTAAAAATACAGGGTACAGCTGATGAAAATAACATTTAATTTTTAATAAATATGATCAGTGGCCCCTGTCAATATTTAATATCCATACATGCAGTTCATAACAAAAGTAAAAACAGTTAATAATGTAATGGTTTATATAGGCATTTTTATAGCGGCGTTCTTTTGAGAATGTCACCAATATAAGGTCATGTCTACTAACTGATCAAAAATAACCACAGTAATAGCTCAGAAATAATTGCAACAGCAACCAATAAATTTGTGTTAATTACATGAACATTTTTACATTTGTTCCCCTTTCCTAGTAATTTAAAATACAGTTGTCAGAAAATGAAAATATGTTGACTTGTTCACTGTTCTGCTATTTATGCAAAAACAGAACCAAATGTACTTTAAATGTCAAAAAACAATTTTAGAACAAAAATGAGACGCCCAACTGTGTGATATAGCACAGAAGCTCACAAGAGTTCATAGCAAAAGCTGAAATAATTACATAAAAACCCTTTCTATCCTATTGTAGCACTTACTGAATGGGGCAACTATAAATGATGAAAGAAAAATGTTGCCTCTAAAGGTGATATTGAATCAACCTGCTGTGATCAGAGTGGATTATTTATTCAGGCATTTGGGCTCTGTACTAAGTATCATGTTTTATATTTTGTATTCAGTCAGTCCTAGGGCTTTTAAGGTCATCCAGTAAAGTAAGGAGAACTAAGTGTACATAGTAGGGAACATTGATATGTCTGTGTCAGCAGTCCTCAAGGGCAGGTCACAAGACAATGACTTGCAAGTTTTTTTTTAATGCAATAGAATTTGTTTGTTCTTCTGTATTGGTTGAGAAAGTAAAGTAAAGCAAGTATGTTATTATCTAAGCAACAGTACAGACTGTTATTCTTAGATTGTTCCTGGGATCCTTAAGGTTTTATTAATCTGTCACAAGAGTACTTTGTGTAAGTGAAAGTATAAGTTACATAAAGCCTAGTGTTCTTCCACCGAAACCATCATGGAAGCTATTTGTTTTAGATAATGCCACCCTGAACAGAAATGCAGAGTGATCAGGAGGAATGTTCTCGGAAAGTAGCAAGTGATTTTTATTAAGTACATTACAAATAATGACATCATTTGTGATATTTTAGGACAATGTTTTTCTAAACATCTGAGCTGCTTTATTCTGTGCTGACAGAGTTGTGTGATGATAACCTTTGCTCATTTTGAATAGTTTCTTTCTCTCTGCATGTGAAAGCCTTATTTTCCTACAGGTATAAGCTTTATTTTTCCTGCAGAGAAAACCTTGAAAGACAGCTTATTGAGAATAGTAGTGTGCTTTTTGTTTGAAATACACATGATGCTTACAATTCAGTCAGTTTACGATATTTTTGTTGTACTGTGCATGGAACATTTCACACATTATATATTTGAAAGTATAGTTTGCACACGCTGTATGAGTTACCTTTCATGTGTTCATTCATATCTATTTACAAATTTGTTGGATAGGATTGCTGAATTCGACCATTTCCTGCCATCAGCGAAGTCATTGTTGTTAGGTAATCCTTTACATTTTTGTTAAAAGTGACAGACTGAGTTAAATTCCTAAATTTCACAAAGAGCACCACTCAAAAAATTTCAGCCAGCACAAATGAAAGACTTGTTCCTTAGACTATTCACTGATTTTGAAGCTTTAAAGTTAGTGTCATCAAGGGATATCAGAGACATGTAGGTCTTTTCTGGCTAGGTGATCCTTTTAGGAAACAACATGCCACAGCGTACAAGTTTTTGGAGCAACTGAGGTGTATTTCCAATGCTTTGGTTTTGAGATACAAATTTTTTAAGTATTTCCTTTTTTTTCTTTGCTTCCAGAAAAAATGGAATTTTGCTTACACATGATTTCAAGAGTTTATCAATACTGAAAATATATGTTTTATGGAAGAATATACTACCTGGGTTGATGTCTGGGGACTATGCTAAAAAGGGAGGAGGCTACATTGTGCAAGACGGTGTACAAGTGTAAAAGTCCAGGTTATTGCCTGGCTGGGAATCAGTTTAAAATAGGGCTTTTAGGATTGTTTGGACATTTTTTCAGTTTAAAACAAGGCCGATAAGATGAACTGGGCATCTATTTCAGTTTAAATCTGCACCAATAAATTTAATTTGTAAATTGTTTGTTTCTATGAGGTATAATACATTGCCCAGTGCCTTTCTTTTCCTAAATTCACAGATCATCTGTGAATCTTACCGCAGACATACAAACTAGAATTTGCAGGTAAATTTCTATAGTTTTCATAAATATTTTGCATATTTTTGGACTATGCACAGGGTATTGCTACTTCATTGGCATTAGTTCAGCAGCTGTGCAATAGCTTGTACTGCATGGTATGTAACACAAACAACTGACTGCATAGTCATATAGAAATAATATTATAGAAGGAAATGAGCGAATAATTAGATTTAAATGAAGGATAAATTAAAATTATGGGAGTCATACATAACATCACACACACTGTATGTCATTAGAATGGTTCTTGGGTCAATTGCCTACTAGCCATCTATGAACCTTTCAATTTGCATATCTTTCTACAGAGAAAAAGCTATCAGAATATGTGTGTTGCATGGTTTTGTCATGTTCATAGTTTGAAGCAGCGTGTGCTCAGCATTATTTACTTGCTTTTGTTGTCTCCAGTGCTGACTAGGATGGACATCCTCACAAGTACAGGGAAGGTAGGGGTTGGGAGGGTGGCCTAATGGTTAAGGTGTTTGCCTTGCAAACACATGGTGTAGGGTTTGAGTCTCACAAGGGACAATTGGCTAGGCTTAAAATGTCTCGCAAGGGCAGTTAGCTTAGTACTAATCTATGAACCTATCTATGAACCTATAGCTCTACTAAAGAAATGTTGGGATTTAGCTCATGAATCCTAAATAAGCTCCTCAATGTCAATCTGCTTCATGTCCAAGCTATAGATGGGTCCGCACGACTACACAGGACAGAACCAGCACTATAGATAACATCTGCAATGTAGCATAATTCCTTCAGTTACTGGGGGCTATAGATTCCATTCTTGTGAGAATAAAGCTCCACCTGACATACAGTCAGAGTGGTATATTAGTACAAAAGTCTGCTACTCCCTGAATGGCAGATAGTTTGTAATGGACAAGCTATTATTTTCAATTAATTTGTGTGCAGCCAAGTAGTTTACATGAGTCTTACATACAACATATAACATACCTACAGAAAAAAAATATATATATATATATATATATATATATATATATATATATATATATATATATATTGTTGTTTGTCTTACAGCTTTTCCCAGTAAGGGGTCACCACAGCGGAACTTTGGTCCGCTAAAGACTGGCAGTAGATTTTTACAAAACGCCAAGGTGCCAGCTTGATGCTCAACCTTCAACAAAGGCATGCCCATTTATGCACGCATATCTTTCGAACACTACCCAGCCACAGGAAGGACATGCAGACTTCACACAGGAGGCACTCCCAAGCCCAGCCGAGAATCAAATGGGAGAACCTCTTGCTGTGAGTTAACAACACTACCGCTGTACCACCGTGGCATACATATATATATATATATATATATATATATATATATATATATATGTGTGTGTGTGTGTGTGTGTGTGTGTCTCTATATGGCCTGTATATTCAACACAGAGATTTTTCACAGATCTAGCTGTTAAACATTGTCAAAGTGTATACAAACATGCTAGCATATGCTAACAGTCCCCTACCAAAAACATACTTGTTTGTGCTGTACAGGTAAGGCTGGCTATCTCTGCAACATTGACCCATGCTTATGTGCATTTCTGAAAACATGGCAAACATATATTACAACTTTGGTTATGAACAGAAACTGACCATCAATGAATGTATATGTTGATTTTTGTTTCCTGGATAAATCTGCTGGGTTATTAGCAATATGCACAAAGACAGCCAAAAGATGTTACAGTATGTGCCATGTTGTATGACATGATTAAGCTGAAGTAGGATTGACATGCTGACCATGCGGCTGCATTATTACCATCTCTCAGACACCCCACTGCAGCACACAAAGCCTGTGACATGTATCATGAGCCACATGAGGTAATGAAAAGTCCCTTAGGTAGTGATGGATGCAGTGCTGGCAAAGCTGCAATACCTGGTCAATAACTATAAGCTGTGGAATTCACAGTGTGACCTAGCTGCACAGACTAGACACATTGTATGTGGTAAACTAAGAACCAGCAAAACCAACATATACAACTGCTCCTCTGATTCTGAGGAAGTCTTTAGATATAACCAGATGAAAGCACTTAATCTTTGTGGAAAAATAAAACTGTTTTTATACAGGTATATTTGGAACTTGTGGTTTCATTTGGAGCTTTGGACTGGAGCAGTTGTATATATTGCATGAGGTGTTGGTGTAAGGCTACATTAGTCACCATCAACAGAATACAGCACAGAAGGAGCGGTGTTGTTAGTCGTAGTCACTACTCTCTCCTTGGAGAGCAAAGAATGGGCCTATAGGCTGCCAGGAGGGAAGACTGAGGGGACTGCATGGCTATTACAAAAACTGATGAGCAATGCTGAGCCACAAGTGTGGATTTTATGCATCTCAGCAATGCATACAAAGATTTTTTTTTAGGGAAGCATCAAGAGTTCCGCAGAAGATGTGAATAAAAGGAGCTTTCATTGAGTTCCACACTGACACAAATGTTTCCCAGGAAGAGCTGAAACAAACAAACAAATGATGTCAAAGCCATGGACTAAAACTAAATGACAAGAAATGTATAATAGTATCCATCGGAAAGTTATCCACCCCTGGTAACTATCATATTGACAACACACCCCTTAGAGTTGACCCAGTAGTCAGGGACTTAAGGACACACATAGACAGTAATCTAGCCTTTGACTGTCATGTGTCTAGAGTAGAAGGAAATCGTTCTATTTTGCATAACTTATAAACAAAGGTATGGCACATAGATCTGAAGAAGTCATTGTTCCACTGTATTTGGCATTCATCAGACCTATTATTGAGTACAATGCCCCCTTTGGTATATACCAAACCAGGCATATCCAACAACTGCAATATCCACAAAGGTTCCTCACTAAACGAATGCAGGGCATAAGTAAAATGTCCTGTGCAGACCACCTCAAGGCACTATCCTTGTATTCTGTCTCTTATAGGCTGTTGAGGGGAAATCTATACCTGACATACAGGGCATTGTCAGACCCCACTCTGATGGACCTCCTACCTAGCCACAAAACAAACAGCACCAGACTTACCCATTCTAAAGACTTAAATCTTGCCTGTGATATAAACAGAACCTGCTGGAGAGACAGGTAAGGATCCCGAAGACTACCCAATACCTAGAACAGGCTCTCCATCCATGTGAAGCAGAGTTCCTCCCTAACCCAGTTCAAGTGTAACTTGGACAATTGGATGGGGAAGAGGCAATTCATCTCTGGCGTAGTACCTATTTCTTTAATGGACACAGGCCAACAGCAAATGGTTCATCTCCCAGGCCCCAGCTTGTAATTCTTTCATCTCCCAAGCCTCTGCTTACACTTATCAAGGTTACAAGAACTTGTGAGAGACTTGGGATGCATGGCTAGGCTTAAAAAGGCCCTTGTGGTTGTTAGCCTAGTTAACACCTATGAACCTATGAAAAATATATCTGGGTTGTCACTATAGCTCATAACAGCTACCCAAAGATTATACGGGTATCACTATGACAAGAGGAAAGATGCTCAACAAAAGCACGGTGTTATATAAAAAACATTTAATTCATATCTCTCAATTGCCCTTGATTTTACATGGTCTGTGATTCTGATTCCTAGTTTTTACTGTGTTCCTAACAAAATGTTTGTTTACTAGCAAATTGCTGTTAACTGCAGTCAGTAAATAATGACCAGCATTTGAGCATCAAATTTCATATAATTCAAAAAATGGATGGCAAAACAAAACATGTTGTTCAAGCAAATTTCTAACAATATAATAAATATGTTTTAAAATGTGTCTGTAATTTTTTGGCTTTGTCCTTGCTCTTAAGGGATGAGAGCTATTCTATAGATGTCATAAGAAGGTACAAATAGTTGCAGGAATAATTTTTCATTTGCTATCATTTAAGTGCTCCAAAAACATTCCCTGTCTATATGTTGATCACCATAAATATATTTCTGCCCTTTGCCTGAAGATATGTATATCTCAGGCTAACCAAATGGAGGCCAGGTAGCTCAATGCAGGTCATCTGCAAGCTGTTAAAGTAGTTTCTAAATAAAGCCTTTAATGTCTTGTACATGGCAGACATTTTTTCTAGAAGAAAGTAAAAAATGTATATAGGTTTTTGTTTATCATATGGCAGGAAACAGACATCTGTTTTTTGTGTAGGATCATTAATCTGACATCTGGTTTACTTAGTACGATATCATTGCGGATGCACATAGCTCACCAGAGGCTTTCCCGTTTTCTTTCACATCTACCATCTGATGCAGTCATTCCCTTGTCATAAGAAACCATTGTGTGCTGAATGGAATTTGGCAGCGGTATTCATACGTAATGGGAGTGAAAGCCGAGTGAAAATAATTTCTGTAACCTTTGATGCTATCTGAAAGATTGTGTACAGATGGATATTTCTAGAATATGTAATTAGAATCAAAGGTGTGGCACTAGAATCAGTTGTCCCTTTGTCTGTAGTGGAGTCCAGTACACATTATACAAATGTATTTTTATCTATTTATACTCACTTTGATCAAAGTGTAAGTGGGCCAGTCTATTGATCTTTTTCAGCTCCAAGTTGTGTACAGAAAAAAGAAGAGAATATAAAATGAGTACATACATAAGTAAGTTTACAAAAGACAAAAACAATTGTTTAATAAGTGATAAAGAACGAATTGTCACTACATATACTATTTACAAGAGAGGTAATGCAATTAAGTATGCACATTGTACAAGAGGGTAATGAAATACACAATGTAGGCGAAAAAGTGTTGATTCAAATAGAAAGTAAGTTTTCAGTACTTATAATCAATGCTTCAGCCAATATCACAAAAGTATGATCAGCTTGCTTCCTCAAAAAGGGTTTCTTTTAAGGATTTTTTGAAAGCCTCTAAGCTTTGTCAAATCCTCACTTCACTTGGAATGTGATTCTAAAGAGAAGGTCATGCCCAAGAGGCTGTGTACATGCTGGGCAGGGGTAAGGCTTATTCCAGTTCCGGGATAAATACATTTTTTGGCTATAGCTTTACATAATCAGGAGACAGGAGGTGGGATACCTGATAACACAGTTTTAACTTCGGAAGTGATTTTGTCCGTAAGACTAAAGAAGTTAACGGGGGCAGTGATAGTACAAGGTAGTTTTGTTCTTTTACATTAAGAATAGTATTGCCTTTTAAGTCTTTACGTAACAAGTCTGGTAAAGACTGAAGTTTCTTTACACTTGAGAAAAGCATGGTATTAGTCATAGCAGAGGTGAACTAGTCATCTATACACCTGAAACAAAATACAGAGAGCAGAAATTGTTTTTTGTAGACTAGTTTGGTGGGAATTTATGTGTTTTACTGCTGTCAAGCACAAGTATATCATCAGCATACATAGCAACCCTATGTCCTGGTAGATCTAGAGAGGAATTGTTGATAAAAATTATAATAGTAATGGGCCTAGGACAGAGTGTTGAGGAACACTGGGATTGAGGGTTGCAACATCTGAGAAGATACTACCGGAGAAATTTGGAATGCTCTGTCTTTAACTCATTCTCTCCAAAGGAATTCTAGAAATCTGAACTGTAATTTCCACTGGGCAGACACTAAGCTTTTTGATAGAATAGAATTATATCCGCCTATTTCAAACAAATGGTCATATCACTGGAACCAGAGGATTTACTAAAGAAGTGTAAATATCAAACTCTTGAGGACAAACTACTTTTATAGTTGTAGTATTCTTTAGGTTCTAAGATGTTGTAAATCACATTAAACACAGTAACTATTAAGTTTGTAATATTTTGTAAACAACTTAAAATAATACAGTAACTCAAGTTACTCACATACTGTCATCAGCATTTTATTCATGTAGATGAGAGTTTACATATGAGATTAAGCACATCTGTTTGTGCTACTTGGATGTCAAGATATTTAGAAAAAAACATGACAGTCATAATAATTTAAATAGATATTATACAAACAATTATCTCTTTACTTCCACTAGACAGAGGTCAAATATCAATACAACTGTGTTTGCCCTTGTGTAAACCTGAAGTTGAAGTATTTTAATACTTTGTATGCACCATTATTTTGGAATTCTTAATGCAAATATGAACAAACAATATCTGACACTTATAGACGTCAGTATGATATAACTGCCAAAACACCTGGAAGTGTCATTCGACTATAATGAGTAAAGGTAATTAGAGAAGCAGCTCATTGCATTGTCACTGAAATTTAAATTTTTAAGTTTGTGGGAAAGACACCTGTGGGTGACAGTCCCAAATGCTCATGTTAAGTCAGCAAATATGCCTGTTGAAATAAGTCTTACATGCATGTGGTTGTAAGTGTTCTCAATGGCTGACAATAAGGCTTCCATAATGTTAACGGAATTTATGAATATTTGCTACCAATCATACAGCAGGCCATAGCTGTTAATGATTTTAAATTGTTGTTTATATATTACTTTTTCAAATCTTTGAGTTAAAGGGCAGGAATCAGAAATGGGTCTGTAGTCCTTGAGATATGAGGGAATTGTACTTTTGCTATCAGTATAATGGTAGCAAATTTTAAGGTAGGGTGGACCTTACCGGTTGTCAGAGACAAATGATATATATGTGAGAGATTTGGCTATATGTTCAGCTATACGTTTCAGAAAAGTAGGATGAGTTTATTAAATTTAGAGCCATAAAAGTTTAGTTTGAATGGGAGAGTTGCTTCCTCAACTTTACACAGAAGTGAAAGTTAGCAGCATAGTCAGCAAGAGAATAAAAGCATAATTGTTATTGTAAAATATTTGATTGGAAGATGTTTAAAGATGGGGGGATACATTAATACTCTTATTTATAGTTAAGAGAAGGGAAATGTAGTCTGATAGTAGGGTATGAAGATGATGTGTAGATAATACCCTTGGATAGGCTTTTTAAGAAATCTTAAGTCTTCTATTTGATTTTTTTCTGTTTAGTCTGCTGTATATACACACACACACACACACACACACATATATATATATATATATATATATATATATATATATATATATATATATATATACACACAAATAAAGATAGCATATTTCAAACTTATTATATTGATTAATTTATTAGGAGATTTTACTTGCAGTCAGTCTTGCTAGTTTATGGTGATTCACAGACTGGTTTACTGCTTAGTGGTAACTGTATTGATATAATGTTATTAATGTGACTAGTCCTACCGAATGCAAACAAAATACTTCCAAAATGCCATTTAATGCAGCTTTGAAAGGTTTTATGATAACTGAAATTGGCCATAGGCTGAATTATTCTGATAATTTTTAAAAAGTGGTGCTACTTTTTTGCATGATTTTTACCTCCTGGGAGACTCCTATAAAATAAAAAAAGACAGAAAGTCCAGCATATTCAGTGTTATAAACCTTTTTATGCCTTCTATGATTATATAAATGCTGGTCAGTTCTTGAAGAGCTAGAAGTCACACCCCTCATGATTGGATGGGCTCCAAAATGAGTTAGTAGGAGGAGCTATATTAAAACCTGTGAGT
The DNA here is from genome assembly GCF_019279795.1 of Protopterus annectens. Lineage (NCBI taxonomy): Eukaryota > Metazoa > Chordata > Ceratodontiformes > Protopteridae > Protopterus > Protopterus annectens. The sequence continues at coordinate 794,860,314 of NC_056725.1, forward strand.
GATCATAAAGCCATTCACTTCTACTGCATCAGCTTGGTTGATATTTGGTAACAGTTTAGCTTGATGTAGTTTTGCTGACTGTGCAGACAAAAGGTGACTTTACTACAGACAGGGTTTCTTTCATGTACTTGTCCCCATGCAAAAATGAAGTCTTGGAGAAGTACTTGCTGTATATGAAGTTTTAGATGTGATTCCATTAAGGCTGTTTTAAATTAAATGTCTATTAGATGACTTTTTTTAGATATTTTGTGATCAGATGAAAAACATTTCAGATAAAAAGTAATATTCTCATACACACATATATATATATATATATATATATATATATATATATATATATATATATATATATATTTATTTTATTTTTTATTTATTTATTTGCAGTTTGTTTGCCAGGATAGTCCATTGGGACATGAAGAGCCCATTTTCAATGGAGTCCTGGGGAGAAAAGCTCTAGAATAGTACAGAAAATCAAAGTAAATACAGACAGTAAAAATACATAATACACAGAATGCAAAATACATACATAATAGTACAGAAAATCAAAGTAAATACAGACAGTAAAAATACAAAATAGTAATACACAGAGTGAAAAATACATACATAATAGTAGTACAGATGATTTTTTTTATTCTTTGCTGGAGTTGGAGCTTATAGACACACTAGGAGTTTATTTACAGAAAGTAATAGCTTATGGAGGGAGAGTGAGGTAGGGGAAACTATGTAGGATGGGAACAAGAACATCCCCACTGTGAAGAAAGGTATGAGTGCAGTAAGAATTTGAAGGCAGAGAGACTATTAGTGGTTCAGATGAGAGGTGGGAGAGAGTTCCAGTGTCGTGCTAGAGAAAAGGATAATATATGTTTACCTGGTGGATGGGCAGGTTTGTGCAATTTTATTAGGTTTTGTGATTTAGACCTTAGACATCTGTTAGGTTGATGCATTTGGAAAGTAGAGGCAAGTGAAGGGCATAGAGAGGGGCTAAAAATAATTTTGTGAGCTTGGATCAGTTGATTATAGGTGAGATAGTTGGGTAGTTCAAGCCAGTTCAGTTGGTGTAGGGAGATACAGTGATGGGTAGAGGATCTATGGCCGGTTGCAAACTTTGAAATTTTATAGTAGCAGGAGGCAAGTTTGGACTTGAGGGAAGATTGTAGACTAGTGAGGATAGAGGCTCCATAAAGGAGGGAAGGGATAAGGTATGTAGAAGCTAGAGCAAGCCTGGAGGGAGGAGAGATATAGAAACTGTAGTGGTAATGTAGGCCTAGCTTCTTGTGTGTTTTTTTGATATTTGCATGTATGTGGCTATCAAATTTTAGCTGATCATCAATGAGGACTCCTAATATTTTAGCAGTGGGGACTATTTCGAGGACAGTATTAATGTGGCTAGTGATAGAGAAGAAGGTTTTGTAGAGGGAGGTGGCTCTAGATGGGGTCAATATTATTAGCTTGGTCTTGGTTGGATTGAGTGCTAAATGGTTGTCTAGCATCTATTGTTCAGTAGATGTGAAGGCATTCTGGGTTAATTTTGCTAAAGAGGAAGTAGAGGTATCACAGGAGATTATTGCTGAGTCATAAGCATATTGGATAAGGCTACAGTTAGGAATGGCATGGTGAAAGTCATTTATGAAGATACTGAAGAGTAAGGGACCCAGAATTGAACCTTGGGGTACACATGTGGGACTGTTTCGGAAGGAAGAACTAGCTTTTTTCCACTTGACTGCTTGTTGCCTGTTTGATAGGTAACTTGTGAACCAGTTGATAGTAGAGTGGGATAGGTTAAGTTTAGAAAGTTTAGCAAGGAAAAGGTTGCGAGAGATGGTATCAAAGGCCTTTGAGAGATCTAAAAGAAGGGTAGATACGATGTGACCAGTATCACGGGCTTTATTAACAATTTCCAGGAAGGAGAGGAGGGCGGTTGTGGTGCTAGTTTGGAATCCATGCTGTGTGGGAGAGAGAAGGTTATTACTTAGAAGGTAGGGTAGAAGTTGTAAGTGGATGCATTTTTCGAGAAGTTTAGTAATGGGGGATAAGACAGCAATTGGTCGGAAATTGGGGATGTCAATGTTGTTTCCTCCTTTATGGAGTGGAATAATAAATGCTTTTTTCCAGAGCTGGGGGACATGGCACTCAGAGATTGATCTATTTATTAGTATGGAGATAGGATAGGCTATGGCATTTGCTGAAATATTTAGGAAGTAGGAGGGTATCTCATCAGGGGCATTGGAACATGGTTTCAGTTTTAGAAGTAGTTTCTTTATGCTGGAGATGGGAATAGGTTTGATGGAGAAAGGAGCAGGTAGAGAGCTGGGGTTAGAGGATGAAAAAAGGGTGTGGGTAGGAGTGTATGGGGGAGTAGTGTTATTAGAGAATGATTATGTTAATTTAGCTATAGAGCCAATGAAGAATAAGTTAAATTTGGAGGCTAATTCTAAGTCGAAGGCATTTGGCTCTGGGCATGGGTTCTCTTTTTTACCTGGGTTAAGTAGAGAGGCAATTCCATTCTAGAATTTCTTTGGATTAGTATCATAGTTGGTATGGAGTGTGGAAAAGTAGGCTTTATGATCTGAGGTGTAAGTTTTTTTGCTTTGTTACGAAGCATTTTATATTATCATCTGCGGTGGTGCAGCGGTAGTGTTGTTGCCTCACATCAAGAGGATTTTCTGTTCGATTCTCGACTGGAGTGCGGGGGTGCCTTCTGTGTGGAGTCTGCATGTCCTCCCCGCAGTTGGGTGGGCATTCAAAAGACATGCGTAAATGGGCATGCCTTCACTGAAGGTTGAACATCAAGCTGGCACCTCGGCGTTCATGAAAATCTGCTGCCAATCATTAGCGGACCAGAGTTCCGCTGTGGTGACCCCTAACCGGGAAAAGCCGAAAGACCAATAACAACAATGACAAAGCATTTTATATTCATTCAGGGATGTGCTGGTATTAGTTTTATGGAAGATAGATAGATAGATAGATAGATAGATAGATAGATAGATGTGTGTGTGTGTGTGTGTGTGTGTGTGTGTGTGTGTGTGTGTGTGTGTGTGTGTGTGTGTGTGTGTGTGTGTGTGTGTGTGTGTGTGTGTACACATATATATGGGTCCACTGAATTACATCAGCATACCACAATGTTAATGAATGATTAATCAATCACAAAAGATCAACATATGTAGATGATCAGCAGGTGTGATAGCTCAACAATCCCTGGGTGAGGGAATATTCCATTTCCCTGGGTATTATGCAGTCTAACAGTTAGAATATATAAATAATGGGGGGTCGGGGGGATTGCTTCCTCAAAAACACACACACACACACACACACACACACACACACACACACACACACAGCTTAACATAACATCCTGCAAGCTGAAGACTCCACAAATCTAGCTTCATGTATTAATTTCTGTTTAGCTGCCAAAATGCAAGACTTTAAGTATCACCTGCCTTAATCTTGTGATGTTACTTCAAAACAGGCAAACTGGGTCATCTTTTTGCATGGCTATACTGCTAAATAAATAACTGATCATAAATAAATGCATGTGATAATCAAATATCTGAGTTGATACTTGAAAATAACAGATTAGATGTAGGCAGGAACCCACAAATTATTACATTTGCACTGGGGACAATGTATATATTTAACTGACCAATGAAATATGTAGTGAATGCATCATGTTTGTTCTTTCCTCTCGATTAGCAAGGTGATTTTGGGGGCAGAAAAAATGTTTGAAAGTCAAAATCCAAAAAAAAAATGTTAAATGTATGTATTTCAGCTTGTTTAAGAACACACAATGGCATAGTCCCATGCAATAATCACAACTGTACTGCCCAGATGAATTAATTTCATTATTTTTTCTCTAAGAAAATTTAAAAGTTGCACACAGTGGGAGAAGTTCACCCCTTCCTTCAAAATGTTACTCAATAGGTATGCTCAGACTGACCAAATGCCAAGAGTTTCTTTCTGTCCACAGTAATGTATTTCACCTTGATCCCATTGATAATATTTAAGGCAGCAATACCCATTTAATAAACAGAACTGCTGTGAAGAGATAGAGAGAACATATCTGACTGACCAAATGTGAAAAAAATGGTCTTAGTAAAATATTTTATTTTGATAGATCATTTCTTCTTAGTTTTTTAAAGTTCTTGATGGCTGCTTTAGAACTATGCATGGATATAGTTACACTATGACCAAGCATGTGTTTCTGACATGCTGATATTTATTTAAGTAGGATATGTGGAAGGGAGAATATAATTCTTTTCAGGTGGGACTATAGTGACATGATAGAAGGCATGAGGAAAGTCAACACTTTACACCAAGAAGGTATGTCAAAGTTGCCTACTAATATTGACTATCCAAGCAGCTATAAAACTGGGCTATGTATATATGAACCATCTGTAACCCATAAAAATAAATTTATAGCTCCCTTTCTTAAAGGAGAATCATTGCCATTTACTAAATAAAGAGTGACAGGGAAAGCTAGAAAATAAAAAAATCTGGATCATTACAATTGCTTTTACTCACTGCTGAGAAATCTTTGAATTCTAGTGAATACATTGGTAGTCTATATTCAGTAACTGATAGCAGTAAGAGTTGATCTATGGCAATTAAAAAGTAAGCAATATATAAAACATATTCAAGCAATATTTCTGATACAAGTAAGGGTGAGTAGTAGCAGAGTCAGTTTATAACTCAGACATACTTGAGTCAGAAAATATCAAGACATGCATCAATAATTTTTGCAGCTACTTCTTAGATGCTAACAGCAGAGCCCACAAAACACTACACATCTGATTATATATGTTAATCTATGCATATAGACAGCAATCTCCAGAAAGAATTACTTGACTAAAGCCATAGAAATAAATAAATGCCAATAAATTTACTGCACTGATGTTCATCTATATTAATAAGTTAATAAATTACCTTCCTAACATAGTAACTACACTTTCATAATGACTTATCCAGGTACAAAACAAGGAACCAATTCACTGTGTGCCACTGTGTAAACACATATTTGCAGGAACTAGCCCCTCTGCTTCTCTGACCTTATAAATAGCAGTACCACAATGCACAGCCATGAGAAGGGAAAGTCAACAAAAAGAAAGAGATGACCGCCAGTGCACAGTTAAAACTATACCAGTGTTTACCCCATGCAGGAAATGGGACAAGGGAGTTAGCATTCACTGAACTGTGTGCAATGGGTTAGAAACACGTCTGGACATGTCTTAGTGACTTGGAAAAAGTATTTTGTTTTTCAGTGATCCGTTCAACTACAGGAGCATTCAGTATCAGTGTAAAAATTGTATGGCAGCCAGTGGATATATATATTTAACATTTGACAGTTAACGGTCTTGCAGTTCTTGGTGCTTTAATATCTTGCTGATGTAGTTATGTTCATTGATGTGTTCTCTGTCCTTTACTCCATGTGCCAGTCTGTGTCAGCCAAACTTCAGGCCTTGTGATATGTGGCCTTCAGTAACTGTCAGAGAGCACTGAATATCTATAGCTGATAGATAACTGTATAAGTCAACTCTCTATAATCACTCATGCTTTCTTTTTATGTTTATTGCATTTGCTAGCTGTTTTTAATCACATCAATTGTTCAGATTACTGAAAAACATGATGCTATTGTTCTTTGATCTGATTATTCAGTCCATATACTGATAGATAGTTCCCTGAAGAATTTTTGCTAATGTTGCTGTCTGATAAATTACATAGACATTACAAATATATGTGTATGTGTCTTTCAACTCCCTGTGCATATTTGTAATTGGTATTTATTTATTTATTTCTGATAAATATTTCTCATTTCTTGAAAGAAAGTAACATTTCACAGTTAAAGCTGTGCTTCTCCTGTACTGTAGTTCACAAAGATGCAAAGAACAGGAACCCATGAACTACACAGAAACTGCATTTTGTGAGTCTGACAATTTACACAACACACTTAAACTCTAAATTTCTGCCCAAGATGTATAATGGGCAAATTGATACTGCACCCAAAAACACAAAAGTGAGCCTTGAATCAACAGTTGCTACTAAGAGGCAAGAAGGTAAGGTATTCCAGGAAAATCCTATCTGTCAAAAGAAAAGAATGTTACTAAATTGTGCACAGTAGTAACTGCACAAACATTTATATTTCGAATGAACAATCTCTCTGTATATCTTACCTTTCAAAATAAATAGTTTTATATACTGTTGATAACAACTACAAAAGATAAAAGTAACATTGTCCCCTTGTATCTTGGTTCCAATACTTTAATATTTCTGAACATATTAAGAGTTACAAGTCAATGTTATTGAAGATAGCTCTCTCACTTCACCACCAGTCACATGATGTTTTCAGAAAATTCATCTCCTTGTCTAATAGAATTGTATATGAGGAACTTTGCATTCCTAATCTAAGCTTCTCAAAAGAGTTTATGATATTTCTAACAATGTCCTCAAAAACAATAACAGGAAAGCATATTTATACAGGTGGCATACAATATTTATCTGGGAAAGCATATAAACAAGTGTAGTGCAGGTAATCTTCTATATTTGTTATAATCTTAACAGTTATTACATCAATGAACTTCAGCAATAAAGACCACTTAGCAAATGTGTTTGCGTATGAAGCAGCAATGAAAGACACATGCTGAGCAACATAATATGCTTTCAAATGTTTTTAATTCCAGGCTTTATTCTCTTTACAAAGGAAATATGCATTTCTATGTCTGCCTTCTTGACTCATTATCTCTTTCCAGTCTCACTGATAAAAATTCATTTAAAGACAGTCAATACAAATAATCAAAAGGAAAAAAGTTAAATGGTAAACATTTTTCCATAATGAAGGTACCCACATTGATGGTACATAAGCAGCAAGCCATTTTTTTCACATGCATTGTAACATAACTATACAAACAGGAAGACACTTTGGAAAACTAATGAGAGAAATTCATAAGCAACTGACCAAATTCTCTATATCCTTGTACTGCAGTCTCTTTCTGTTATGCTTCTGGAGTATTCTAGTACAAAACAAACAATGCAATGAACTGATGTAAACAGTGATGTTTGTCAGTAGGCTCACTGCTGCTGCAGGTTTAGCTATCTGATATACGAGTTATAGCTTGCTATGGATATGACAGCTGGACAGTTTACAAAGCTTCAGGGCACCCTTCACACACCTAAACCATTAGTCAGCTTGAAATGAGTTGACTAAAAAGACAGGTATTAGCTCAAAGCCGTTCAGAGCTTTTCTACTGCCAAAGAATTCTCCTTGTGCAGTCTGATTTTTAATGGGCAGATACGTTCCCTTCAGGGAAAATAGCTTTCACTAATACTTTTTAAGACAGAAATTGTGCTTGTTTTCTTTTAAACAATATTTTTTATAACTTGGAAAAATATTTTTAATGACTGTCACATGATTTTACTTACTTTTAAATAGGAGTGCTGATTTTTAACTTTTGTGGAAAACGTTTAATTTAAAAGTACTTTTTATGAAGTAAAAGTTATTTTATTTACTTTTTGGGGCTGGGATAAGTGCTTAGTATGCTTTTTAACTTGTTTTTTTGGGGGAATTAGGTACTTTTTTCCTATGGAATGAAGCATCCTTTTTGGTTCATCCATGGAGCAATCTACCAGTTATTTGATTCTTTCTTCATCTGGTCACAAAAATAAGTAAATTAATGAGCATCCTTTGTCACCACAGCAGGCTGTTGAAGTACCATAGTCATAAATATATATATATATATATATATATATATATATATATATATATATCTGGATCTGCCACTCAACTTCCTTCTTTTCAATTTCATTCTTAAAATCTCCTCCCCTTAAGTCCATATGTACCACATCCAAAGCAGAAAAAAAATAATTTCTTAAAACTGGAAGATTTTACAGACTGCTTGTACAGCGCATTATTCTCATCATGTGTTGTAATAGCATATACATGTTCCCTAATTCTAGTACCCAGACTTCTGGTGGTCATGCCAGCATAAAATGGTGTGCATGCCATACATAAAGCAACATAAACAGCCCCAGTAGAGGAACAGTCAAATATACCTGGCACTTTTATAGATCTGTTACAATGTGCTAAGTCTATGAAGGGACCCTCAGAAATAAACCTACACATCCAACAGTTCAAACATTTATAAGTACCAAAGACCTTATTAGTACAATGTGTTATAATTTTTCATCCCAGAAAATTCTAACAGTTGTTTAATGTTTCCATTTTTCTTTTCTACAAACTGGGGTCTATCCCCCACTACTTTTGCCAGGTCCTCATGTCTTAGCAAAATTTTACAATTGTTTTTGACAATATTTTTAATGGTCATGGAATCCACCATCATGTCCAAACAAAACCTTGAAGCAAAATGTGAATTGAAATATTCATCTCTTGCTTCATTGGTAGTCTGTTTACTAGTGAAACCATGTATAATAATGGGCGGAATTTTGTTGGCTCTAACACTAATAATTTCATCTGCTGTATTGTTATGTCCAAGCTATATAACATCTTTCCAAGAATAACTTCTTGATAAATTCTATTTCATTCAAAAAGTCTTGGTCATCACTGACCATCCTGGAGGCTCTAATATACTAACCACGGGGAATGCTCCTTTTAATGTACATAGGATGCCCAGTTTTGAATGGACATAGCTATTACTAAAACTTTCTTTTCTGTGAATTCTAAAAATAAATTTGGCACCATACCACTCTGAATATATATCCAAAAAATTCACATGAAGGCCAAAGTGTCTAGTTGTAAATTCTAAAAAAGTGCAACTATTATTTAATTCCAGCATAAAATTATTCAAATGAAAATCAGCTTATAAAACAATAAAAAATAAATCATTGACAAAATGACAGTACATCAAAATCTTGTCATACATAGAAATGTGTGGTAATAATTCTTTCTCCCACCATCTTAAAACTAGGTTAGCAAAGGAGGGGGCTATTGTCGCCCCCATTGCTTCTCTCTTCTTTTGTTTGTAAAACATAGTGTTAAAAATAAAATAATTATTCACTACCACTATATCCATTAAAGTTCTATATAAGATATACTTGATGTGTGTCATAGTTCCCATATTTTTGTAAAAAAATGACTTAAAAATTCTAACCCTTCTTCTACAGGAATCGACGTATAAAGGAAATAAATATCCAGTGTAATCATGGTAAAAGAAGGAGTGTTGTCAGAAATTTCTGTCCTCACATAAAATTCTCTAATTTGGTTAAGAAAATCCCATGAGTCACTAATATGCAATTCCAGTTTCTTAACCAATGGGTTGAAAACATAATCAAAAAACAGAGAAATATTCTTTCTACTACATATAGGCACAGAAACTATTGGTCTAAAGGGGGGATTCTGAAAGTTTTTATGCAATTTAGGGATACCAAACAGCACACATATTTTTGGTTCATCAATATGCAAAAAGTTGAACAATTTCAGATTAATATCAGCATTCATTAATAATTCATATAAATTGTCACATACATTCCTATGACTTTTCAACACATCATATTTTCTAACCTTTGTGTATTCTAATTCATTACTGAGCATTTGTTCAACTGCATTAACATAGCTCTCTTGTATCATTATAACAATCCCACCTTGTCTGCCTTCATATAGCTAAGATGTTTGAAACTCTTTAAATCATTTAGTGCTCTAATTTCACCCTGACTTAAATTAAAAAAAAAACATATTTTTAGATTTATTCTTACAACATTGCCTTAATTCTTCTTCACAACTCCTTTCAAATACCTTAATAGAATGATATAAAAATGGCTTATAACTGGAAGGTTTGCAGAACTGAATCTTAGAACTGATACCATTCAAAATAAAACTTAAATTCAGCTTACTAACATACTTTTTAAAGTCAACAACAGTTCTAGTTTCATTAGCATGGTGACTAGGAACGAATTTCTACCTAAGTTTAACGTTTTATAATGAACATCGCACAAACAAACAATAACCAAATTGTAAACATTTCCAAAAGTCTTTGCACTTATTTTTTGGTGTTTTCTCTCAGTGCTTCCTGTTGTGACTTTTCCCTTGACTCCTGGTGTTGTAACTCTGGCTCCTCTGCCTCAAAAAATTATTATTAGCTGAGCGAATTGTCATTCTATCAAATTCTTCTACAGAGCCAGCATTATTTTTAACCAAACCTGGCAAGTCATTAAACTCTCGAGCATTAGTATGCTCAGATGTTCTTGGGCCTCGATTACTCTCTGCATGAACTCTGTCACATGACACTGCAGCCTCATTTATGCTTTTAGTGATTCTTGAATTTAAAGAGACAGTCTGATCACCACCTAATGTGTTAGAACTATACACACTGTGCATGTTAGAAGTCTGTGCATTAAAAAAGTGTTATTTCTATGATAACTTTTCTGATAGGTATTCTTATTGTTATTGTTATAAAGTCTTTTCTCCTGATCTAACAGGAAGGCATTACCAGAATCATAAGCTGCCACATCCCTTTAAATTTTCTTCTGCTTACAAAACATTGCTGCCTTCTCAAACTTGGATACATTGTTAAAAACAGTATCGTATTCATGCTGTAAATTACTACAATGTTGGAATTGTACTCTAATAGTAGTATTCAAGTCAGTCAGACATTTCTTTAGACTGTCAATAATGGAAACATTTTTTATAAGCAAGGTTAAAAATTATTTTCCAGCTTTACTGAAAAAGGAAACCAAGTCATGATAGAAAGGAGTGTCCTAGCTTACACTGTTGGAAAATTTATAAAATCTCAAACCCTTCAGTGTGATGTTTAGTCTTTGACAATGTTCAAAGTACTTGTTCTGAATCACTAAACTATGAAAGTGTTACACTGTTGGAAAATTTATAAAATCTCAAACCCTTCAGTGTGATGTTTAGTCTTTGACAATGTTCAAAGTACTTGTTCTGAATCACTAAACTATGAAAGTGCTTTAAACGCTTTTCCATTTCATCAAACAGTTCAAGTAAATTAGTTCTATTGATATGGTTCTCTTGTCTATTCCCAACAGTTTGAAATGGGTCATAATTGTCATTTAAAAAGGAAAGTAACATCTTTGAAAACTTCATTTCTTATGGAATTTTGACCCATAACAGTCGGAATAAGAGTTTTTTCGCCATCATAGGAGTCATCCGAAAATTCATAACTGGAATATTGATCCATTTCATTGAGTCTACTCATAACATTTGCCAGGGTGTTTTGCAACTCTCCCACTGCAGAAGCCAATTTGTTTAAAGCATTTTCAAGCATGTTAGGTGTTAAATGTACCGCATGTCCATCAACTCTTCAGTGGAAGCACCTTCCATGGATTATTCAGCAAACAAAACCACCAACAACAAAAAAACGAAACAACTAGGAACCAGAGAGAAGCAACCAAACAGTAAAGTACACTGGTGGAAACAGGTGTGCAACACAATTCTTTTATGCCATGTCCATCAACTCTTCAGTGGAAGCACCTTCCATGGTTTATTCGGCAAACAAAACCACCAACAACAAAAAAAATGAAGCAACTAGCAACCAGAGAGAAGCAACCAAACAGTAAAGTACACTGGTGGAAACAGGTGCACGCCACAATTCTTTTAGCATAAACCAAATTTATTAATTTGCTATTTGTCCGAAGACTTCATCAGAAGGAAACAAACACATAATAATGCAGCCATATTTAAACCAAATTTGTTAAACAGTTAACCAATAGGAAAACACTGATGTTAACCCTTGATTAGTGTGTTGTTTATACCATAGTTTGGACATTTATTTTCTGTTCTTCTTAGCCTTGTCCTTTCAAGAACCTGACACCCTACAGTTGTTTCTGTTGTAATAGATGAATTATAATTTAGTTTTTGCAGAGTTTTAAGGCTCAAACGGTGTGTGCACAACAACAGTGAAGGGTTCCAACCAATTGCCACTAGATTGGGCCATAATACCTTGAATCAGCCTTAAACACACACACACACACACACACACACACACACACACACACACACACACACACACACACACACACACACACACACACACACAGAGTGTTCCAGTCCCAGCATTTACTGTTTAAATTAGTAAATGCTTGCTTTTACTTTCAGCATAGCCTCTATGCTAATCACATCTCTTTCTATAACTGCCAAACAACCCTGTTTATGTGCTTGCAGTGAAAATTATTTAAAGTATTCCAAAGCTACTTAGATTAATCTTTTGTTAGATACTAACATTCTAAGCTTATTACTCACCTTAAACTGATAGTTTTTCAGCTCTTTTCCCTGTGGGCTACACCCCCACTCATTCTAAATAGGGCCATATAGTGCTCCATTCCCCAAACTATAGCTATCCTGCTCATATTCATTCTGTTATCACACTGAACTCAACCACCATCATGTCCCTCACTACTTTTACTATGACCTTACTTCTCTCACTTACACACTCTCTCTCTCCTAACAATAATCATGACTTTCCAGGTACGCAATGTACCTCCTACACCCACCTGTACAACCACCGCACATAACCCACATTTATCAAGTTACTCAGACATCCATCCTGGCGTATTCACAGCTGATACCTCTGCACTATCCAAAGTGAAAATTCTACTTCTCAAAAGACACCCCATTATCACACCATCAGCAGCAACTATACAATTTTTAAGAAAAAATTATAAATATACCCACATAACTTGCTAAAGCATTATATCCCAGTGTGGTGATGTACAATCCAACGCAAGCCTAGCCCCTCCCCAGCCCCAGCAAACCTAGCAAATTTCTCATGCTATCAACCATAAATCTTCAAAGCCTTAAAAACAAGATACCTGAACTCCAAGCGTGGATTTCTCAAAACAACCCTGATATTATAGCAGATACCAAAACCTGGTTGAAATGATATGAAAAACACACAGAGGTTCTCCCTCAGACTACTCATGCCTGAGGGCCAATTGGCTCCACAAGAGAGGAGGAGGAGTAGCAATACTCTTCCCTAGCAAACATACATTAATTCCCTACTCAAAACCAGCACCCAACCTCTCCCCTGCCGAAGTACTAATCTCTATATTAAACCTTAACAACCATAAAAACATTTGCATAATTACTCTGTATATTCCTCCAGGAAACAACATACCAATATTAGAAAACATACTTGCCTGAACTTCCCAAACCATAAGTAATGAAACCATCATCTTAGATGATTTAAACATTGATTGGCTGGACATTGCCCACAACAACCCCTCAAAGAACATAAACCTTTACAACTTCTCCCAACTAATTGAAGAGATCACCAGACCCCACAAAAATAACAATTGAGGGTCCACAATAGACTTGATATTAGTGTCCCACTCTAACAATATCATCACTGTAGGCATACTACCTAATGCCATTAGTAACCACCACACAGCATATATCCTATGCAAAACTACCCCAACCTCAGGCTAACACCAATACAAATCAACCAGAAATTTGACTAAGTTCCAACCATCCATATTTAATGAAACCTTAGCTAAAGTAAATTGGGAACCCCTCAAATCCCTACCACTTAATAAGGATGCTGAATTACTTAACTCAACATTCCTAGGCATCCTAAATAGGCAAGCACCAACCTGCCAGAAAGGAATAAAACATAACCATGTAAGCTGGCTCTCAAAATCCACCAAAGAGGTAGTGTCCGCAAGGGATAAAATCTGAAAATTATGGCAGAAAAACAAAGACCACTCAATTCTACTACAATACAAACAACTCTGTAACCAGGCAAAATGTCTAATAACCAGTGATTAAAAAAGCCCACTACCTTCACGTACAAAGCCAACATAAAAATAAATCCAAAAAATTCTGGTTCTCCATCAAACAACTATTACACCCAGTATCACAAAGCAACCATTCCCTAACCCACACAAAACCCCTAACAAACTTGCCACCCTCTTCAATTCCTACTTCACTGATAACATAGCTAACCTAACCCCCACCTTTCCTACAGTTAAGATCACCAGCACCAAGAAAGCTGATGACCAAATCATCCCAGAAAACAATCCTACCCTCGACTCCAACCTAAAGTTTTCCCCCATACCCACTGTCACAATAAAAAATACTTTTACTTAAGATAAAACCCTGTATTCTAGCCCCTGGCAATATACACCCACACTTCCTACAGCTAGCAGCAAACTCTATAGCTTATCCCATCAGAATACTCATTAACAGATCAATTAAAGAATCCCTTGTCTCAAACATCTGGTAAAAATAATTCATTCTCTGCTTACAAAAAGGTGGCACCAACACAGATGCCACAAACTTTCATCACATAGCAATTCTCTCACCCCTCTCTAAAACATTTGAAAAATGCATCCATCCCCAACTCCTCAACCACGTGCTTGAAAACCCAATACTGTCACCTACACAGCATGATTTCAGACAAGGACACAGCACCACTACTACCCTCCTCTCCTTCCTTGATACAGTTAATGGGGCACGGGATTCTGGTAAAATAACTTTTCCTCAACCTCTCCAAAGCTTTCAACACCATTCCCCATACCATCCTCCTCTCTAAACTATCCACCCTCTAGATTTCCCCACCTACCCTACAATGGTTCAGTAGCTATCTCTGCAATAGGCAGCAATCCACCAAATGGCAACAATCTTACTCTCCCTTCCTCAATTCTTCCACAGGGGTGCCCAAGGCTCCATACTTTGTCCTTTCTTATTTAACATCTTTATTAATAACTTTCACTCCGCTCTCCCACAATGCTCAGTAATCCAGTATGCTGATGACTCTACAATAATATGCGCTGCAAATTCCAGCTCTGAACTCCAGCAAATCACCCAGAATGCCCTCATCTCTACTGAATCCTGGATGCTTAACAATCATCTTGCCCTAAATCTGAAAAAAAAAACAACTAATAATTTTTACCCCTAAGAAAACCATCCCCTAGATAAAAAAACTCTTCAATATACAAGCCCAAGGCAATACCACTATAGAAGTTGTCCCCCACACTAAATTACTAGGTGTTATTATAGATGAAAACCTTATCTTTGACCTACACATAAACAGTAACATAAAAGCACACCAAAAGCTCAATATGCTCTACAGACACCAACATTTTCTTAGCCTCTCTACTAGACAAACCCTTGTAACTCTATTTTTAGTACTCTCTCTCCTTTATGGTACCCCTCTCCACACTAATATCCAAAATTCTACAAAATCCAAACTTGATATATGTTACAACAGAATAGCCAAATTTGCCACCAAGGCCAAATTCTCATACCACCACTGTAACTCACTGAAACAATTAGACTGGCTGGAACTCCCCTACCATCTCTCATTCACCCAACTAACTACAGCTCGCAAAATAATCTACAGACCCACAGACTGTTCTGCTCTCTCAACTCTACTTGTCAAATACCAACCCAGCAGGCAACTAAAACCTGAAAATAATCTACTTTTAAAGAAAAAAAGCCCACCTTACCTGCTGGTCAACTCCTCTACTCCTTCACCATTATCAAACTATGGAACTTACGTCCACCTTCTATAAGAAACACAGGCAGCATCATCACCTTCAAACAAATACTGAATATCATCTCTGCTCTTCCTGGCTATGTACCTGCTCTATAACCTAACCTCTTTCTTCTCCTTATACAATAACTAAACTACTATGCTTTTTGCTACTAGTGACTGATGATATTTTTGCCATATTTATTATTTTTTTCTTTTTATTTTCATCACTTGTTGATACTGCTACAATAAAGCTGATTAATATATTTATGTTTATACTGTACAATAATGCTGATTAATTTATCTCTGTCTATGCGCCTCTGAATTCATCTGGCAACCAACTAAATTCCTGCTTGTATGTATATATTCTGTATATATTACTGTAATTATACCAACTAAATTCCTGCTTTTATGTATATATTTTTTATATATTACTGTAATTACTATGTGTAACACTGTTTCTACTTCTATACCAATAAATGTTTAATTTGTTTCTGTATCTATGTTCTTGTGGGAGCTTTTCTCCCTAGGTCACCACTGAAAATGGGCTCTTTTAGGCCAAGTAGACTTTCCAGGTAAATAAATGCAATAAATAAATAAATACATTTAATCCTGGATAATTAGTAGCATCCAATGCCAATTACCATTTAAGTTCATTGGCTTCTAAAATCTTATTGACCCCCACCCCACACAGATCTTATTTAATTTGTTCCAATACAAAAAAACTTAAAAATGTGCCCCCATTATTCTCAATATGTTTTGACAGCGTATTAGTGTTCTTTCTCTTTTGGATAACATAACAATATTCATATATGGGTTTCTTCAACTTCCCACTATTTTTTTCCTGTGTAGAATTCTGGACATAATTTACATTGGGCTAATTAAATGACACCCTTAGAATCACAAGAAAAATGGCCTTTAAAATACGCAGTTTTTCCTTTTATATAAACATTATCTGTAACTCTGTAACTAGACTATTAGGGCATGAATGATAATGGCCACATTTGAACATACCAATTTTTGTTCGGACTGCTGTTGTTGACCCCCCCTACTTTTTCAGATGTTAAAACGCATCCATTTTCTAAATAACTTTTAAATGGTCTATCCTTTCTATATGTAATCAATGGACCTTCCCCTATTTTTTTATTAACTCAATATTATCATTAAACAACCCCCAATTCTTGTATAAAATATCTGAAATAAAATCACTGTTCAAGTTAAAAGTGGAAATGAAACATTTGCTGTAATTTTTCTGAACTATAATATTACTAACAGATTTCTCCCCTTATCACTTGAAATTAAGGGTAAATAAACCCATTTTTTTTCTGTTTGTCACCACTTCCCCTTTAATTGGCATAACAAATTCATTAGGGTAACCCCTCTTGTAAAACATATTGACCTGGATGTTATATTCTCATACGAATACATCAAATTCTAACACCATCCTTGCTATTTGGCCTAACTGTTCTTTAATGACTGATTTTTTTCTGATGATTGGGATTCTAACTGTTAAAATAAAAATGTAAAAAAAAATAATTTGAAATAGTAGACATTCTATAAATCCCAGGGCAAAATTAATTTCTAGTGTAGTCTTTTTTGATCTCTGCATTTAAAAATGTTATTGCATCACTACTCATCCTATATGTAAACTTCAAACATTTGACAGTGCCATTAACATATTCAATAAAACTATTCAGTTTTTTTTTTGTGTATCAGCCCATAAAATAAAGATGTCATCCTGGAATCTGGTATATAACGACCAAGAATTTTGAATCCACTGTTAAACAAGTATATTTTCTCCAAGTGGGCCATATCAAAATTAACAAAAATGGGAGTGTTGCATTTCACTAGATGAGGCTGTAATGCTTTCTACCTTCATTGCCTATACTTTATATATATATTTTTCAATTAACTCAACAAGCTGAGGTAAATACCAACTTCCTTCTCAATGGTAATACATATACATACTTCAGATGCGTTGCCCACTGTTATTTTAAGCAGTAAAGCATTTTCATGTTGCTATATCGAACTTGCAAACACAGCCTTATCAACCACCATGATGCATTGTTCATACCTCCCTGTCAGAAGTACAAGATCGTATCCTGTGAGTCATGATACATCAAAATAAATAAATAAATAAATAACCTCCAAATAAAAGAAATAGTGAATTGTAATCTATATCACTTATAGGCACAAGTATATATTAATATAGTTTTGTTCATTTATGGGCAAACTATTATGGACATAATAGTCCATTTATATGACTCACTGTATTTTTCCATCAGGTAATGCCAGGTTAAATTGGAAAAATACTTTACGTTCCCCCTCTCTCCTCCTCTCTCTCACTCACTCTTTGATTTGTCATCAGATTATTACTAAATACTAGATTTTTTTTTTTTTTTGCAGGACCTGATTTTGCACATGTGAGAAACATGCAGAAAATGAAATATCTATAGACATTAGCTGCAGGATTTTTTTAAAATGCTGTCTAACACAACTATCAACAGCTCAAAGGAGAACAACTCAAGAATTTTCATTTCAGGAGACAGCTAGCAATTGGGTTTAATCTCCCTGTGGCAATCAACTGGTCAGCTACCACAGTTGGTGAGAGGAGTTACATTCACTGCTGGAAAAGGTCTGAAACTAGCTGTCAAGTCCATGACCCATTGTATCCGGGTATGAAGGTAGGATTCTACTGTCAGAATTAAAGGAAGTTATATCTGTTAGAATGTTGCCACTTTAATCTCAAGGAATGTTAATTTTGGTTAACTACAGTTCTACAAGATTTAAGGATAAAAAAACAAATAATTTAGTTCCATTTATTGATGGAAGTGTGATGATGGGTTGGGTGCTAATTAAGTGTAAAGGAGTAGTAAATAGCAAACTTAGATCTATTTTCCGTGAGATTAATTAGTTCACTGTGTACCTCATTGAGAACAAGTTAATTAACACATAATTAAAGAAGTCAGTGTTCATATTAAGAGACATTGTGTGTCAAGCTGCATTAATCCTTTATATTCTTATCCCCAAATCCCTTCATTTATATTTTATTAATCACTGCTTAAACCCACAAGGTAACATATTTTTAATCTCTCCACAATTTCTGTGTTCTACCTTGATCAGAGCTAAATACGATCACCTACATGTCACATAGCTATTCCTGTTATTTTTATTACTAAATACAATATAACAACCATTTTTGTAGAATGAAGTCTTTTTTTAAATGCTTTGATCAGTACTATTTCTGAAATATTCAGGTTTGTCTTACACACATATATGGATCTGACCCTAAATGTGGGCTGTTTGCTAACTATTGCATTTGTGTTATGTTTTCTTTCTCTCTTTTTTTTTTTTCTTTTGTTTTCCTTTGTAGAGTCTGTAGCATTCTTTATCTGTTTTTGGCTGAGATAAACACATCTGTGTATTTTTACATACTGCACAGAAGGTAGGATTCTGCAAGAATTCTTCCATTTTATTGATTGCCTGATATAGCATTACTAGTCCTCAGCTATCCTCCATAGTACGACTCTAAACACTACTTTAACAAGGCTGGGCAAAAATATAATGACAATGAGCTGTTTCTCAGGAGCCAAAAATTCCGACATCTCAAGGGTCCTTAAGACCCTCAAGACATGTATGACTACCACACAGTTGTAGTCCATGTGGGTATAAAGGTCCTGGCACACAAAACCCTAAGGAATGTTCAGAGAGATATTTTTAAGTTCCCCATGCATGTCACAAAAGCAGGAAAGACTCTAATATTGAGCGGAATCCTTCTTTTACCAAGAATGATGAAGTAGAAGGAAAAGATGATTGATTTCAACAAATAGCAGAAAAATGGTGTCACTCAAGGGGGATCCAGTATATGTCAGTATTGCTTTGGCATGGATGTCTGGCAGCACTCATTTCAGGAATTCTGTATACTAACAAAAGCCTTTACTACCCCCATAGTGCATTTTGCAGGCTGACTCCAGCTAATGGATCTTCCAACCTAAAAACATAACAATTGAAGCACGAGGCAATATTGTTGTGGTGATATTCAGTGCTAGGAGTCTAAATAACAAATTGCCTGACCTTAAAGCCCTCCTACATTTGGAGCTCATTCTGTGTGTATTACTAATACCCGGTTTAAAAGTTTAGAAAGCATCCCCTGTGTACCAGGGTTTTGTGTCTACCAGACCTTTCACCCCATGCAATCTGTGATAAATTATCAATAGTTGTTAAAAAACACATTACCTTGATTCCAAGATGGTGGTTGTCCGGTGAGCACCCTTTCCACGAAGCTCCTACCCAAAATCAGTAAAATCAGTTATTATTAGCATATTTTTACAACCGAGAACTTCAGATTTCTGCAGTATCGTTTCATAATTCCTAACAGAGAATTAAGATCTGGAAACCATTCCTGCATAGGGTTCGCTGGATTGAAGAAAATAATATATCCTTAGTCTCCAAGGGTACCATACCTTGTGCAAGCACCATTGCCTCAGGCCTAAATGCTCTACTAGGCTTAACAACCACTGGAAATGTCAAAAGACAATGAAAACATGGAAATTCAAATTAACAAAACAAAGCTATCTGCATTAGCTTCCCCAGAAAAAGGCGTTTCATCTAAGAGACTAAGACCTAATAAGCAACAAGAACTAACAAAAATTAGCACAAAACAGAAGTCGGACTCGAGCCTACAAATGGATGAATTAAAAGAAGCCCTTCTGCCACTCCAACGGGCAATCCAAGGATTCTCCGACCAACTAGCAAATTTTGGCAGCAAAATAAACCAAATAATAGAGCGCATGGACACCATAGAAGGGAAAGCGATCTCTAATGAACACCAAATTGCCCTGATAAAAGAAGAAATAAATGAAAAGAATTCTACACTGGCTGACATCCAACAGAAAATTACAGACCTTGAAGCGAGGAGCAGGAGAAACAATATACTGATTAGGGGAGTGCCCGAAACCTTTGATCACAGCCAGCTACCTAATGTGTCATAAATGATCTTTGACAAATACTTCAACCTGACACGAGTGCATCTAACATAATCATAGAAAGAGCACATCGAGCCCTCTACAAACATCCTAACTCTGACACACCTAGACAGATCTACGTGAAACTATTAATATTCCAAGACGTCCAAAAAATCCTAACTGCAGCTAAAAAACTAAAACAGTTCACATGGAAAGGAAATAAAATAACTCTTTCGCAAGACTTACCAATGGCTATTAAAGAAAGGCACCAAAAGCTGGCACCATACTGTGCTGAGCTAATTAAACTCAAAATTAAATTTCAAATGCGCTACCCAAACAGCTTAATGTTCTCAAACAATGAGGTTGAATACACAGTGGATTCTCCCAAACAAGCAAGAAGCATTTTTATTAAATGCTTTGGTTAAGACCCTGAATAGAAGCAATCAAAGCTGCAGTAATTACCTGTCGCTTACTTTAATATTAGACCTGCATATAAGGATTTTCCCAAAGAAGCAAGAAGCATTTTTATTAAATGCTTTGGTAAAGCCCATAAATAGAAGCAATCAAAGTTGCAGTAATTACCTGTTGCTTACTTTAATATCAGACCTGCATGTAAGGAACTGGAAGTTAACCAGAATGAGGAAGTGAACGTACTGGAACAACTCTATCAGTTCTTGTTTGCCTGTAGACAGCAATTAAGGAAACAACTTCCACTGCTATTAATTACTGACCTCCCTTTTTTCAAGTTCAAGCAACCTACAGGGCATCGGAAGATCAATATGCAAATAATCAACAGGACTTAAGGTAATACCCTATGTAAACTGATCAGCTGTAATGCATACTTCACAAAAGATAAAGACCTTCTCCTTTAGATTTTATCACCACAGTGCAAGAGCTTTGAGAAATAACATCCGAATTAGAGACAGACTAAGTCCTAGGGAATCTAGTCTTGAGAAAATATCTCAAAAGACCTTAGGGGCTTGGCGAAATTAAGCAGGATCATACTTACGTAAATCTGTTCCCATTGAAAATGAGGGCACCTTGTGTGCAACACCTCCATGCAGAGTCATAGGTGAAATTTAAAGCTGTAAATCTCTGCTTTTCATCATTAACGACTGTGAGAATGACAATTCTACTGATAATACATAGAATAAGAAATGCTAAATAATTAGCAATTATCATTCCCAGACAAGTAAACGGATACTTGAAATATTTGTTAATGCATAATAAAAAGGACAATGGTTCAATCTTGTTGAATGTAGTCCATATTGTTCTTGTAAGCAAAATGCTAGTAAAATGTGTTCATTGTTACTAACATTTCTGAATTTCCCTGGAATAGAAAGATACTACAGTATGATAATTCATGATAACATATAGGTTCTGTTACTAGCTAAACAAATTTTTCAAAATAGGAGTGTAGTGGAAATATAGGTAGGGTGATAGGATAGCCAATCAAGGAATAGTTTATCTAATGTATATATGTTTTGATGTGGTTAGAAAGTTAGGAATAATATGTAATAACACTACTATAATCTTCACATCATATACAGACAGTGCTTGCTTAGTAACTGACCCTGCAGTGATTGCACAGTACCAAGCCCTTTCGAGCGGAGGGTGGTGGTGGTTAGGCACGGGTTTAGTAGTGAAGGGGCACAGGGCTACTACGCCATGAATATCATTTTTAGAACTCCTTAACCTCAAATTAGGAAAAGAAATCATTCGAGAAGTATACCAGTACAAAATAAATACACTGAGACATAAACCAAACAACACAAAATTTACTGAGTAATGGCCCTGTGTACTATTGATTCCTGAAACATGAGGGTAGTACAGGACAAAAAGAAAAGGAACCTGATGCTACACCTAATCTTTAAATCAGTGGCACATATATAATTTATACAAGAAACCCACATGTTGAAAGATAAATGGAAAGGAATACTCAACAGAAATTGGATTAAAACAATAATAACGGCTGGGGATATTACCAACTCTAAGGGCGTAGCCATAATAATTAAGAAAACATTTCATCACACAATTACGGAGTTTGAATAAACCCAAGAGGAAGGTGGTGTTACTTTATAGCTTCAGATTTGGTGAAGGATAAACAAACATTATTCCTAAATTTATATAGCCCTTGTATACGACAACAAGACCTTATATTTGAAATATATATTTTTTCATTTATTTTTATTATTTATTTTTTCTTTACATTTGTTGACCGGGAGTGTCCGACTGGACGTAGGTCCATTTTCAGCGGAGGCCCGGGGAGAAAAGCTCCACAGTTAAAATAAACAGACAGTAGTTACATTGGATTACATAGCGATTAAAATTTGATTAACATAGCAATTAATTACAAACATATTTACAGATGAAGAACATAGTACATCAGAAGACAACTAGAATCTTTATCTGCAAAGTACATAACAGACATTAACAAATGTTATAATAAGAAGTTCCTGCTGTATAATAAGTACTAGGCTTATGAGCATCTGAGCTTGCTATAATCATTGCTATAACATTCTATTTAAGTTCCCTGACCATATATATATTTTAGGCGGTGATTGGAATGCAGTCATAAATCCTAACTTGGATCGTACAAGTAACCCCCTCTCTCAAAACCTCCAAGCATCTATTGCTATAAATGAATTAATGATGGATTTTTGTTTGATAGACCCCATATCTTTTGATGAGAGACAAGGAGGGAGAAATAACATATATACGTATTACTCCAAATGCCACAACACCTGTTCAAGGATTGACTTTTTCCTAATCTCTGAAGTACTAACAAAAGGGGAGATCACATTCCACTCAGATCCAAGGTCATTATCTGATCACTCTAAAAATTGGTATGGCCAAACTTAGCACTTTGAGCAACCAGACTAGGAGCCAATGGACCCTAAATAATAACCTACTTACCAAATCCAAAGTAAAGCAAGAAATATCAAAAATCTTGACTGAACTAGGTAGTAATATAGACAATACAAATATCCCATTTCATGTCCAGTGGGCTGCGTGCAAGGCCACACTAAGGGGAGTCCTCATTCAAAAGGCAGCTTACTTTAAGAGAATAAATAAGGAAAAAGAAAATAATTTGGTGGCTGAACTTAAAAAACTTGAAAATATCCAACTGAATAACCAGAAACCCGATACGGAAAAAAAAATCTGTAACATACAAACAGAACTTATAGAACTATACCAACACAACTACTCTATCCATGAACTAAGAAACATTGCAAAATATTCAGAAAGGTCACAACTCCCTTCTAGATTATTAGCAAGAATAATCAACAATAGACAGGAATCAATTAAGATAGCACTCATTAATTATCAGGATAAGATATATAAGTCAGATACCCAAATATTAGATGCCTTCTATCAAATATACTCAGAACTATATAATATGGATCCCAACAACCCTCAGACGATGAAATTGAGGCATTTCTCAAGAAAATCATTTTCCCCAAATTAACGGAAAGTCAGATAGATATTATCAATGCCCCTCTCAATGAACAGGAAATAACTGACACTGTAGCAAATCTAAAACCAAGAAAGGCACCTGGTCCAGATGGCTATACTTCTGAATTTTATAAGTCATTTAACCATAAGTTTTCCCCTATTCTCCTAAAATTATATAATTATATTAAACTAAATGGTGTTGTTGACTACTATATAAATAGTTCCAAAACAATTCTCTTGCCAAAATAGCTTAGATAAGACCAACCCACAAAATTTTAGGCCGATATCAATAATGAATATTTGTTTATGTCTTTCGGCTTTTCCCGGTTAGAGGTCGCCAAAGCGGAACTCTGGTCCGCTAATGATTGGCAGTTGATTTTTATGTACCGGCTTGCCAGGCCTGACGCACAACCTTCAACAAAGGTATGCCCATTCATGCATGTCTCCATGCAGAAGACGCTCTAGCTGAGAATCAAACCGGACAGCGTCTTACTGTGAGGTGACAACACTACCGCAACACCACCGATAATGAATATAGATATTAAAATTATATCCCTAATATTGGCATGCAGACTCCAAAAAGTGCTGCCCTCCATAATATCTCCAGAGCAAGCCGGAGTCATGGCAAAGAGGCAAACATGTGATAACACTTTAACCCTGGATGCTATGATGCATCTATTCAAGAATGACAAAATAGTGAGATACTGCCTAACCTTAGATGCTTCTAAAGCATTTGATAGGGTCAACTGGAACTTTATATTTAGGCTTATGGGTAAATTTAGCATTCCTGATTATTTTATTAACCTTATTAAAACCCTTTACAATAACTCAATCACATATCTATATATATAAACAAAACTCCATCAAAACCTATCAGACTAAAGAATGGAACAAGACAAGGTTGCCCTTATCCCCCTACATTTTCAACCTTTATATAGAATCCCTGTTTATATACATTTCCCAAGCCACATTTCACTCCATTCTCAAACTCCTGAACACCAAAATTTACTACTCGGCATTTGCAGATGATTTGAACATTTATTTTGAATGATCCATACTCTGATTTAAAGAAATTAATGAATACCATTGAAAAATTCTCAGTAGTATCCAATTACAAAGTTAACATGGAAAAATCTCACATATTCCCTATTAATCCCACTTATCATAAAGAATTTATTTTTATAGAAGCACCCTTCAAAATAGTATACTCATTTAAATACCTAGGGATCCAATTTGAACATAAATACGCTCCAAAATAACCTCAAAAAAGTATGGTTAAATATTCTGCAAGATCTACACAGATGGCAACATTTGAAACTACCCCTATTGCCCAAAGCATCAATCATCAAGATGAATGTTTTACCTAAACTTCTCTACCATCTCAATGCCTCAAACCTAATAGTTCCAAAAAATTTTTTTCAAACAATACACAAAGAACTGGCAAAATTCATATGGTCTCCCAAATCGGTCAGAATAAGTTACCAAAAATTAATATACCCTAAGGAAAAAGGTGGCCTGAACCTACCAGACCTTCATTTGCATTATCAGATCATATGTGCTAATAGGATTATTCAAATTTCTCAATATACCCACTTAAAATATGCTTGGTCTCCTCCTTGGGTAAGATTATGGCATGAGCACCTAGTCAGTAATAACTTAAACCCGAAAGCTCTAGCTTTTTTAACTGAAGCTAGCCTAAGAAACTCTAAAATAAATAACATTCCAAAACAAAGAGTAAAGACTTTCCAGGATTTAATTAAGTACCTAGATCTAGATAAAACACTTCCTCTCCTCCAACCTCTGCACCTTAATCCCAACATGAGAATAAATAACACCATGCTCAATCTTTCAGACTATCCCCTTATTAAAGATCTCACAATATGGGACATTCAAAAGCATGTGAGTAAGCTGATACATGAACTGAGAAAAGAACTAAAGCTGGGGTTTAAATATACTATTATACTATGGCAGATTAGGGAACTTATAGCACCAATAATCAGGAATACCCCTATCACTGAAAGAGAAAGGACTAGAGCTGGAGCTATTATAAACAGTCTAAGCAGCCAAATAAATTTGATATCAAATACTTATAAAATGATTGTGGCTACTAGATATCAGGACAAGATATTACTCTCTAACTATTGGGACCAAATGGTACCGAAATTTACTCAAGACCAGAAGCTCAGGGCAATTGAGTCCACCATCAAATCAACCCCTATTAAAAAACCCTACACACTCAATTAATGGTCAATAACAATTCATACTTTACCCCCAATATCTTAAACAAATTCAACTCAAATGTCTCCCCAGGATGCTCTTGTTGCTCCTTTCCACAAGCAGACGTAATACATGTACTTTGGTTTTGTAAACACACTCATAAACTTTGGTGCTCTCTTAAAGTTCGCCTTGAAAAAATGGGCTACCAGAAATCAACCTTATCCTGGGAACTAGCATTACTTCATATCTCTGACTTGAAAATTCCCAAACTAAACTATCATGCACTTATCACTCTATGCTTATTAGTTAAATTCTATATAACCAAAAATTGGTTAGACCACACCAAGTTATCCTGGAATGGTTTTAAGAACTTAACAATTAAACTTCTATCCTCACACAAACTTTTTATTGGCAACATAAATAAACAAATGTGCTACCAGAAATACTGGAAACTCCTCTTTGGCACCATTTTAATAGACTAGCTTATAGGTAAAAGAATAACCTGCTTATAAGCCACAAAAGTGTATTTATAAATTCATCAGCTTAGACACTTGAGCTCCAAACTCCCATTTCTCTTCACAAGTTAGACACCTATCTTGCAATACATCTGAGTGAGTTCTTTATGGAATTGATGGTCGCGGTATGTGGGATCTTATCCACTAGTTTTCTTTTTTGTTGTTACATGTTTTGTAAATATGTATATATGTTATAGATGTTATTATGAGAATTGCATGGACCATATGCTTATTAAGGAAGATGTTTATGTATTATTATTTTCAGTATGTACTGAACAGTTACTGTCTGATATTCTGTGAAAATAATAAAATGCTATTTGAAAAAAAAAAACATTACCTTAAAGCAGATTCCCTGAGACCCACAAACCAAAATTACTGACACTCAACTTACTATAAATAAAATCAGTTATTAGATCATAGCATGTAATGAAAACCCTCTCAATGTCCACTCTTTAGAAATTGTCCATTTCTTTAATACATTGGATGAACCTGAAATACACAAAATCTCAATCACCCTGGAAGACTTTGAACTACCAATCAATAAATCCGGAGATATATAATTCAAATTTAGGCTATGCCCAAAAATTCTTTGATATAATAAACAAGAATTCCTTGATCAAATAGTCAAGCGGTCCACTAGAGGGCAAAATGTTTTTGACCATGTCTTTAAAATTACAGCATCTATATGCATTTTGTTATTATATCTTTCCCTACTTAGATAATGACCACAAAATGGTAATTTTCTCTTTCAAAATCCCTGAACCAGTAGATGCAACTAACACAGCATAGCTAGTAGTTGCAAAAATAAATTCTGTGATCACCTGGAAACAGGGGTGGCCCATGCTATTGGACTGCTAGACTGCAGCCCCCCCCAGCTGTAAAATTAAAGAAAATAAAAGATGATTAAAGAAAATAAAAGATAAAACAAAAAATTTAAAATTGCGGAGTTTCGCGCATGCGCACTAGTCCGGACTGCTGCTGAGACAGTCTGGAGCATGTACAGACTGTTTCAGCAGCAGTCCGGACTGGGAAACATGGAAGAGCAGAGATCCCAGAAGTCTATGCAGTTGTCACTGCATAGACTGTCACTGGAAACAGATCGGACCCGGACTGCAATGTCAGCAGGCTGGAGTCTCGTCAGGGGAAGAACATCTCACATGGCGGATGTGCTCCAACGACATAATGCGTGGGGCAAGGGTTTGTAGTGCAGCTATCGGATTGCGGACAGCTATGGATTTATTTAATGGCACAAAGGGATGGGATCCACATCGCTCCAGGTAAGGTGTGTGTGTGTGTGTGTGTGTGTGTGTGTGTGTGTGTGTGTGTGTGTGTGTGTGTGTGTGTGTGTGTGTGTGTGTGTGTGAAAATGCCCCAGTTGCTATATACTGGTGGCTAGAACAAACTCATGGTGGTGTGGTAGGGAATACCTCAGGCTTGAACCCTGTACCTTGTATTAAGGACCTGAATTCCCTACCCACCACCGTTTGTAAAAAAATTGCAGATTTTTGCCTCATATTTGATCTGATCTGTTCCTCATAATATCTGTGGTTTCTAAATGTTGAAATGCTTGATATTTGATGGTGCAGTGGTAGCATTGTTGCCTCACAGCTGCAGGTTCTCAGGTTTGATTCTTGGCTGGGGTGCCTTCTGTGTGGGGTCTGCATCTTCGCCCTGTGTTTGTGTGAGTTTGCTTTTGTGTCCTCCCATGTTACAAAGACATGTCTGCATTATTTCTTCCTGGGCCTCTGCTGAAAATTGTTTTTTTGTTCCAAGTCAGACTGTCCTGATTAACAAATGTTAAGTAAAATTGACAGGCATTTGAATTTCAGACTTCAGGTTTCTGAATGTTTAATTCCTTACGTATTTGATGGTGCAGTGTAGCATTGTTGCCTCATAGCTATAGGTTTTCTGGTTTGATTCTTGGCTGGGGTGCCTTCTGTGTGGAGTCTGCATCTCATCTCTGTGTTTGTGTGGGTTTGCTCTGGTGTCCTGCCATTTTACAAAGACATGTGTCGGCAGTATTTCTCCCTGGGCCTCTGCTGAAAATTGTTTTTGTTCCATCAGAAGTAAAATTGACAGTCATTTGAATTTCAGACTTCATATTCTTCAGAAAATGCATAGTAACACAACCTTTTATTCTAGCAATTTTCTAAATTTATAAGATGAACATTTGAAGTTTGCCCTTATTTTTGGGACTGTATTACCCCATTATTGGCTTTGTCCAGGTTTTTTGTGCTAAGGTTGACAGCTGTGGCAAGAACTGAATTCACTGAATATGTTTGAGGGCTGTATTCCCTCATTACTGGGTTTGTCCAGGTGTTTTGTGCTAAGGATTTGACAGCTATGGTGAGAACTGAATTCATTAAATGATAGCCACTTAAGTTTCAGTCTTCCACTCTTTCACAAAGCAGCTGATTTGGCGTAGTGGTATGTTTCTCTGACTGTTTTGCACAGTGACCTTGGCAGTAAAATATATAGTAGTAACACTGCATTTTTCTTTCACAAAGCAGGTGATTTGGCATAGTGGTATGTTGCTCTGACTGTTTTGCACAGGGACATTGGTAATAAAATGTATGGTGGTAACAGCATTTTTCTTTCACAAAACAGCGGATTTGGCATAGTGGTATGTTGCTCTGACTCTTTTGCACAGGGACCTTGGCAGTAAAATGTATGGTGGTAACACAGCATTTTATTCTAGCAACTTTCCAAGATTATACAAGCAATGTTTAATGTGTCCCTGGTTTTTGAGCTTTTGACGCCCCCCCCCAATAAATTTGGCTTTTTCCAGATTTCTTGTGTTGAGAAGTTGAGATGCAGTTCAGTATTGAGTAGATTTTACAAGGAGCTGAGAGCTGCAGGGAAAGAGAAGTTTAGTGCTGCTTATGCTAAGTCAGCTTGCATTGTTAATAGCATAACAGGTTGTGTACTTGCTTTTGATGCAGAAGGTTGTTGGTTCTACTCCCACAAGAGGTGAATGCTGCCGTACTGAAAAAGTTAAGATACTAACTATGAGTCTGTTATTAGTTTGCCATCCATTTCCTATTGCAATATTACTAGCTTATCATTTTTAATGTAATATAGGCAATTTATTCCTCAGGGGCATCAGACACTTTATTTTTCAATGAAACCATGAAATATAAAGGTGTTTGCTAGCAACAACCTCTTCATTAGTTACATATTTATTTAATGTGGAATTATTAAGATGACTTTTTTACTTCTTCAGAGATTGTGCATATTTACTGATAATGGTGGACTGTAGAATTGTGCATATTTACTGATAATGGTGGACTGTAGAATTGTGCATATTTACTGATAATGGTGGACTGTAGAAGTTTGAGTAGACAATTATGAAGGAAATGTTCTGAACTGGGCAGTTTTGTCATTATGGGTGCATGCATTTTGTTTCATTGTTTACTGGAAAGATTTTCTGAATTGGGCAGTTTTGTCATTATTGGTGC
This sequence comes from Protopterus annectens, assembly GCF_019279795.1. Taxonomy (NCBI): domain Eukaryota; kingdom Metazoa; phylum Chordata; order Ceratodontiformes; family Protopteridae; genus Protopterus; species Protopterus annectens. The sequence continues at coordinate 794,890,358 of NC_056725.1, forward strand.
ATGCGTTTTCTTTCATAGTTTACTGGAAAAATGTTCAAAACAATAGGAAGGTGTATCAAAGAGCATATATATGTTTCATATGCAAGTGGCCTATGATTTGAAAACAGCCCAGAATTAATCTTTATCTACCACTGGTAAAATGTATTTTCTTTGAATGTGGGTTTCAATGCTGATTCAATGAATGTGAGTTTCAAGGGCAGAGAAGTTTTAATGCTAAGTTTGTTTAGCAGATGTCTTAGTGTTTGTGCTGTAGAATGCAAAATAAAACTTTCAAATGAAGTCCAAATCATCATAGAAGTAAATCAGTATGCACATTAGTGTTTATGGTAAATGGAGTGAAATAGCCAAGTAATGGATCATTGGAATGGCTGCAGGGGGAGGCTCCAATCGACCATGATTTTGTGAGGGGGAAGGGCAGCAAACTTAAAGACAGCCCCAGCTGAACTATACCTCCCAACTGTCCAGATTTTCAAAGAATGAATAGAATTTTGCTTCTTATTTTTGGTTTGTTCCTCATAAAATTTGTGGTTTTCTGGCAAACCATTTAGGAATTAAGTCACTAAATAATGACACACTGAGTTTCAGACTTCATAACCTTCAGGAAAATGCATGCTAAAGTAATACCTGTCATTCTATCAACTGTCTCAGTTTATACAAGAGCAATTTTTAGTACTGTTTATATGTTCCCCCAATATATTTGGCCTTGTCCAGATTTATTGCATTAACAGGTTGAGAGGTACATGCAAATAAATTGCTTTATAGAATTAAGCATAGCCAAACCTCTCAACTGTCCCTGATTTTGGCTCAAAATGTTGCTCTTCCCCCTAATAATCCCTTCGCAAAATAGCAATTTTGGAAGAAAACATGGAGGGTTTACAATTAAGAAATAACTGTAATAATCAGTTATAGATTACTTTTATTTCAGAAATGCATGTAGATTATTTTATTTTGTCAGCTGCTCAAGTTAGCAGTACTAATATTAAAGTGTCCCTTCTTTGACAGGTTCCCAGCTGTATTGTGTGGCTATTTTATATTTTTACATCACATTTTTGGTCTGTTTTTCATAAAATTGTGTTTTTTTTGGAAAATTAGTGACAGATCATTAAAGACTGAAGCTAGAAAATAATGACAGACATTTGAGTTTCAGATTTCATACCATTCAGAAAATTCATACTAATGCAAGACCTATTCTATTATCTTTCTAAGTTTATAAGAGCAATATTTAAAAATTGTCCTTATTTTTGGGCCTTTGTCCCACTTCTTTGTATGGCTTTCTCCAGATTTCTTGCTCTGAGGTTGAGAGGTATGACAAATGTGTCAGGGCCATCACAGTCAGCCAGAGACATTTCAAATTGTAACATACTTGTTGCACCCCACTCCCCCATGTAGTGACTGGATGTGTCGAGGCAAGGCAAGGAGTAGTTATGCAGTGTAAATGTGCAGAGTATACCCCCCATCCAAGGTAGACACAAGTACTAGAGTGGCTTTTCATCTGCCCTTGATTTTTGCAGAATGGTCTGGTTTCTGTCATATTTTTTGTACTGTTGATTTATGCTTATTACTCAAAGTGCCTGTTACTCTATATTTAAGTAGCAATACTTTAATGACCATCAGGTAAGCTTGGCTGAGATCGTAAGATGCAAGTAAACTTTAATAAGCATACTGTTAAAGAATTGCCAACATTGAAAGCCTTTCTGTTGTTGCCATGTAGAGAATACTTAACTAGATAATGTATAAGCCTTGGGTATTGAAATGCATATGACAGTATTTGTAATAAAGGACAGATTACATTATTTTAAGAAGCTCATTACACTTGGAGACTTCCAGTCATCTCTGCAGGCTTTACCCATAAACTAAACAGAATGCCAATAGTGTGGTCCATAACCTGTACAGTAATCCTTTTAAGCAATGTATCTTGAGCTTATTTCTTGTTTGCTTTTCATTGTTTTCTTTGATCATGTTTTCCCCATGAAATAAGTAGATAGTTGTCAGGCAGCAGGTCTTTTTTTGGATAAGAAAGATTTTTACAAGTGGGGGCATCAGAGATTTCTACTTTCAGCATGTTACTTGGTACTTTAATAAAGCTGAATATAAATTATAATTAGAACTGCAGTGCAAGAAGTGGTTTGAGTTTAGTGCTGCTTGTTTTTCTTATACTTGATTTTGACTGGCATTCCATTAATGTATTTAAAAAGTAATTTATTTTTTCATGCCTCACAACCTTTTCCTTTCCATCTAGATATTAAGTAAGCTGTCATGCAGCCAATGCATTGAAATATTTTTATTCTTCTACACTTCATTTTGTCTTGTTTGGACTCTCATAATGACAGTTTGGCACCCAGGGCAGTGTATTTAGTTATTTTTTGTGGTTTTGAACATAGCTCCTCCCCTTTCAAGTTGGTCACACCCCTTCCCATTGACCCCCACCCATTCAGCTGTCTCCTGCAGCCCCCCTTTGATTTGAAGTCACCAGCCGCCACTGCCTGGAAAACTTTATAAATCTGTCAGTTCTGATGACTTTGGTTCATTATTTTGGTGCACTTTCTTATTTCTTTACAGCCCTCCTTTTGTTCTAATTGTATTCACAAAGTATGTGCTATCACTGCTTTTTCTCTAATACCATGGAATAAGCAAACAAGATGCCATCCTGCACAGACTAAAATTCAAATGTAGTACAACAAAGAGCTTTAAATCAAATAACACCTCTGCCTGACACTCATTATCACATAACATGGGAAAGTCAAATATTCAACCTGTAGTAAAATACTCACCTAAAGCAACATAAATGTAATTCTAATGTTGACAATGAAGAAGCTTACTACCAGAGATTAGTTCATAAAATTGGAATGCCTAGAAGTAAATAAATTATTATTTATTTTTACTTATTGAGAGCAGCAACTGATGAAAGCTCTGTGACTGAAAACTTCCTCTTATAGAAAATCTAATCAAAAATTATAATTTGGATATATTTGATAGCTATGTATATTCACTAATAGAAAGAGAATAGATTTATAGCTTGACATTTTTTAACAGCTGTAATTTTCCTGTCAGAATTTCATCTGCTTGGTTAAGAGAGAAGAGACTTCATCTTGAGCTAGTCAAAAAATGGCACTCAGGATTCTTCTTAAAAAAAGATATCTAGTTACACATATCTAGCATGCAGGTTGTATTACTAAAAATTGACAAATTGGGCATTAAAATGGAATGTTTCAAAGAAGAATCCAGGAAGAAGATGGAATATTTAGAAATTCTTTTTGAAATAACAAACTGCACAAATCAGCAGTATAGGAGAAGACCATGAAGGGAGAATAAATAGTCTTAGACTGAATTCCTTTTAAAAGAGAACAACTGACTTATAGATAAAGATGATGATTTAGAAAATAGACTGAGACAAAACAGTATCAGAATTTATGGCATACCAGGAAAACATGAGGCAAAATAATATAACAAACGTCTTAACAACTTGGCTGCATGAAATGTTAAATTTACCTGAAACTTTATTGTTTGGGATTGAAACGGCACACAGATCATTGAGATCATCCCCAGAAAAGGAAAACTCACCACCACATTCAATAACAGTTAACTTTATGTCCATTATGAAAAAAGACCAAATATTAAAAACAGTATTGTACAGCCCACCTATTAAAATAGGTGAACATGTAATCAGATCTGATAACGACTATTCAAGTAAAGTAATAAGTAAAAGAAAATCCTGTTTTTTACTACTTAAAGAACAAAGCTACTTTGGAGTTTCCTGCAAAGATCAAAATATTTCTTTCTGGAGGGATTAAAGTGTCTTGACTCATTGGATGAGGCATCTACATTTGTTAATAAAATAAAATCCTTAAAAACACTGAAGAAATGGACTGGAATGCTACATGTCTCAAGAGACAGAGTGAGCTGAATTCATGGAAAACTGATTCTATAGTTTAAAAGCTTAAAAACAAATGACATTTATTTTCTGATGGCAGAACCTTGATTTTTCTGAAAAAAAAAATACATTTACCCTCTACGTAAAGGGTTTATTTAGGAGAAGTTTCAAATCATTTGTAAGTATGTATTTATGCTTTAAATTAAAGCATTTTACGTGATAGGAAATAAATAGTCTTACTATATTTAAAGAGACTTAATATATTTCATTTAAACTAAATTTATAAATGCATTTCTAAATGTTAAATAAATATTTCCTGTATGATAATGTCATTAAATTATAATTAATAGAATTGGTAATTTTAAGCCTATATAAGACAAGAATTGTATTTTATTTGTTTTAATTTTACTCAGTATGTACATTGTTAAGTTAAACTAATGTCATATTTAAGTAATAAATTAATTAGAAGTGTTAAAGTGCTGGTAATTGTGTTTTCTTTATTCTTATATAACACATTCATTTTAAAGATTGATTATGAAGCAGTTTGGAATTAAAAAGCTCAAGATCAAAAGAACAACTTCATTGTGTGAAACTGCTTGATTCTTGTCTGTTTTACCTTCCCACCTGTTTCTCAAGCTTTTTTTGTTTGATGAAAATCTGAGTCCTAGAAAAGTTTCAAGTCGATCACTGGTTTGTGAAGCAGGAAGTACCTGAATTGTGGCTGCAATGATGAGGAAAAAAGACCTGAATTATTTTCAAGTGTGTGTGTGTGTGTGTGTGTGTGTGTGTGTGTGTGTGTGTGTGTGTGTGTGTGTAAACTCTGCTCAAAATAACATTTATTTTGTTAAATATTTATTTTGAAGTGAAAAATTGAAAACAAAAAAGCTATAGTAAAGTTTTATATTGTGCTATCTCTGATTTATAATTTGCTTGCATTTTACTGAATGTTAATAGCTTATGTTGCACCCCAACTGAATATCTTAACATGAAGGAATGACATTAGATGTTTGTTACTGAAGAAGAGATTAGCACTGGCTGTATGTTATGACTTGTCATTTTCACATGCTGTAGTGAAATACTAATGTTAGGATGTGAAACTCAGAACAGAACAGTACACAATTGCTAAAGACACACATCTAAGTTAGACAGGCATGAATTATTTTATGTAGTCAAGATTGCATATAACACTAGAGATCTTATGAATAATATGCAAATATACAAGGAAAGAACATATTTTATGTAATATTAATAAAATAGTAATAGAAGTAAGTTAAGAAATATATATACATGCTGCAATCGGGTTATGAACCTGTCCCTCCAGCATGTTCTGTTGATTGTGGTAATGAGGTTGAAGTCTCTGGAACATGTGGTGCGGAGGCATTGGGATTTCTTTAGATGTAGCATTTCTATCAGAGCTGGGTCAGACATGGCTTTGTAAGTCAAGCAGAAATCGCCTCTTAGTAGACGATATGAGACAGAGAATAGCTGGAATTTTTGAGTTGTAAGTGTAGGACATGTGTTTAAGGCCTAGGATCCTCTTCATGAGGTACCTTTGTTGCCTTTCCAGCTGTTGCATGTGTCTAGTGAAGTACATACCAAATGGGGCACTATACTCAATGATTGGCCTAATGAGGGAAGAGTAGAGAGAGATGATGACCTCGTTTGTCCTGGATGTAAAACCCTTGGTAATGAGATGTGCCACATAGAAGGGCTTTCTGATGACAGTGGCAATGTGGTGGTCGAAGGAGAGGTTGCTGTCAACCTGTGTCCCCGGATCTCTTATAACGCCTTCATTGTTCAGTAGGCTCCCATCAATGTGGTAATTAGTGGGAACTGAGTTTTTCCCAAAGGGGATGACAATGCATTTTTTTGGCAGTAAGCTTAAGGCCATGGTTTTGACACTAGTCACTGGTCTCAGTGAGACCTTTCTGTAGGAAGTCTACATCACTTGGGAGTTAATAATGGCTACAGCTTGCAGTCTTCTGTGAACTTGGTCAGCCAAAGTCCCTCCATGTTGGCCTGGACTTCTGAGAAGTAGATGCCAAAAGGAGAAGACCCAGGACTGATCCCTGTGGGACTCCTCTTGTAACTGGTTTGTAGTCTAACTTGGAGTATGCTACTTTTACACTGTGAGTTCTATCTGTGAGCCAGTTTGCAACCCACCTAGTGATATACAGGTTGATGCCTAGTTTGGTGAGTTTATCAGTAATTCCTGAGTGGGTAATGGTATCAAAGGCCTTGGCCAGGTCAAGCTAGGCTGTATGAACTGCCTTGCCCTCATCCACAGCTCTGGTGACTGACTGAAAGAAGTTAACCATGTTGAGCAGGCATGATCTACCTTTTACAAAACCAAATTGCATGGGATCTAGAGTTTGGAGATTCTATATATCCTTTTTAATTAGGTCCATATTGTGAATGGTCCTTTGGGGGGTTACGTTGGCACTGAATTTGTCAGCCAGTATGTTGGCAATATCTGTTGGCTCAGTATAGAAGATACCATTCTGCAGTAACTCCGAGCAAACCTGGGTATTGCCGTGGAGATTCTTGATATAACTGTAGAAGGCCTTGTGGTTGTTTTTAGTGTCTGCCATAATTCTGCCTTCATAGCTGGCTTTAAAGGTTTTGATCAGGGATCTAAACTTTATATATACATATACTGTATATATATATATATATATATATATATATATATATATATATATATATATATATATATATATATATATATATATATATATATATATATATATATATATATATATATATATATATATATATATATATATATATATATATATATATATATATATATATATATATATATATATATATATATATATATATATACATATATACATATATATATATATATATATATATATATATATATATATATATACATATATACATATATATATGCATATATATGTATACATATATCCTCTTCCTACATCAAAATACTCCTTTTGAAATTAAAGCCCTGCTCAAACTCAGCCAACAAAATTCCTGCCAAATTTCTTAAAATTACTGCTGATGCTGTGGCATATCCAATTAGCATTCTTATTAACAGATCTACCCAAGAATCCCTTGTCCCTTGCCTCTGGAAAAAAGCAATCATCCAATTTTGGACCCATTGCTATATTTTCCTCATCTCTAAAATTCTTGAAAAATGTGTGCAAAAACAACTGTTAGCCTACCTTCTAAAGAACAAAACCCTCTCCCCAACACAGCATGGGCTCTGTCCAGGTCACAGCACATCCACTACACTAATATCCTTCTTAGACATGGTCAACAAAGTCGAGACTTAGGACACATTGTATCAGCCCTTTTCTTGGACCTATTGAAAGCATTCAATACCATCTCTCACTCTATCCTTCTCACCCAGCTCTCTAGTATAGGACTATCTCTCTCCAGTCATTAAATTAGTTTAAAGTTATCTATCTAACAGAAAGCATGCTGCTAAATGTCAGAATTCAATTTCCCCTTACCATCACAACCCTACAGGTGTACCTCAAGGTTCAATTTTATACCCTCTTCTGTTTAACATTTTTATCAACAACCTCCACCAAGCCATCCTGCAGGGCACCCTAGTCCAGTATGCAGACAACTCCACTATAGTCTGCTCTGCAACCACAACAGATTTACTACAACAAACTACCCAAGTAGCATGTTCTACTGTGTAAACTTGGCTTCACAAAAACACCTTTCTTTAAATTCCCCCCCCAAAAAAAACTAAACTTATGGTCTGTCTTCATTCCCAAGAGAAATGCACCATTTAATAAAGCTGGCCTTGATATATTCTCCCTTAACTCTAACAAAATTGAGCTATCAACCCACAATAAATTGTTAGGAGTGATAATCAATGAAAACCTTAAATTCACTTTGCATATTCTTACTAATATAAATAAGACCCACAAAAAACTTGGGCTACTTTATAAACATAAATCCAAGACAAAAAGGAGCAAAACCGATGAAATGAAAAATAAGCATACAATAAACCAAAGAAATTGGTCAGGCAGACTGTAAAGCACAACATAAAACTTTAATACAAACTAATTACAACAAAAGATAAGCACTTTCACATCCACACTAGATGCTTCTTCAGATCTAAAAACAACTAGAACAGCAGTCATAAATAGTGTTACCTTATGCCACGTGAATTCAGCACAGGTTTAACAGGTATAAAATCATTCAAACCCTTGCCTCTGGTGGCCTGTAGAATAATCATCCATTTAATTTCTACACATTCAGTGTGCATTCTTACATCGCCACCCCCTTTTGTTTTCACACTATCTAGCTCTAAAACCATAAACTAAAGCTGTGATCAAACCCTGCATTCATAACATGTTTAGATGCATTTCTGCAATCACATTAATTAATAGAGTAAAGTTGTTCTCTCATACGATCCCTTAAGCATCGGTTAGTTTTGCCAACATAGAACGATTGGCAGGTATCACACACAGCTAGGTATACTAGATTAGAAGAGCCACATTCAGCATAACCATTAAAATAAAATATATTTAGAGTATCTGAGTGCATAAACTGATTAATCGTCCTAATGTGTCTACACACATTGCATCCATTACAAGGAAAAGGCCCCATTCTCTCAATGTTATTAGTAATACTGGGTTTGGGCATTAAACATTTATAGCATAGCTTATCTTTCAAAGATTTGCTATTTTTAAAAGAGAAAAAAAGGATGCACACCCAGAGTATTTTTACACTTATGATCCACTTCAAAAACATGACAATGCTTCCTGATAATATTAAAGATAGATTTAACGTCATTCAAAAAAGTAAGACACATCCTTAAAGAATTATCTCCTCTAACATCAGTATTCACATTGTCATCAGAACCGGTATAAAATAATGGACTGGTCCTAGTATCTCTTAAGGATATGGCATAATTCTGTGCTATATACACATCAGCTTCATTATAACCCCTGTCAATAAAATCCTTTTACATACACTTAAAAGAGTCATACATGTCACTGTCCCTGGTATGCAAATGTGCCAATCTAAAAAAATGACCTCTAAGAATGTTACATTTAACTTGTTCAGAGTGGCTGCTACCTGCATGCAGAATGTTATTCTTAAGATTTCTTAAACAATGCTGTATCTATACCACTAGCTGACTTAGAAACACATACATCCAGAAAAACAATATTAAAGTCAGAATGCTCATATGTGAATCTAAGATATGCAGTTGTGTTTATTCAGATACCCCACAAAATCATATAGCATATCTGGGGTGCCTTCCCAAACAATAAATATGTCATCGACAAATCGACTGTAATACAAAATCTTATCAGAAAACATATTATTACTGTTTAAGACAAACTCAGACTCCCATTGAGCTAAAACCACATTGCTAAACCTGTACTGAAATCATGTGGCATAAGGTAACACTATTTATGATTGCTGTTCTAGTTGTTTTTAGATCTGAAGAAGCATCTAGTGTGGATGTGAAATCACTTATCTTTTGTTGTAATTAGTTTGTATTAAAGTTTTATTTTGTGCTTTACTGTCTGCCTGACTAATTTCTTTGGTTTATTGTACTCTATAGACGTAAAAAGTTCTCTCCCAACCAACTAAACAAGTATTAGCACTATCTTACATGATGCCCTCACTAATCTATGGTGCACCTTTGCTAACCAACCCGCAGTCCTCCTTGAAAACAAAATTAAAAACATGCTATAACAAGATTGCTAAATTTTCTACAAACAGTTGCCATTCTACTCATATCTGTATTACCCTAAAAAATTACAATGGCTGAAATTCCCCCACTATCTATTACTCCTACAGCTCACAACTATACACAAACTCATTCATAAACCACATGACTGCCCTGCCCTTAGATGCCTACCCATCCTTTACAACTCCATTAGGTCTCTGAGATCTGAACAGCAACATATTCTTCAAGTTCATAAACCTGAGACACCTACAGGCCAGTTATTATACTCTTGGAACCTTGCCAGAATATGGAATAATTTACCTACATCTATCCTCATACAACACAGCCTTTCTAACTTCAAAACTGCACTGCACAATCATTTTCCTCTCCAATTGTATATATAACTGCTCAATTCCTTCTTCTGCCCTTATTTAATTAACCATCTAAATCTAAAACTGTTTTTATCTACTTTCTGTTCCAAATTTTTTTTTTGATAATTCCTCGTGGAGTTTTAGCTACTTAACCCCTCCTACTGCATTTCTGTTACTCCTCAGTATTTCCCTTTTCCCTCCCTCCATAAACTTTCCTTCTACTTCCTTCCCTCTTATCTTCTTCTTTTTACGTTCTACCATATATATTTTCCCTCCCCATCTCTCATCTTCCTTGTTTCCTCTTTTGTTTCCTCCTTTCTTCTGACCTATATAATACAAAGTATGCCTCTTATCCCTTTCTCTCTATATATATGCTTTTTTATTCTATATAATGCCTGGATTTGCATGCATTCTGTGTTGCTCATAACTGTATAATTTTTAAACTATTTTGTTTTGCCTAGTTTTGTGTCATGTTATTATTGTCTGTATTATGAACATGTTTAACTTTACTGTCTGTATAATGTTATATCAGCTTTAACTATTTCCTACATTTTTTATGTAAATTTTCTACCATTTTCATTTTGTAATTCTCTTGATCTTTTTTGAAATTTTTTATGGAAACTTCTTGAAACTTTATGTAGCTGTTATTGTTACCTTGGAGCTTTTCTCCCCAGGCCTCCACTGAAAATTGGCTTTTTTGGCCCAGTGGACTTTCCCAGTAAACACATGCCAATAAATACATATATGTAGATATAGCTATAGATATATCTTTCAGCATGATAAATACATGTGTGTTTTTATTTTCTTTATTGTATAATGGCTTGGTAAGCTTGGATTGCCTATCACCTGTAAGCTTACAAATAACTTTATATATTCACATTCCACTCTGTTCTACTTTTATATTTAGATTTAGTTATATTAATATTAAATAAGTAAATAATTTAGGAATATTTGATAGATAATTATACTACTATTACATAAATACATATGTATCACATTATTTGTAAGAATATTTATAATTGGTGATTAATAGAAATGGGTTATTAAACTTTTATGTAGTAACAGGGAAATAGTTTTAAATGGCAAAATGTACAGCTATGTTAGTAGTCTCTTTTTAAAACTTATATATAATATTATATTAATTATTTGTATGCCACAATAGCTATTGCCTAGTTTTTGATGGATTTGTAGGTCTTGGTTGGTAGAAAGAGAGTTTAGTAGTTTGTCTATTCAATAGGCAAACTAGGAACTTTATGGTAGATTGTGTTTTATTAGTAATAAATATGTATATGGGCCTCTATTATTTGATCAAGTTTTCAAACATTTGAAATCCATATGGTCTAGACCATATGATCCAGTTCTTGAAAACCCAAAGCTTTTGAATGGAGATCACAGTACAGTGTGGATCCTTTAATTTACCCTTTTCCTCACTGTAGTGCAATCTTGGAGTTAGTATATATAATTTGCAGGGGGTATGGGGTCTCAACCATATGCATTTCGAGTTTCTGAAAACTCGGACATGGACCTATAACAATTGCAGACTTGTTTCTGTTTTTGCTACTTATAACTTTTAGTAGTTTAGTTTGTAGATAGGAAGAACTCAAAAATGCTGAAAAGTTAAGATAGTGGAGGATTAGATTAGATTAGAGTCTTATATATAACTACATTAATATGTCGGATAGATATGTCATATTATGTCTTGGTAAAAAAAATTCTTCTCAAATGCGCAGTATTAATGTTTTTATTCTGTCTGTTAATGTAAATGGATTAAATAATGCCCTTATTGCAAGCCCTTATTTGGAGTTTCCAGCGAACTTCTGGTTGTTTATTCATGGATTAAATAATGGCAACAAAAGGACATCATTAATGAGATATTAAAAAATTAAACAGAGGAGGCATCATGTTCTTGCAAGATACTCACTTGATAGATAATGATATTCAATATCTAAAAAACTTAGGTTATGAAATGTTACCATCTGGTTCTTTTAACAAAAAGAGGAGAGAAACTGCTATACTTTGGAAAACTTTACTGTAATGCCCAGGGTCATTAAATCTATTAATGATCCCAAAAGAATGTTTATATTTGTAGCAATTAAATATAATGACAAACTCTATACACTGACTATTTTTTATTAGATTCCTGGAATAGGTGCAAGAGTGGTTAAAGATCACCTAAACTTTTTACAAACTCCTTGGAAGGCTAGTTTAATTTTAGCTGGAGATTTTAACTGCATATCTAATGTAGAAGATACAAGAGAACACAAGAAAGCTGAAATTCCAGCTTCAGCTAATGCACTAAACAGATGGGTGAGTAATAATAATTTAATTGATTTATTAATAAAGCAGAATATAAATCATTGTTTTTCACCCATTATTCTCATGCAGATGGGATGCAAACTACAACATTTTTGCTTCCACAGGTTTACTTAATAAGGTTAATTATTTTAAAATTCTTCCTTGTCATTTATCTGATCATAATGCATTTAGTATCAAAATATCAATGAATTTAAGGAAATTTAAGATTTTGTACAGAATTCCAGTATATATGATGACATTAGAAGAATTTTAGAGTTATATTAAGGAACAAATTGAGAATTTCCTTTTATCTTTGATAACTGCCAGGTTAGTGAAGTCATACCTTGGGACTCCTTAAAAATGCCTATTAAGGATAGAATGGGAAGATGATCTAGTATTAAAATAAACAAATGAAAAAAAGTTGTCTCTCCAGCAGGTCCTGTTTATATCACAGGCAAGGTATATGTCTTTAGAATAGATAATTCTGGTGCTCTTTATTTTGCAGATATGCAGAACATCCATCAGAGTGGGGTCTGTCAATGCCTTATATGCCAGGCAAATATCTCCCCTTAACAATGTGTAGGAGACAGAATACAGGGCTAGGACCTTGAGGTAGTCTGCATAGGACATTTTACTTGTGCCCTATATTCTTTCAGTGAGGAACCCCTGTGGACATTGCATTTGCTGTTTATGCCTACTTATGTACATACCAAAAGGGGCATTGTACTCAATGATAGGCCTGATGAATGTCAAATACAGTGGAACAATGACTTCCAACTTACAAACAAAGGTATGGAAGTTATGCAGCATAGAATGATTTCCTCACTACTGCAGACATGTGATGGTCAAAAGCTAGATTACTGTCTATGTGTGTCAGCAAGTCCCTGACTACTGGGTCATCTCTAAGGTGATTGTTGTCAATATGATAATTAGCAAAGGTGGATGACTTTTTGAAGGATACTGTTATGCATTTTTGGCATATAGTTTTAGTCCATGGCTCTGACACCAGTTGCTCATCTATGTCATCTCTTCCTGGACAGCATTTGTGTTGGTGTAGGATTCAATAACAGCTCCTAATTTGCAATTCATTGCAAATTTAGTCAGCAAGAGACAAGACCATTAACATCGGCTTTAACTTCAGAGAAATAAATGCCAAAATGCCAAAATGGAGTGGCCCAAGGACCAATCCCTGAAGGACCCTACTTATGGCTGGCCAGTTTGTAGAGGTGGAACCCCAAATTCTATCTCCTGGGTCCTGTCAGTGAGCTGGTTGGCTATCCACTGGATGACCTATGCATTTGCAATAAACATTTTGACTTTATACAGAAATAAACCAAACCACGACCACGTCACATTTTGACTTTGTCAGCAGTGCCCAAGTGGGGTATTGTGTCAAATGCCTTGGCCAGGTCAAGGTAGGTAGTGCAAACCACTTTGCCCTCATCCATTGCTTTGGTAACCTTCTCAAAGAAGTCTACCAGGTTGAGTAAGCATGACCTGTCGTTGATGAAACCAAACTGGGTTGGGTCCAGTGTCTGGAGTTTACTATATCATTATTGATCATTTCCATGATAATCTTTTCCATGGCTTTGCATATAAGACTAGTGTGACTTATGGGAGTATAGTTTTCAGGATCTGTAGATGGCTCACCTTTCTGCAGAGGGATGACTGTTGCTGCTCTCCATTCATTTGTGAGACACAGAGCTTGTTTGGAGGCTACAGTTAAATAGCAGTTCCAGAGGACCTGATAGGTCATGTTTCGTGCTATTTAGAAGTGTAAAACAGAGAGTGTGTGTGTGTGTGTGTGTGTGTGTGTGTGTGTGTGTGTGTGTGTGTGTGTGTGTGTGTGTGTGTGTGTGTGTGTGTGTGTGTAACTTTTAAAAGCATTTCCAGATGTAGGCACATGCGTATAAGTAGTGAGCACGTGCAGGCAGCATGCCATTCTGAGAGAACAGCCAGAGTATTAACATGTATGAGTGTAGTAGTTGGTCTTTAATACGTTTATTTAAGTTTAAGTTACTAAGCATCAGTCCTGATGTGTTTGTGTGTAATAAAGCTGTTTAAACTGAACCCACAACTGTTCATCTGTTTTATCCTGACCAGACGAGTAACAGAAGGCATCCTGGAACATTGTGTGGGCCCATTGGTGCAGTGTTTTTTGCCTTAGAGAGAGCATTAAGAACCTGTTCCCTAATGACAGCAGAGGGGGTGTATATGCTTAATATTTAAAGACATTCTATGAGGATCTTAATAAAGATAAAAATAATTATCCTAATGATTGCAAAATTGATAAGTATTAATAGAAAAATGTTACTATTATAATCAATGATCAGCAAAGTAGTAAAAGTGTTTTTAAGGAAAATCTGGCAAAGCTCTAGGGTTAGATGGTTTAAGTATAAAATTACATAGTCTACTTCTGTTAAATATTTTAGAATTACTGAACAAAACTTCCAGGATAATTCAGAGTGACAAAATAATTCCTCTCTCGTGGACATTTTCTGTAATTTGACATATACTTAAACAAGGAAAGAAATAAAAAGTTAATTTCCTCATTTCAACCTATTTTACTATTAAATGTAGATTAAAAATATTTATTTATTTATTGGCATTTGTTTACTGGGATAGTCCACAGGGCAGTTAATAGCCCATTTGTAGTGGAGGCCAAGGGAGAGAAGTTCCATAAACATAGAACATGACAGAAATTAACAATATGAAAATTCCCACAAAACATACACAAATAGGAAAATAATAATTAGTTAAAGCAGAGAGTGAAAATGCTTAATAATTGGATAATAAAAATTGTAAAATATTTTGTTCCAAGGGCAGTTAAGTAGTGTGCAGACAATTTATTGATAGTGTAAATTGAAATATTAATAAATACAAAAGGAAAATGTCTGTCAGGTTATAGAAGAGGGGGTTTGGTACAATTACAGATCCAGTTAGCACAGAGGTGTTCTTGAAAATAATTTTTGAATGAAGAATGACATTTTATGTTTCTAATTACTAATGGAGGAGTATTCCAGGCTCTGGGTACCACACAAGAGTAAAGTAGTTAGCCTGAAGGTAGGTTAGGCTTATGAATAGTTTGTAGGTGTTGATTTTCAGATCTGAGAGACCTTTTGGGAAGATAGTGTGTGAATAATGGACTAAGAGCAGGACAGTCTGAAGGTTTGTAAATAATTTTATGTGCTGTAGTTAATTACAGGTAAGTGAGATAGTGTGGGATTTCAAGCCAGTTCATTGAATGTAGAGATGTACAGTGTTGAGTAGAATGTCTGGCATTTGTTGCGAACTTGATGATTTTGTTATAATAGGTTTCAAGATTTGTTTTTAAGGTGACGAGTAGGTTAGTAAGTAGTGGGACACCATATGTGAAAGAGGGAAGTAGATAAGTGGTAGCAAGTACTTATTTAGGGGAAGGACTAAGGAAATATGTCTGCCTGTAAAGAATGCCTAGCTTTGGTATGTTTTATTGATGTTATATTGTATGTGCAGGTCGAGTTTTAGGCTTTCATCTATTATTATTCCTAGCAGTTTAGTGTGATTAACAACTTCAATTCTAGTATTACTCTAGGAAAGTACAGTGAACTGAATTTTGTTTATGGGGGTAAATGCAGTAAATTTGGTTTTGTTAGGATTAAGAAACAGGTGATTATTGTGTAACCAGGTCTCAACAGATGTAAAAGTTGATTGAATAGTTTTTTGTAGATCTAACATAGAGTCAGCAGAACATATAATAGCAGAGTCATCAGTATATTGCATGATGGATTCCTGACTGAAAAAAGACAAAAGATAATTAATAAAGATGCTGAATAGGAGTAGTCCTAATACAGACCCTTGTAGAACACAAGTAGGGGTATGAAGATATGGAGATATGGAGTTTTGCCATTTAAATGCCTGTTGTCTTTCTGACAGGTAGTTGGAAAACCAGCTAACAGAGGGAGGTGAAAGACCAGTATTTGAAAGCTGATTTAGAAGAAGTGAGTAAGAGACTTTATCAAAACCTTTTGATAAGTCAAGAAATAGGGTGGAGACACTTTTATCCAGAGTCATAGGTTTTGTTGAATGTGCCCATGAAGGATTCTAAGGGAGTTGTAGTACTATGGCTCTTTTTGAATCCAGGATAACTAGAGGATAGGATCTGGTTGTTCAGGAGAAAATTAAGAAGTTGCATGTGTACACATTTTTCAAGGAGCTTAGAGATAGATGGCAGGATGGATATAGGACAATAGTTGGAGATATCAGTTGAGTTGCTGCCCTTGTGAAGGGATTGAAAAAAACCTTTTTTCCAATTTTTTGGGACACATTTTTCTTGCATAGATCTGTTAATTAGTATACTATTCCATGGGTAGATTATCTGTTGCATTAGAGCTATGTTTTAGTTTGAGGATTAGGCTTTTTATTGCAGAAGTTGGAATGGGATTGAGAATGCAGGTAGAAGGTTGTTGGTTGGTTCACTTGGATGAAGTGAAATCATGGAAGTAGGGGACAGGAAGAGTGGGGATGATGTGGCTATTCCATTATAATTTATGTTAGAGGTTGTATAAAGTTAGCAGTGATGTTTGCCATAGAATTTATGAAGTGCAAGTTAAAGAGACTGGCCTTTTTTGTGGTGTTTTGTCAGGGTGTGGACATGGGTTGCTTTTTGTGCCTGGGTTTAATAGTGATATTATGGATGACCAGAAGTTTTGGGGGGGGGTTCTGCTTATGGTTGCTTTGAAGTTTGATGTAATACTGTTTTTTTTTTTTTTTTGCCATTTATTACTTTCATTTTTACCTGGTTACGGAGTTATTTGAATCTCAATAGATCTGAAGGGTTTTTATATTTTTTGCAACTGTTTCCATGTTTTATGCCTAGTTAGCATAAGTTCTTTAGTAGGTCTAGTTTGCCATGGGGCATGGTTGTTTTTCACCCTTTTTAATTGAAGGGGTGTGAGACTGTTTAATGTTTGTTATAATGTAGTATTGAAGGAATCCAGTGCTTCTTCTAGGGGAAAGAACTTTTAAGTTGTTCCAGTTTATATTTTTTAGTATATTGGTGAATGTGTATGTGGGTTAAAATTTGTTAGATTCCTTACTTGCTTGTAATGTTTTTGCTTATGAAAAGAGTAAGCTATTCTAATAACAAAGGCTGGGAAATGATGACTGATGGCATTTGGGGGAGGACCATCTGAAAAGATTTTAGTTGGATCTGTAATCAGTATCAAGTCTAGGATGGAACCATCATTAGACCTCCTATTAAATCTAGTTGGCGTGGTTAAAGATTGAGTGAAATTATATAGGTTAATATTTGAGGATGGGAATTTAGAATAAAAATGTAGCCGGCTGATGTTGAAATCCCATAGAATGATGGTTTCTTTTTTGATTGTATTAGAGACCCACAACATTATATCTACCAGTATTGGTATATTGTTGTCATGGGGAATGCATTGAACTATGATGCACAACATTTTTGACTTATTTATTTTAGGAAAGAAATGAGAATTTCAGCATCTGAGAAGTGGGATGTGTTATCTTTGTATGACACTATATCATAGGTATTTGGGAAAAGGAGTGTACACCACCGCTGTTTTTGTGTGGAGTCTATCAGTCCTAATTGTACTGAAGCCTGGAGGGGAGGAATTCAGAGTCTTTGATATTAGGTTTTAGCCAGGTCTCAGTAGCAGCAATGATATCTGATTTATTGAGATTTATCCACACATGAAGATCAGTAGTTTTGTTACAAATACTTTGAAGGTTTACTCTTATAATATGTAGGGATTTTCAAGAATTATTGGTGCTAGATAGTGTAGGTGGGTTAGTGGAAGTGAGACCTGGGTTAGGGGGTATGTCTGCATAGGGGTATGATAGAAAATTTGGTAGAATAGAGTAAAGGTGGTCCATTTCACTTAGACCTATTAAAGTAGAATAGAACAGAGAGGGAAGAGTTTTTTGATGGAGTATACGACAAAGTGTTTTATATTGGAACACGTTTTAATTTGGGGAGTAGTGCAGTTATTTGATAAAGACTGGGAGATATTCTAGTGTAAAACTCAAATGGGTTTGACTGGATTAGTTGGATAACTAAGATTGAACAAGCAGGGTGAGTGAGGAACAGGGGGCATAGAGTAGGGAGAGTAAATAGATATAGAAAGTATTAAAGAAGGAAATTGACTAGGACCGGCTATGCATGTAAAGAAAGATTGGTTTGTGATTGTTTAGCTAAAAGAGGTAGGCAGGGATGTGAGATTTAAGTTTAGGTTGAGTAGGGTGGTCAGAAATTGGGGTAGGGAAGAGGAACGTAGTGAGCCTGAGCAAAGCAGTGGTGAATGGAGCAGGCTGGACCTGGATTCTGTTCACAGCAGTCATCAAAAACAGTAAGGTACTAAAACTAAATGGATGTGTTATAGCAAATGTTACTTATACTAAACTGTTTAACTGAGTAGTATGCTAACTGTAAAACATAAAATAGAGGAAGTGAGTACAAGAACGAATGCTAACAATTAGACTGCAGCTGTTGTCTGATGATGGTATGCAGTTTTCTGTGCAATAAGAAAAATACTGCTGGTAACTGGAAACAGATAATATGCAGTTGCAGAGCAATGGGTTCAGCTGAAAGCCGCTGGTAAAAATAATGTAATAGTTTCTGTTTAATAAGTGACTGAAATTAACAAATGTTAAAAACATTATGTTGGGAGGGGTAAGCTAGAGGAAGAATAGAGAGAAATATGGGGGGTGGGTGATACCATAACATTACAGCAATGTAGAGCAATTGATTATACGTTGTACAGTTAGCATTAAAAAATCATTTAAATTGAAACATACATTAAAATAAATATGTGGGTAGTAGCTGTATCAAGGAGCAGCAGAGTAGTTCAAATATGTTACTATTATTCTACAAGATTTAGGGTATAGTATATAAATTAATTAATAAAGATCAAACAAGATTTATAGTCAATAGATTAATGTATGACAATATTAAAAGGGTAGTAACAATCTTAGATTTAGTAAAAGAAATGAACAAAAAGTGGCCCTAATTAGCTTAGATATTGAGAGAGATTTTCATTCTGCAGATTTAAACTACTTATTTAAAACTTTAGAAGCATTTGCATTTCCAGAACAATTTATTGGAATATCAGAAAAACTTGTATAGAGATTCCACAGCATATATTAAAATGGGATCCTACATCTCTGAAGAATTCACTTTAAACAAAGTTACAAAGCAAGGGTGTCCCTTGCCTCCTCTTCTGTTTGCATTAGTTACTGAACTTTTAGGTAATATATAAGAATAAGAGTATAAGAAGCAATGATATACCTGATGGTTTTTCAATTAATAAGGATTGTCAATCTGAAATATGTTTTTTGCAGATATTTTACTACATATAAGAAACAAATTATTCAATTGAAGAAACAGATGAGGAAACTGGCAAGTTTCAAGAAGTACCACTGCTGAAATTTAATAATACAATTGAAACTATAGTGTCAAATCAATTACTAGATAGTAAATTTAATTGGTAAGGACAAGAATTAAAATATTTAGGAATAAAAATGTATCAAGATGTCAGTAAGATTATTCATCATAATTCTGAAAAAAAATTAAATAAGTGTTAGTCTTTATGAAAAATGGAATGTGTTTTTTTTTTTTACTTTTGAGGATAGGTCTGTGAGATATATATATATATATATATATATATATATATATATATATATATATATATATATATATGTATAGGTATACTTCAAAAGACTGAAAAACCAAAAGAGAGAATTCCAAATGACTCAAAATACTGAATGATGGAATTTGCCCCTTCTCCACTGTTCTGTGATTTAGGAGGTGGTACATATAGTTAGCAGTGGGTGTAGAGGGCTGTGCCCCCAACATGAGGGGTGCAGGGGGCTTACCACCTGCATTAAAATGTGTTCAGTATTTTGAATTTTCAATATATATATATATATATATATATATGTGTGTGTGTGTGTGTGTGTGTGTGTGTACGTGTGTGTATATATTATATTCAGTAGCTAAATAGCTATAATATGTCACAAAAAACTTTTAAAGGAATTGGAAATACATGTTAACTTAATTCTCATGGTACCCTAAAAAGCTGAGAATTGTTCATAGAAATATTATTAGTCTGTGGGACTATTGTGGTATTTGCTTCCCTGAAGTAGAATCTTATTCTTTTACTATAAATTTTAACTCCATTATACTCTGGTTAAACTCAACTTATACTGGTCAATGGAAAACCATTCAATAACTGACTATATTAAATTCTTATTAGTTTAAGAAATATGATAAATTAAAAGTATGTAACAATCCTCACATCTGGTTAATAAAACATAATTTAAAAGGTAATTAATTTCAGTCTTTAGACTCTGTATATATGAAATTAATTCTAAAAACAGTTAAGAAATATGTTTTTAAAACTTGACTAATTTTAAAATGGAAATATTTGTGCTTTCCTATTTTATTGTGCACACCTTTAGATATGTGGAACATCAGAAGAATGTTAAAATGAATTTACTAAAAAGGAATGGCTTAGTATTATAGTCCAATTGCTTTGAAAATTGGAAAGCTAGGAAATCAGAATGTTTAATGAAATATTTTAAGTTTGATGACTCTGTTATCAGCTGATATAATCCATCAGTAAGAAATTAAATAAGCTTGTAGTTAATATGAGTAAAGAGAATAGAACACTAATATCCCATTAAACGAGTATATGACTGTTATTGTTGAAGGTAAATTGACCTACAAAGTAAACTTGTCAAAGTAATATACATTAATTATAAATAATAATAAGACTGATGCAAAATTCTTGAATTTGTAGATACTATTGGATTGAGCGACTCAATTGATGATAAGAAGAAAACTCTGTTACTTAAGTCAGTTAGTTAAACATCTTCAAATTTATACTGAAAAGTTTTTTGTGGAAATATATAGATATAATGTTTGTTACACTTTTTAAAATTTCTACGTTTAGTAAAATGACTTCTTCAGTTTGCTGCAGTAAAGATGTAAAAGCTGACTGGATACGTGTTTATGGATTGTGAAAAATTCAATGTTTATTAGGAAGAGATAAATATTTTTAATAGGTTATGGTCGGATAATTGCTCTTTAACTAGATCAGCAATACTAAGACTGTTCCACTTCCTTTATATGTAGAAACCAAATAATAAAAAAATGTTTTGGAGTTTCCTTGCAGTAGCTAGAAAACATTATTACAAGAAACTGGAAATCAAACTCATTTCCAACATTCAAAGAAATTTTAAATTTAACAGCAATGCTATGTAAAACTGAAAATGAAGTGATTAGAATAAGATCTGTAAATCTTCCAAAGACTTTTAGTTGTTTGGATAGCCTTGAAATGTTGCTATTGAAATACCAGTATTCTTTATTTGTAAGTTATATTGCATTACTCTGATGGTTCCATGTATTTCTAGCATTGTGTAAAAGTATGTGATAATTGAATTTCTTCCTTTCTATGTATGTATTATATATATGTTAAATCAATATTTTTTTAAGAAAAGAAAAAACAATGTTACTGCATATCTCTTCTACAAATATCCACTCAGTAAATATGTACTATTATCCCTGTAAAGATGTGCTGTCTAAAAAAAAATCTAAATAAGACAAGAGTAATTATTATTATTCTTAAATTAAATGTTCACTGTAATTAGATCACTATTGTAAAATTTCTGATATTCCTGTTCACTATAAAAAATGTAAGATTTTAATTGCTTTTAAATATAACAAACTGAGAAGCAAGAAATGTTACCATGTCCTTGTGGTTAGGTTCACACAGTCAAAGATGCACATTTTGACATAAGTCTGTTTGTCAGTCACACATATGCAGAAGTGTATTTTCAAAACACACCTTCACAGGAAAACTTTGATGCATTTATTTTTGTAGGTGGACAACCCCCCTCCCTCCTACACTGTACAAGTGTAGAATGCATTCCTACATGAAGGCGTCAAGTATGATTAACACTGATGTACTACAGCTCACAGAAAAAAGATATACTTTTGTCAGTAGTTCAACATTTGGAATCAGTTTGTTTGTTTGTGTCTTTCGGCTTTTCCCGGTTAGGGGTCAGTACTGTTTGCAAATTCCTACACGTTCATTGAAGTCACTGAAAGCAAAAGGCATCCAGAGAGCTGCTGTTGAAAAAGTAGCTCTAGTGCATGCTCCTATGGATGAAAAACTAGTGCCAACAGCTCCCATTCAGAGATATTTGTATTACTGACAATAGGGAACCCCTTTTGGGAAACCAGACATTGTTGCCTTCTTTACCGCTTTTCCTGATCTGAAGTGGAAAGAGTCACACTCTATACTATGTGCACGGGAAGCTTATTAACCGCTCAGAACTTTAGTTCTCTGTGATAAATGACAAATATTTTCAAAATTCTGGCATGAATCACCTGTATTTCAGTGCTTGTGCATTTCAGTGTTTTAGTGTTTATTCATAACAATAAGAAGCCAACAATCTGTTTTCATGCCACTTAAGGTTTTTAGGACATAATACATTTAAGTCCTTGTAATGATCTTTGATTTGATGTTGAGTAATTTCACCATAATGTTATAATAGTTGGTTGTCAATATGTTTAATCTGGTCCTTAAATTATTTCTTTCCTCTAAAGTCTTTTAATATTTTAAGGTAAGTGACTTTGCCTCTTAATGTTGCTTTTAGTTCTGCCCATTGCATATCAGTTTTAATACAGAAGCTATATAAACTATTATGAAAGTTAGTAAGAAAACTTGAGAGTAATTCAGGTATTTCAGGTTCTTTCAACAATCTAGAGTTCAGTGCCTAGACGTAACTTCTTTTAATATTTTTATTACATAACAGTAGGTCAAGCCAACTACATGGCATAAGGGGATGCAACTCTGCCTGTGCCACAAGTGACCAAAGTTTGCTATGGATGGCTATAATGGCTGTTTGCACAAATGGGAGAGAGAGGGCACTATTGCGGTACAGTGGTACTTAGTTGAAACATGAGGTGTCTGCTCAGCAAATTTGCAAACTGGTTGAGCCTTTGCTACCATAGTGGAATTGCACTGAGTATTCTACAGGAAATGGTAGGCAGAGGTACTTGACTCCAGAGGTAGCAAATGCAGGCCCAGAGGAGCTGCTGAAATGGTGAGTACTGCTGACAAAAGAAAAAAGAGAGAGAAGGCCAACCCCCATGACCAAAAAGCTAACGAGAGAGAGAGAGAGAAGGCCAACCCCCATAACCAACAAGCTAATGTACTCCTTATAGCCTGACTCTCAGTGAGAAACTGAATGAATGGGCTGTAGGGGTCTTGCTGAGCCTAGGAATGGCTGGCTCCTTTTCCATCAGAATGAATGGGTCAACTGGGTATTGTAAGAGGAGCCATTTTACAAGGCATGGCCTTGAGGAGAACAAAATAAAAAAGATTTCATAAGACCAAGGGAAATCGTTACTTTACAATTGTCTAAGAAGTGTCAGAGTTACTTATTTATATCATTGATGAGCTACAGGCACCTTAATGTTTATAAAAAGGCTGAAACATGCATTTCACAGATGGAAGAGGTTTGCATTTATTGGCCTGCATGTACCCATAACAAATGAAAAACTAATGAGCATTCAGCAGTCATGTTGTTGAAACAGTGTATGTCCTTAAGGGGTCATTTCCATATATCCACTGTATTTCCATTACAGAAGGTTTAAGGCATTGCTTAGTGAAAACTCTAGCTAGGCTGGATTTTGCTTGCAGTTTTCAATGCTAGTCCTTGACATACACAAAAGAAATCTGTTTTTAGGCGGATTTTATGTAAAGAAGAAAAATATGTGAAACATTAAGATGAATAAACATTTTAATAGGTTACTTATGTCTGTACTCCACTTGTAAATTGGTGATCATGTTGGAAACATTAATATCATACAGTTTATATTCTATGTGTCTGTCTGTTACAGAATCACTTACAAAATTCCAGTGCATTCCTATGATAAAGTAATGCTTTCTGTATTTAGTAAGTAGACTGTATATAATAAAATAAAGACGTCATCTTGGGTTGAGCAAGGAGCATAAATGTTTATTGTCCACAGAGGTTTAAAAATACTAAAACAACATACTACAATGAAAAAATATAGTGTATATCCACATGTGGTTCACTGATTTGAACTTTCAATGATTTTTGATTGGTAAGGCCACTCATAAATTGTTCCTGTAAGGGCCTGAGTCAATTATTGTAATAAACCATTTTTGTTAATCTTGGCTCTTTGTTTATTTTGCATATGAGTTTGCTGTATAAATGTAGTCTGTGATTTGGATGTAGAGAAGAACTGTATAAGTGTTTCCTGTTATCATAAGTTATAAAGCAGGCAGCTTTCTTACATCTCATAACTAATACTCCCATACAAATCCTTAGTTACTTCCCTACTAACATATCCCCTCCTCGTATAGATGCCCATGGTATTCAGGACCCAAATGGTTAGCCTTCTAAGTGCCCTAGTGGTTGTTAGCCAAGTAACAGCCAATGAATCTGTCTGAGATTTGTATGCCATTCAGACTCCATGTGTCAATAAACCACTGCTTGTTTAGTCCTTTGACATTATTCATTGTATTAAGTATGGTATTTGATTCATATTCCATTAGTTTTAAGTTGTTTCTAATTAAGAAATAACTTTCTTTATAATATCGGTAAAGACTGAAGTTGAGGTTCCTCGACACTTAATGAAAATTATGAGTACTCATCTCAACGCAGTTCCTGGGCCTGACCCTGTACACTGCTATCTCAAAAAAAGTTGTGCAATAAAAAATAGATTATTGCAATAGAAGCTGTAGCTGTATGCTTATACAGAATGTATTATTCTAGTCCACACTTTTACCAAAAGTTAGGTTAGGGAAAAATCCTGAAAGCATAAGCATTTTAATACAGTTGCCTCAAAATTAAAAAAAAAGGCAGGGTCTAGAGAAGAAGCATTAAGTAAATGGGGTTGGGAGGGTGGCCTAATGGTTAAGGTGTTTGCCTTACAAACACATCACGCAAGGTTTGAATCTCACAAGGGATAATTGGCTAGGCTTAAAATGGCTCGCAAGGGCAGTTAGCTTAGTACTAGTCTATGAACCTATGCTCTTTAATAGCCATGTCTACACACCCATCTTTTCTCAAATCCTTCTTACCGTCATCTTATTATGCTTTTTTGGCATGATCTCCATTAGAATGGTGCATTTATTCTTATGTTTCTCCTTAGCTACAACTACATAATCATTTTTGGCTTATTGCAATATCATTTTTATTGGGATTAATGACATATCATAGAAGAAGCCACTCTATGTATTTCAGTTCACTGAACATATGCAAACTGAATATATTTCCATTGATTTGAGGTGTCAGTTTCCCTTTCTTTCCTGATATGCTTCTCATGAATAGAGAATTAAGACACTACTTGCATAATAGAAATAAAGGATGACATGCAATGTATTTTACTTGGTATCTGTGCAATAAAGGTACGTTTAAACTCTGTGTATTTCAAAACAAGTTTTCTCTGTGTTCTTATTCTTATATGTAGATCCTACTTTACATTATTAGTTTTAATCCTTATATTTGCACAAAGTGAAATATTGTTTGGAATCAGACTGTACATAAGAGGGACTAGTCACAGCACAGTGTGATGAGCAGTTGTGCTTAGAGTTACTGGATGACTGGTTTCTACTCCAACCAGGAAAGTATCTTAAAATACTGAGAAACTTTGCTGCATAAAGTGATGACTGTGTCAGAGATCACCAGGAGTCAGGCTCTGATGTAACCACACTGATGAAGCACAGCAAGAAATGGTACACATAAGCAGCAGGCAGGCATGAACTCTGCTATTCTACTAATTAACATTTTGCAAATAAACTTTCACAGGTGTACAGTTTTGATTCATAACTTTTTACTAAGTCTCCCACTGATCCTACCCTGTTGAAAAACTGAAACTATTTAAAGTATGAGAATTCAGTTTTTCATTAAATTATTGATTGAACACCAGTGCAAGAAAATTACTTTTGGAAAACTGATTACTGCTGCAGAAAATAGTTTTTTTTTGTTATCAAAGATTTAATTTTGCTTCACAATCTTCCCAAATAATTTTATTCCTTCTGACCAAGTCCTATTTTTTTTAATTTCTTATTCAAAACTTTCATCATAATATCAAACTGTAACAGCAAAAACAAGCTAAAAAAAGAAATCTAGTCAGAGTTGAATGCTGCCTCCCTTTTCCTCTGTACCATTATCTTACCACTACAGCAGCAAACTGATGTAGGTATTCTGCAACAATTACTTGTATTTGGCACTGCAACCTCCACAGGATGCCTGTGGTCATATTTTATGTATACTGTTCAGTATTGTCCTTGCGATAAATTAGATGGTCACTAACATTCATTACTGAGTGCTTTGGCTTAGAGCAGCGTGTGCAGACAATGATTGCTTGGATTGTAACATAGATTGCTGTTGTTGTTGTTTGTCTTTGGCTTTTCCCAATTAGGGGTTGCCACAGTGGAACTCCAGTCCACTAATAATTGGCAGTAGGTTTTTACGGTGCCGAGTTGCCAGCTCGACGCCCAACCTTCAACGAAGGCATGCCCATTCACGCATGTCTTTCGGAATGCCACTCAACCACGGGGAGGACATGCAGACTCCACACAGAAGGCACTCCCTGCACTCCAGCTGAGAATCAAACGGGAGAACCTCTTTCTGTGAGGCAACAATGCTACCACTGCATCACCCATAGGTAACCAGCAGAAATATTCCAGAAATATTACATTTTAACTATTAATAGCACATTGAATTTATTTGCATTACATCTCAGAGAAAGTATCATTACATAATGACATATCATTGCAGATCAGTTCAACTTACATGTGGTCACAGTAATTTCATTATATACCAGAAAGGTAGTAACTAGATAAAATATACAGGGTTGCATTTATTTCTGAAACTTCCCTCCAGCATCAGGTCTAGTTTTGTGTTTACAAACTGTTAAGTATTTTGTTTAAACTATCTACTACTGTATTATTTGCCTTTTAACCTTCATACATCATAATGTAACAGGTGTCAGCAAAACAAGCATTTGCCAATGCTGAATGCTAGCTTCTATTTCATTGATAATCTTATTAGTATACAATAACAGAGAAGGTATTGTGGGGCATTTTGATTTAAGTTATCTGCAAAATAACACTTTGGTTGATCTGAAAAAAATGTAGACCCAGATAACATATAGCAGCAATTAAACGTTTTACAGTATTATTAAGAAATTAGATAATGGAAGAATAAAGAAAATATGGCCGTCTTTGTCATTTGGTTGAGCAAATACTTTAGCTATGCTACCACACTGTACCCTACACCATGGCTGTCTAAATTTCTTCACCAACTTTTTATGCAGTACAGAGAGTCAATTCCTTGCTGAACTCTCTTTAGGTAGGGCACATCTTCAGACCTACTCTCTTTTATTATCCATTTTATGCAATCAAGACAAAAGACATTTTGGAGGATATATGGAAATGAAAGAAATTCCACAGATCCACATCAGGAGATATTTGTTAATGTCAGGAATCTGATAAGGCATTCTCTCACGTATTTATGTTATATTATAGCAATAACCCACAGCTGGGTGTGGCTAATGCTGGATTTACCCACGGTTGGTGTAGTTTCATCACAAAGTTAAAGCCCAAGTGACCAAACAAAGCCAGCTGTGGGTAAATCCAGCATAACCCACACCCAGTCATGCTTTATTGGTACTATACAATTACATTATTTAAGAAAAATTTTACTTACTTTTCTTAAATTATGTCCTTGTATAAGGGCACAATGTTGCTCTTCCACATTTTTCCCCAGTATCCTCAGGCTTTCTTGATGTACTGTGCATGTGTATGGGACTTTTGTTCCCACACTTATGCAGTACATTAGTGCTGTGTGAAGGAAGCAACAAAGAAAGTATCTGCATTGTTCCTTTTTTTTTTTTTTTAATTAAATAACTGTTGAAATTCGGTGACTTTACAGGTACTATAGGGACAGGATGGAGAAAACACAAGGAAAATCTGGTATGTTTCTTTAGTTTTGAATAAGGTTCCTGATTTTAGTATTATTTTCTCCGTACTGTGTCTCTCATACCTCCGGACTGTCTGGATTAATAATTTTATGTATTTTTTTTTAACTGTGAAGAAAACTTAAAAAAAAATTATAGCATATAATAATGGAACCAGACTTTTTTCGGTTGGCATATGCTCGATTTGCAACAGCACTCTGTTTGGACTGACCAATCAACATGTTCATTTTTGAATGTTAATGGCCAGTCATTGTATAATAAGAAAGAAAACACAGGAAGGTGCAGTCCATTTTGGGGGAGGCCCCAAGAGACTACTGCCACACAGAATTATGGCTGATACATAAGAAAATGTTAAGCACAGATTAACGAAATCAGGTATAACATGCAGAACTTATTAAAATATGAAAGCATCATACACATAAAACAGTTCAGCAATCTGGAATCCTTGTTTCAAAGTATTACATTTAAATACACTTATCAGCAGAGTTTTAGTAATAAATGCAATGAAATATAATTATACATCTAAACCGTATGTGATAATAAGGGTAAACAAATACACACATTTGTCTAAACAAAGCGAATCACAGCAAAGCAAGTACCATTAAGCAAGTACCATTCATGGATATCAAGATATGGATTATAACCTTCAAATACATTTTTTATGCCCTATTGTCTGTTACAGAAATAATAAACGTAACTCATTTTTACGCTCCATTTTTCCTGGTAATTTTAATGAATATAATCTTAAAGATATGTGATATCAGACTGCAGATCCATTGTTATTCAATGACTAATTTCTTAGTTCCTTTATAAAATGAAGTATTTCAGACATCTCTGTAGTTCATAGGATTTACATGTGTACTAGGTTAACAACCACAAGGGCCTTTTTACGCCTGGTCATGCATCCTAAATCTCTGACAAGTTCCAGTGTCTTTGTGTAAGTAGAGACCGGGGAGAAGTAGTATTTATGGGCTACTTGTGTCCATTGGCACCTATGTCTCCCTTAGTGAAAGCCAGATTTTATTACAAACATATGTGAAATCCCACCATTAAGCAGAAATCAATAAATATCAACCCAAAAGAGAAAAAGCACTGCATTTTCCACTAAATTGTGTTCATAGGTTCATAGGTAGGTACGAGGCTATCTGCCCAAAGGCATTTATAAGCCTAGCCAGAATGTGTTGACTTTCACCGCCCACTTAGATTAGTTCTCTGTGCCTCTGTCCAGCAGAGCCATTGACGTGATCCCTGGGGTAAACTTTCTGTTTCCCATCTACTCATCAAGGTTTCTCCTGAACAGGGTTAGTGAGGAGCTCTGCCTAATGTAGATTGGAATCTTGTTCCAGAGCATGGGAAGTCTCACTCCAGCGCATCCTATATATTGTTGTGGTGAGGTTTAGATCCCTGGAGCATGTGGCTCAAGGGGATATGGTTTTCTTTAGGTGGAGCATATCCATCAATTCTGGGTGGGACATGGCCTTGTATGTCAGGCAGAGATCACCTCTGAGTAGGTGGTATGCAGCTGAGTACAGCTGGAGTTTCTTCAGTCGAGCTGCATAGGGCATCTGCTTGAGGCCAGTGATCCTCTTGGTGAGGTACTTCTGTGGTCTTCCAGTTGTTTGAAGAAGTATAAGCATTTGCTATATGAAAGCGCTAACAATAAATTGGATTGTGGTCATGTCAGCTTGCCTATTTTGGTGTTTTTTTCTCAGTCTTTCCAATTGTTGCAGGTGTCTTGTAAGGTACATCCCAAATAGGGCATTGTACTCTATGATGGGTCTGATGAGTGATGTGTGGAGGGGCCCAATGACCTCTTTCGATCTGGATGTAAACCCTTTTGTGATTAGGCGGGCCACATATAAGGATTTTCTAACCACTTTGGCAATGTGATTATCAAAGGAGATGCTGCTATCTAATTGGGTCCCCAGATCCATTATTACATCTTCCATATTTAGGGGGCTACCACCTATGTGGTAGTTTGTGGGTACTTTGTTTTTTCCAAAAGGGATGACTATGCACTTGTTGGCATTTAGCTTGAGGCCATGGTTTTGACACCAGGTATCTGTCTCAGTGAGAACCTTTTCGAGGATGTCTGTGTTATCCGGAGAGTCAATTATAGTCCCTAGTTTGCAGTCGTCTGTGAACTTGGTCAGCCATAGTCCTCCTGTGCTTGCCTGTACTTCTGAGAAGTATATGCTGAACAGGAGGGGTCCTAGGACTGAGCCGTGGGGAACGCCACTTGTAACCAGTTTAGAGTCAGACCTAGCTCCCACAACTCTTACCATGTGGGTTCTGTCCGTGAGCCAGTTGGCAACCCATCTCGTGACATAGGGGTTTATATTCAGGCTGGTGAGCTTGCAACATCCAATGAAAGCACTGTTGCCAAAGAACAGATATTAAAGGAACAGTGATTTCATGAACTTCAGGTGTGCTATGAGTAAGGAAAGGCAATGGTCCTATATCAAGACATGAAAAAATCCCTACATATTTAGAGATATAAACTAAGTAATCCTTAAGAGGCGACAGAGCAACACAGCAAGTAATCCTTAAATTGGCTAAAGTTAAATCAACTATTATTCATTTGGGCTTCTCATGTTTGCGCCAAACAGTTGTTCAGTTCCAGTTCAAAACATACTCATGTTAGATTAGCAAAGCATTCTCAATAGGGAGCTTGTGGAACCAAGTAAATAAATCTGGTGTTGGAAAATGCATAGTAAAAATGATAAAATGAAAGTCACTAACAAATGAGACTGAGAAGCTAAATGCACATACACACACACACACACATACACACACACACACACACACACACACACGCACGCACACACACGAATTTACATAATCACAAACAAACATACGCTTGTTGCATAGCTATACATGATGACTTGGATTCAGCTATGTAATTTCATGGAGATATTGCAGGCAAGAAAGTTATACCTCAATGCATACCTGTGATGGGGAATGTAGACACTTAGTTTTTGTAAAAATGCACTAGCCTCCAAAATGTTTTAATATTTTATAAAATAAAATAACAGGAAATGGGATCAGTGCAATGAGAAGACTGGCACACCAAAGCAAATGTAATCAGTGATGTAAAATAAAAATAATTGCAGTCAATGAAGGACTCCGATTGGCCAAATAAGGGGATGCATTGGGAAATTCCAGTACCCATGAAAGTAAACAACTGTCTAGCACTCTAATGCAATGTGCTGACCTTCTGATATTCCCCATGTGCTCAAAGCTAGATCTGCGTGCTGATAAAAAAATGAATGGCATCCTGTGTACTTTCTTAAGTCATAATGTGCCACCCTTTACTAAAATGTCTGTCACCATACAGGCACATCTTGCATACTCAAGGGTACACATGCCTTAAAGCAGTTAATATATTCTTGGTATAAAATTACTTATAAACACCCTTGTGGAATCCAGAAGAAGTTACGAGTGGTTGTCATCCTGTGTTGGCGATACTAACTGAAGACAACTGTCATATGATTTTACAGTTGGTGAGGGCTTCAGCACATCTTCAGAATATATCTGTGGTACAGGGATACTGTTGCAAATGGAAAACTGGGGTATAAAATAATACACAAATAATGAATGACTGTCTAAACAACAGATATTAGCACTAAAACTTGGATGAAGTGAATTATCTCACTGACATCAGTGCCTTCTTGAATCACCTGCTTGCCATTTTGAATAAAGCTGAAGATTTATCGTTTAGGAGGAGCAGTTTAAAGGAATGTTTCACAACCTGGCAATGTGCTGAAGGCAAAAAGCAGTAATGAAAGCAGTACAGAAGAATCAGAAGCATGCAATGGTAACTTTAATCACAGCAGATATGCCTGGCAGGGTGTCAGATTTGTAATTCTACCAAATTACAGTTCATGCAGTTTTTCCTTCTCACCCTGAATGCTCACCCTACATCGTAATATAAACATAAACAACAAATTGATAATACAGTTTAGTTCCTAGAATAAACATAATTTTTAAACAAAAATCAAAGAGCAAATGACCCAATGCCTATAAAATGCAAAATCAATGAATGTCGTAATCCCCCAAAGCAGTAAATACTGTTTTATCCAAAAGTACTTTAAAAAGAAGCTTGTATACAGTATTTAACAGCAGTACTATGCGTTGCTCAGCATATAGATGTTAATTGATTAGAACACTGAAAAGCAAGTATTCATAGAACATGATACCATTGGCCAGCAAGTACTGCCTTTGTTATGCAGCTGTTCTCATGTGATAGAATCACAAGATCATAGGATATACAAAACAATATTAGCAGAGGACTTGTGCACCTTGCTAATAACCACCCTTAGTCTCTAACAGCCCTTTCTAAAGCAGACAAAGCCCGTAAAGTTCAGAGTAAATGTAAGGGCACCCTTGTAGTTATTCAAGCAGTGTTGAAGGTTGACAGATTTACATTGTTTGACCAGAAAGGAGGCCCATTCCAGAGCAAAAGGAGGCACTGGATGATGAACATATCCCTCCATCTAATGTTGTTTATTTCCTCATATTGGTTGAGATGTCTTGTTCTAGTGTTGGCTGCACTATTTGACATATCAAAAAAAAATGATCAAAAAGACCCAGGATGCATGGGATGATATGGGTGTGAGAATATATGAAGAAGTCATATTCTGAGAGAATTCTAAAGGGTGAGTTTGGAATTACAGAAGAAACGTGAGAGTGGAAGAGCAGAGTTAGGCAAGAGAGGATTAAGTGGAAGCTTGATAAGAGGTAGGTGAGTTGTTGACAGGTTACTTATATATCATTTCTTGTTTTCTACTTTCCTTGATTCTTTGGCCCTGAACCTGGCTGGGAATATGACTTTTGTAATTTTCGGAGAATAAAACATCCAGAGCACATTCTGACTTTGTGTAGAATGACTAACTGTTACAAACATGCAGTTGTCAAAGTATAATACATTACAGTAAATATTTATAAAATACTCCTTCCTGTCTCCTTCATCATATATTACCACTATCCTCCAGTTGTGATTTGTTTTATGTTTGCAGGCATAAGGATATTTAATATGTCTGACCATACCATACCTATAAAATCCATGGAAAAAGACCTTTTAATTCCTTCCTTGCCATCAATATAACACATTTGCTAACTTTGCAATGGTACAGAAAAATATAGTCTAGCAGTTACATCATCACATTAAATTTTTACATTTTCACTCTCAATCTATTGATTCAAAATTACATTTTTGATAAACATTTCATTTACGTTTTCATTGCCAGCATCTAGCTTGGAAATGTCGCTTTTGTTAGGCAGAACATTCCTGTTAGTTAAATAATACTAAGTAAAATGCCACCTTTCCCCATAACAAAAACATAAATTTCAGTTACTGGCAGTTTTGTTGTGTTTACAAGACATCTGTACATTCTTAGGTAGAGGCCTAGACTGCTAAAATCTAAAAAGTGTTTCATAAGCTGTTATGGTCATTCTTTATGTAAATTATGGGTCTATATTAGATCATCGAATGCTTAAAAAAGTGAACAGTGATTGATCGACCCTATGTAAGCGAAAGCTTAAAATATCGAAGCAACAGAAACCCAAATTTTTTCCTAGGGAAAGAATTAGGTTGTTCGTTGCATCGGTATTTTCAGTGCTGTGGTGGAAAGTTACGGGTCGGGTTCAGGTAAGTGTGCGATTGTGTGGCTGTGAGTGTTAGGGTGGGTTAGGTGAGTTAGGGTTAGGGAGCGGGTGAGGTGAGTGTGTGATAGTGATGGACCTTAGGGTTAGGGTTTGAGTTAAGGTAAGTGGATAGTTAGTGGTGTGTGTATAGTTTAGTGTAGGGTTACGTGTCAGATTTTAGGTGTATGTGTGTGGATTGCTGTTTGTTTTGTGTGCTTGTGTTGTGTGTATGTGTTTTGGATTAGTGATTTTTTTCCCTAGGAAAAAAAATCACTGTTCTGACAGTTCGAGATTGTAAGCTTTCGTTTACATAGGGTCGATTAATCACCGTTCGCTTTTTTAAGCATTCGGTGATCTAATATAGACCCTAAATTATTTGGGTCTGCTCTTTTAAATGTACCGACTGCTAAAATGTCTATCATTTTACTTTGGCCATTAATTGATGGTTATAATCATGAGTTCACATATACCTTGAATCAAACATTTGAGTTTTTAGAGTTTTTCCCGTTTGACTAAGATTAAAAGTCCACCTATGGGATGTTATGACTGTGTTTCAGCTACTAGTTCCTTTCTAGTTTTGATGGTCCAAAATGTTAATAACTACCATTTTCATGTAACCCATAAATGCTTCCCCATAGGATGTGAAGATAAAATTTCAACTCAGACTGAGCCCCATTCCCTTGTGTGGCATCATCTGTCAAAATCAACAAGATATGCTTTGACATCATTGATGTAGAGCTAGTGTTTGAGGTGGTCAGTACAATTACCATCATATTCATATGTTCATGGAGACTGCCTAAAGTTTTACTTTGAAGAAACATTCCTGTCCTAAAGAACTATTTTATTTATTTTATTTTATTTTACATTTGTTGACTGGGCTGGTCCAACTGGATTCGTGTCCATTTTCAGCAGAGGCCCGGGGAGAAAAGCTCCAAGTGAGGTACAATAAACATTGAACATTATTCATTAAAAGCATTTAACAGTAAAAAAAAGTTACACGTATAGTTCAGAGAAGAAAAAAATGTTTTTTTACAGTGTCTACAATAAGCAAAAATAAGAACATTAAAGGGAAAAAAACACAAATTTGAAATTAGTAGTACGTTTTTGATAAGATTAGAAGCAAGATAAGTGAGAGTTCTAGGAATAGAATACTAGTTTGTCAGGGTTAGAGCAGGGGCAGAGCCAGTGAGTTAGGAGGTGAGTTTTGAGCTGGGATTTGAAGCTGGGAAGAGTGGAGAGAGCAGTGAAGTTGGAAGGAAGGGAGTTCCAGGCTTTTCCAATTGTGTTGGAGAACAAGGAATCGCCTGCTAAGTTGTTGGATTTACAGGTAGATATTAGAAGTTTGTTAGAGGAACACAGACTTTTGAGATTACAATAAGGGCTAATGAGAGTCGTGAGTATAGGGGTGCTGGTAGGTTTGTAGAGGATCTTATGGGCTAAAGAGAGCTGGTGAAATAAGATGAGATTATGCAGTTCTAGCCATCCTAGTTGTTTTAAGTTTAGGCAGTAGTGAGTTCTATCGGTAGAGCCAGAGGCAAATCTGGCAATACTGTTGTAGGCAACAGTTAGTTTGGAGAGGTTAGTTTTGGACAGATATGTATAGATAGGGGAGGCGTACAGTAGGGTAGAAATCAAATGGGTACGTGCTATGGATGTTCTGGCAAGTGGTGTAAGAAATGGTTTAATTTTAAACAAGGAGCCAAGTTTTCTGTTGACTAGCTTTATTGTGTTGTTAATGTGTGAGCCAAAGCATAGGTTGTTGTCTATCTCTACTCCGAGGAGCTTGGTGGAGGGGTCAGGAGATATGTAGGTGCCATTATTAGAGAAGACAGAGAAATTGAGTGGAGAAGATTTTCGGGTGGGGGAGAAAAGTAATAGTTTGGTTTTCTTGGGGTTTAAGATTAGGCATCTGTTTAAGAACCATTTTTCAACATTTTGGAAAGTCTGTTGGGTAATGGAGTGTAATTCAGAGGGGGATGTGGCAGAACAAATCAAAGCAAAACTAAAACACATAGATGTATACTTGTGTCATTTTGTTCCAGATCTTCCATGGGTTATGTCTTCTTTTACATAATATAATGGTTATCTCAAAGAACAGAAAAAACTGTCTTTCTTTCTTTCTCCCTCAATCACTTACTTTTTCCATATGGGGTAATAAACTCAAAAAAATATTTTGCATTTGTATACAGTTTTGCACTCACAGATAAAACAGTGTAGTTTTGTATGCACTAACTAAACTCTGTTGCATTCTTGACACTCTCTGGAAATAGTTTAAGTGCCATTTATTTACAGTGAAGACTCCAAAATCAAAATTTGATTTAACTTGGAAAAAAATACCTGTAGTTACTTACAGTTTATTTTAAGTCTCTTCATGAAGTACAGGAAATACAAGATACCCTCAGCAGTGTGGTAAAGCTACCACTAATACAGCCAGACTTTGCTTCCTTTTATTTCTTGGATAAATAAACAACTATGTTCCCGATAATCCATGATGAAATCCATAGAGTCTTCTAGTTATTTCTTCTTGGTCACAAAATCATTGTCCATCTCTGCTGTTGTGGACTTTCAACTATTTTTTAACCATGTCTTTTCAGGTGATGCACATTAACTATACTGTTATAGTATAGGTTTTGCTACCATAATATCTTGTCTATAGACATCAACATTAGTTTCTATCATAACATAAGTTTCTGACCTCTGAAATAGCCATTATATAGATATATCATAATATAAGGGTAGTATCTTCTATGTATGTCTTCACCTTCAATGAATACATGGCAGGAACAATATTGTTATGTGCATATTTGAACACAGACCTATGGAATGATACAACATAATTGATGTGGCATAAAATAAGTGGGCATACCATGGTATTAGGCAACTACACTATTTCTCGATGTAGATGTCATGATCCCATATATGTGGGCATCTCAGAATGCTACATCCTTATATGGTATATTAGCTGACATATTTTGATCTTCAGCAGCATATGTCATTAATGGACCTCTTTAGCATGCAATGTTTCAGAATTTTGGGGAATGAGAGCATATACAGCCAATGTCTGCCAGTTCTTGTTGAGTTCAAAAGTATGTGCTAAAATACAAAAGTGTTTTAGAGGAAGCCAGCTCTGATGGTATAGAGGGAGAACATCTTTAATTTAAGACCCAGGAACACTGGCTTCAATTAGTGTCCCGTGTATCTGTAACAGGAGAAGGAAGGAGTGACGAGGCAATGCCTGCTTGACCCTGTTCAGAAATGGCACAAGGATGATGTGCTGGTGTTTGGCAGTGTGACTGCATGTGTGTACAGTACTGAACAGTGTAAGACAACATGCATCTTACTATTGATATTGTTTCACGTATATTAGCAATACTATTACTGTACACACAAGTTAACTATAATAATATAACATACTACTCCTAATAGCTATACTGACCAGTATCTCATACTACTATAAAATGTTCTGTCCTGCCTCAACAGTTATGGTTAACATATTACCCAATCACCCAAAAGTACTTGTGGCACAACTGTAGGAAAGGTAGCATGAATACATGACAGGAAATGAGATACTCAGATTATTCCAGTCATGGCTGATGCAGATAAAATGAAATAAATTCAACAATTTGACAATTACATGTATAGTAAATATTATAGATATTTAAAATACTAGGCTGTAGGCTATTTCTGGCCAGCAAATGTATTGTTAGCATTGTATATTTGCAAGTGTCATTAATTAACTGTATAACGTGCTGTGGGGTTGATGTACTTTCATGTGCAGTGTAAAGTGAATGGAAGCAATATATTGCCAATGCATTTATTTTGTTACTGGGTTAGATGTATGCAGCTGCTACTAACGAGTGACTTTTGGGCTCATGTACAATAGTTATTCTCTTCAGACTATGATGCACATTATAACATGGTTTGTGGAGAGTAATTATTTAATACGAAGTACTGATAAAGAGTCACTGAAAATCAGGTAAGTATGTAAAGGATCCAGCATGACAGTGAGATTCAGGGATAGTAATCAGTTTTCTGTTGGTATACAGCCCCAGGGTTTCATCACTATTAATTTACATATTACCAAAGAATCTTTGTCACATAGCTATAATAATGTTGTTATAATACTAGTTGCCTAATTTAGGACTATGTATTCCCAGTTTAGGGATATACAACTGTTAAGTATGCTGTACCTTCCACACACGGTGGAATTTTATTGTACAGTCACCACATTTATAATGCACATTGAAAATTGTTATATTATATTATGAAAACTATGAAGCCATCTTTGAATTTGTACTGTTTTATTTAAAATGGTTGTTTGTTGTTTGTTGTTAGTGTACTTACAGCCTTGAGAAATTATCCAGATAATCCAACAGTAATTATTATAATTATAATTAAACTGCAGCTCTGTAGTGAAAATTACTGAATGATGTCTAAAACTATGTTTCTTTTAAATATAAACATGAGAATATGCTGACAGATAAAGCCATGTGCTCTATCACATAGGCATATATTTCACAGATTTATAATTAAGCAATAACCCACAACTTGGTGTGAGTAGTGCTGGATGTACCTATTGATTGTGTGGTATTATGATGAGACTGAAGCCCAAGTGATCAATCAAAGCCAACCATGGGTAAATGCAACATTACCAGCACCCATTTGTGGGTTACTGTTTTTATACAATGACATTATTTAAGAAATAAATTGCTTACCTTTCTTAAATAATGTCTTCATACAACAGGCCTGTAGTGCTCCTCCACATTCTTCTGCCTTTACTGATGTACTGTGAATGCATATGGGACTTATGTCTGCACACTTGCACAGTACATCAGTGCAATGCAGGCAAAGCAATGAAAAAGATAGAACTTCCACTATTTTTTTTTTTACCAAGATTTTATGAAGGCAGCCTAAATACAAGGAAAATCAGGTCAGTTTATTTTTTTTTCAGTAATAAATCTTTATTGTTTTACCAATTGTTCATACAATATTAAACCAAAAAGAAAAACAAATAATACCCAAATAAAGCTTCTAACACCCATAATACAATATATGTACATTATTTACATGAATGTTTCCATCAGTTAAACAAAATCAATAAAGAGAAGAAAGGAACATCTGACAACTAGAATCAAAAGATCTAATATCATTATAATGGATTATTATTACTAACTTTCAAATTAAGTATGTATGTCCAGGGGTTAAACTGGATTCGGTACATTAAGCCAATATAATGTTGAAGATTTGTTCCCATACTTTTGGATTATTTATATTTCTTCTATTATCCTGAATTAATAGTTTGTGTGCTAAAATATGTTTCATTGCTAAACTTTTGAAGTTTTCCCATAAGTTTGAGATGGATTCAGCTAATTTGTAGCTATATAAAGTTTCATTAATAAGAAAATATTTATAAGTATAATCATTTGGGTTCTATCCAAGTTATTAGGAGGGATATGTAAAATCATAAATTCCCAAGAAAGTGTAGAATGTTGATAACCCATCTTTTGTAGTTGAATTTTTAAGGAGTTCCAAAGTTTATATATACATTTACAGCTCCAGAACATGTGTAAGAGGTCCACCGTTTGATCCTTACAATATGGACATTTAGGCGAGTTTTTCGAGTTAAATTTATGCAAGCTAAGACATGTGTAGTAGGCATTATTAAATATCATCAACTGGGTAAATATTAACTTTTGAAGAGAAATTGATTTCATTGTTAAGTTAATTGCTTTTAATATTTTATTTTCTTCTATCAATGGTATTTTTTCTTTCCAATATTTTGACATGAGTATTTGATTTTGGTATTTTAGATATTTTATCAGATCACTTGTAGAAGTTATAAATTTGGTATCCTGTCCAAGAGTTAACCATAAATTTGAGCAATTAGTTAAAGTTTCTTCATTGATTCTGACATCTCTGAAGTAATTTATGGAAAGATCCTTTAATTGTCTCAGTATTATTAAGTAGGATTTAAGGAGATTCATCCTCTGTAATATATCGTGAATTGAAAGATTAAGATATGGGTACATATCAAATAAAGTTAAATTAACTGTAAGTGGATATTTTTTAAGATCTATTAATTGATTATTGATTTTCAAATTTGGGTTCTTATGAAAGGGTTGAAAAATCATCATATGTTGCAAGAGGTATAATGATTGGAAAAGATTTTGTATTAAAATTATGTATACTCCAATATGCTCCATTAAAGGAAATAATTTAAGGGTATCTTTACTTTAAAAAGGTAAAGCTTTAGGATTAATATTCAAACTTACAACATGTTTATGATTCATAACCACCCATTTAGGTGACCATTTACTACTAGATATCTCATAGTTAGCTATTCTTAAAATTCTATTAGAATTTATTATTAAATAGTATATTTCAAAATTAGATAAATCTAGGCCTCCTTTGTTTTTCGGAGTCATCAATTTATCATATGATATTCTAGTTTTTCTAGGTTCCCATATAAATTTAGCCGATTCTGTATGAATTTGTTTGAAATATTTCTTAGGGATCAACACTTGAGTGGTTCTAAAGATGTACAAAATTCTGGGTAGCACATTAATTTTAATAATTGAAACCTTTGCCATTGTTGGTAATTTCAGATTATTCCATCTTCTTAATTCAGACAATATATGATCCCAAAGTAACTTAACATTATTCACATAGAAATCTCTGTTATCTGTGGAAAAGACAGCACGCAAATATTTTATTTTATCCTCAGATTTAACTTGTCCTACGAGTGGTAAAAGAGAAAAGGGTTTCGGCATTTTTAAAGGAAATAAGTTGGGTTTTTTTAAGGTTTATCTTGTAGTTGGATATCTCTGCAAAATCATCCACTGCTTTTAATATTTTTTTAGTATCTGAAACTAGAGTCGTACAATAAATGTTGAGATCATCAGCAAAAGCAGCCACAGATATTTTAGTATCATAAATTATTGAGCATTGTGGTATATATTTTGTTTAATATGTAAAAATAGTGGTTCAAAATATAGATTAAATAATATAGGAGATAAAGGACAGCCCTGATGAGCTCCGTTTTTAATTTGTATCCTTTTAGAAAAATTTTTATTGATATTTATTTTATTTATTTATTTTATTTTTATTTATTTTATTTTACATTTAATGACCGGGCTAGTCTAACTGGATATATGTCCATTTTCAGTAGAGGCCCGGGGAGAAAAGTTCCAAGGAAAAAACTTACAATTTAATAGAGAATAACATCAAAACAGTTTTATACAGCAATACTTGTGCCATAAAAGCAGTATAATTTTAGTATAACATGTTAGCTAAAGAAATTCTTAAAAGAATATAAAAAATAGAAGAAATAAAAGGTTTTTTTTTTTTTTTTTTTTTTTTTTTTCAATTCTAACCTACTCTTAAGTTGGTTAAAGTATACCACATTTACATTTACAGTTTACATTTTTATATTGAAAGTTGTATAATGGTTATTATATAATATTTGTAATGTTAAAATAAATTCTTGAGGTATATTAAAATATGGTAAAACACCAAACAAAAATTTCAAGTTAACTCTATCAAATGCTTTTTGTGCATCAACAATGAGAGCATAAACATTAATATTTTTTGACATGCATAAGAGATTAATGTATGGAGTGATAAAGTATTGTCAGTAGTTTGGCATTTATAAATCTGGCTTGCTCATTAGATATTAGTAAATCTATTACCTTCTTCAATCTATTAGCTAAAATAAATGTCAGAATTTTCATATCAATATTTAAAAGAGAGATAGGCCTATAGTTATCCGGATTTTGAAGATCTGTATTTTCTTTAGGTATAAGAATTGTTCTGGATGCATTAAAGTGAGGGTCATTAATTTTATTGTTAATTATATAATTAAATATATGTGGAAGTGTTTTGCCAAAGCTACCACAAAACATTTTATAAAACTCTGCGGTCAAACCATCCGGTCCTGGTGCTTTATGAGATTTCAACTTTTTAATTGTATCTATTATTTCCCCAGAGGAAATTGGCTTAATTAAGTCTATTTTGGAGTTATCATCTATTTTCGGAAAAATAATTTTTCGTAAAAAATCATTATTAGTCCTATTTGTGAGAGATTCTTGTTGATCACCATAGATTTGGGAATATATCACTTCAAAGATACTCATAATATCTTCAGATTTTGTATATCTATTATTTTTGAACTGTATTTCAGGGATTTGAGAATGTATTTTCGATTGATTAATGATTCTAGCTAATGCCCTTGATGGCGTTTGAATATGGTTAGTATATCTTACCAACAATTTATGTTCATGAAACGACAACCTACTATTTTGGATCAAAAAGAGCTCCTTTTGACATTTTAATAGTTCTTTTTCAGTTTGTTGGTTATATTTCCTAATTAAATCCTGATCTAATGTCTTAATTTTAGTTTCCAGTCTTTGTAGATCTCTAGTTTGTATTCTTTTATAATAGGTAGCTTTTTGAAGAAAGATCCCTCTTATTTGTGCTTTGGTTTTCGCCAATTCAACATCGGGTAAATGTTGGTGTTTGAATAAACTAGCTAATAGAAGATAAAGAACAGCTTGAGTTTCCTGAATTATATCTTCTTTATTTAATAAATTTGGATTTAGGGTCCAATTGTACCCTCTATGCAGTAAGCTATTTTTAAGGTCTTTATTAAAATTTTAAGTAATTTTAGAATGATCTGATAAGTAACGAGCTTGTACAGAGACACAAGGATCTAAATTAATTAGTATTTCTGAGATCAAGAAAAAATCTATTCTGGACCACATTTTGTGACAAGTTGAATAGAATGTAAAGTTATTTGTATTAAACTGATTGTTTGCGTATTTAAAAGGATCATATAATTTAAAATCAACTTTAAGTTCACTTAAAGCTATTACTGCTTGATTATTGGGTGACCTATGTGTACTTGATTTATCCAATTTAAGATTTTGATACGCATTCCAGTCCCCATATATGCATATATATTAAGAAGTAAAATAGGTTTGTCATAAAGATTGGATGAAAGAATCAAGTAGCACCATCTTCCCTCTTTATCTATTTTAGAGTCTAGAATTTTTTCTTGGTATTGTTTTTTTATAACTATCGCAACCCCCGCACTATTAGTTTTACCTTCCGAGGCTATAACCTCTCTGATCCATTTCTTTTCCTTAATAACTGCCCACTGATCATTAGAAAATCAGGTAAGTTTCGGATTATTTATTTTTGCAGAACGTTCCAGATTTTTCTTGTATATTGCTGTCCTGTAAGCCTATGCTGATAGAAAAGTCCAGCCATTCAATGGTACTTCAGTGGGTGGACTTTTTTCTATTGGTATATGCTTGATTTACAATGGTAAGGCTGTCCAATCAGCAAGCATGTCTTGAATAACAATGCCTGCCTATTGTATAATTAGTAATAATAATAGCAGGTGCTACTTCTTCTAAATTATTAATGTTGCCAATACATTATAATGAACGTATTACAAGTCCTGCTCCACAAGGTCAAAGAGTATATCAATATCATTTCAACACCAAAACTGTTCTAATTTCGGACTGAAAATGTTAAGGCATGCAGTTTGCTGCATAATTCATTATATTGATCACAGGATGTGATACATAGTTTGAATGGTATAGGAAATTAATTATTTGATACACAAATTAAAATCATTTTCTGTTGAGTCCTGAACAAAAGATACATACCAAGCTAACTCCATTAAGGTTACAACATGTAGAAAATAAAGAGACTAATGTTATAGTCATATCACAATACTCAGGGATTACAAAAACATTTTCATCTTACTTTGTTGTGTTTGTTTGCTGCTTTCAGTAGTCAGAAAAAGGTCTAGGTACTGAATACTGCATTGAAAATCACACCAATTCAGACCCTTGGAAGCCTGCAGTTGTTTCTCCAGTGGTGTCAGAACATCAGTGTGACAAAATGGGACTATTCCCAGGAAGGGAAGTCAAAGATTTCTCATTCTGTATGGCAAGTCTGGTTTGACATGCTGCATAAGACATTGCAAAGGTGGCATGCCATCAAAGTGAAATATCACAAAATGGTATGAGGCTAGTGCAATTTCTCTCTCTCCAGCACTATCATGGAGTTGCACTGTGAAATCAAAACTGCATTATACTTTAAAGAGATCTCAGTATTTGCTAGTCACCTTCATCAAGGAAAACTATTGTCTAAGACAGTAATACGCAGGGTCCATATCACGGTAAACCAAGGATTCAAAGCTTGGTGTTTAATAAGCTATGCCCTGTGC
Organism: Protopterus annectens; assembly: GCF_019279795.1. Lineage (NCBI taxonomy): Eukaryota > Metazoa > Chordata > Ceratodontiformes > Protopteridae > Protopterus > Protopterus annectens. Next base: position 794,934,482 of record NC_056725.1, read on the forward strand.
TTTCTGTGAATGTACCATGAAGGATATTAGCATTTTTCTCCTCCTCCTCATATGGCTACAAATATGTTTTATCAAAAAAATATGTGCCCTGGGATTCAGGAAAGCTAAAATTCTATGCAGGAACAGTGTAACAGCTCCTGCATGGAGTTCGACCTCCAAGTGATTCCGCAAACAGCTAATCCAATGTGCACGAGCCTGTCTAAACTGTTCCTGCATGGAAGACCATGCGGTATGCTAATCACCTCATTTGCAGGTGAAAACCATGCAAATGAGGTGAATTAGTTATTCAGGAAGCTGCCAGGCCTCCATGCAGGAACAGTGTCTAACTGAACACATTTCTGCAAAAAAGAAAATGGAGGCATGACAGCACAAATAAAAGCATGTATTCACATCTGTAAATATATGGCTATTGGCATGAATATATGTTTAATTTTATTAAAAAATATTTTTTGTGGCCAATATTGGCTGTTTAAGCATAGCACAGCCAGCAACTAAACAAACATGATAGTGCCGAAAATAAAAAAAAATTGTGAAAACCCAAGTTTAAAGAAAACTTGCATTTTGTCATTATATTCCATGGCGTGCAGAATCAAAACAATATCAGGGGAAAGTGGTTGTCAAGTGGAAAGCTCCATGTCAGTGCAGTATCTATGGGTTAAGGCAGTAAGGTATGCAAATTAGGGGAAATTTACTGAATCAGAAAATATTCTAAGCCCAAAACCTGCACCTAACCATGTAGGTGCTAGAACAGGATTGTGTCGGCAGGAGAAACAACTAATATGAAAGGGGGGAGTGTCATGCTTGCTGTAAGCACATTGGAGCTCTGTTGGCCAAGTTTGCACTTAGCTAAACAAGGGGGTGTCTCTGAGGCTGTAATGTCTTACACCATGAAATGAAGACTGTGTTCATGTCCAGGATGGGGCATTTCTGCTAAAATGTGTTTAACTTAGCTAAATAGGTTTACATGGCATGCACTGGGACTTAAACAAAAAAAAAAAAAAAAAAACAGGAAATGGGAGCATTGTGTATATGTAAGCAAGAGGGTCTGTCCGAGGCTGTATAGCATTGTTTACCTTGCCTAAAAAGGTTTGTACGGCGAGCACCAGGATTTAAACCACAAAAAAAAAAAAATACAGGAAAAAGTGGAACAAGAAAAAGAAGGGAAATAACAGAATAGAGGCACTCAAATACAAGTAATAGAGCTGGCAGGTGGAGTGCATCATGCTCATCCAATCACACAGGCAGCATCTGCAGCACACCACTATAAACAATGCAAATACCTTTCAGTCTGTTCTTTCCCACAAACTCTACACCACCAGTGTACACAGATGGGGAAAATTTTACCTGATAAAAAAATCAAAATGTTAGGGGCTGCTGTCGGCCTCATACATCAGTATGTGCAAGAGGCTGAGGGTGATGAAGAGGACAATGCTTACAACCGCTCCAGACTTATGAGGAGGAGAAGAGTGTTCATGCCCAGGGTAACCTACCATGGGATACATGATATGGAGATAGTAGAACACTGCAGGGTGGACAGGTGCATATTGTAGCAAATTGTGGAGCTGTGCTGGCCTCACCTCACATCCAGAACAAACAGAGGGAAACTCACCCCAGTGGATACCAATGTATGTGTAGCTCTAAGAATACTAGCTACAGGTACTTTCCAAAGACCAACTGGAGATATCATGGGGTGTCTCACAGGCATCTGCATCCAGGATACTCCACCAGTTCCTGGATGTCATGCGACCACATGCCAAGGAGCACATTCAATTCTCCACCGCCCATCAGGAGAGGACCCGCAATATGTGTCTCTTCCACCATGAAGCAGACTACCCGGAGGTACTAGGTGCCATAGACTGCAAGCACATCCACATCAAAGCACCACCTGGTGACTGGGGTAGGGTCTACAGAAACTGCAAGGGGTTCCACTCCACCAACTGCCAGGTTGTGTGTGATGCCCAGGGCAATATCATGAATGTGTGTGTTGGCTGCCCTGGAAGCTATCACGACTCCCACATCTGGCATTCCTCATAGCTGAATCAGTGGTTTGCCAGGGGGGACATCCCATATGGCCATTTAGTGGAGGATGCTGGCTACGCATTGGAGCCGTGGATGATGACACCCATCAGAAATGCACACACACCCACACAAGAATGCCATAATGAGGCACATGCACAAACCAGGGTCATTATAGACCATGTGTTTGGGATGCTGAAGTCACTGTTCCACTGCCTTGGCATATCCAGTGGAGCCTTGCAGTACTCTCCAGCCACATGTGCACACATGGTCATAGTATGTGCCATGCTACACAATATGATACTGCAGAAACAGCTGCAGCAGGAACAAAATGGGGAAGGGCCACACAGCTTAAGAAACATCCTGAGCCTGCCCTGTAGGCAGATGAAGGTGTGCCCAGTATGCCCTGGCCTTGGCAAAGAGGCAATGAATAGCACATACACTGACATTGTAGGGCCCCAGGGACTGATCTCTCTCTCTGTTTGACTCGCACACACAGTAAAATGGATGCCAAGCATCACATCACCTACACCTGACCGTGTATAGGCAGTGTATTGTGTGCATCCCACATAGTCAGCCCTCAAGCACCACCCTCACAACAGCTGCAAATACAAGGTAAGCCAGTCTCTGTAACACATTAAACTAATGGAGCTTTCTGATAGCATATCTATGGTATTGATCAAGCATGTAAGGGAATGGGGTGGCTAAATGGGATAACAGCAGACAACTGACAGCTCTGTGGCACAGCAGGATTTGTATCCCCAGTACTGCCCTACCCACACCATGCAGTACCACTCTAGTTGACAAATACCACTGCAGTATTATGTGGTAAGACAAATAACTGGGTGGGGTCATAGTACACATGCATGGATGTCAGAGTGGAGGGGTCCCATACCCACCACCACCACCACCATACAGCAGATCAGCTCTAGACAACCATACAGAAATGCCTGGCAAAGGCTCCCACATGGCAACATCCATGAAATTCCCACCCACAGACTTTTACACAGTGATATCACAGCAGATCTGGCAGTGGCAGAATGGCTCTGAAAGGTAGGAAGTCTGAAAGTACAAATGCCTATAGGAAGTCTGAAACTACAAATGTCTATGCCAGAACAATCTGACCTGTGGTTGCTACTGTTATGCCTGTTGTCTGAAAGATAGGGTACACCACTATGCTATATGGGACAAAAATGTTAAACAAATATCAGCACAGTCTGTGCAGATGTGTATCGTATACAATCATGTCACCCCCCCACCATAGTCCATATGAATGCAGTAATGTGTTCCTAGACTTAAGCAGCTTCCAGCTGTCACCCAGAGTGATGGTGCAATAGTAAGAGAAAGCAATTGTCGGTAACACCCACAGACAACTTACTGGTGCCATCCCAGGGGTGCCTCCTGCCGGCAGCCTGGGAATATATGATCATCAGAATGCACTGCCCTACTACAGATGGCCTGCATCTGTCAAACCTGGCCTATTGGCCTCTGGCACATGCCTATGCCTTACCCACAGTGCCCTTTAAGGAGTGTCATGGGGTTCATAACACCAACATAACACATTCCACAATATGCAAAGAAAGGCCATGCTGACAACTGCTAGGAGCAAACCTGCCAGCATCAGGGAGCCAGAAATCAGGACAAAGCCATGAATAACGAGGTAATTAAGGTCCAAAGAGAAGGACACCTGTGAAATACTACTCTAATAATGTTATGGAGTTGATGGAATGATTTGTAGTAGCATTGAATGTCTGATGAGTACAAAGTCTGAAACTGCAATGTCAACTGTCAGTAATATCTGACTTCAACCCTGAGTGACTTGCAAAACACTTTTTCTGGAAAACCACCCTTCCACCCTTATTTGGGTAACCATCAAAATATATGAGTTATGGATGTGGACCTTATGTGATAATCTGTACTTTCGAAAGGCAGGGCTAGGAGTTTAAACATGGAAATGCACTCGCTGCAGGCAGACCTAATCCTGAAAGATGGTGACATGTCTGCACCCACAGAACCCTGAACCACAGCCATGGGGAGCAACACACCCCTCCCTGATCACTCATTCTATGCAGCATCCTGACCCCAACATGTGGCCATCCAAGCAAAATAAGTGTGACAAACACATACCTCCAGGCAGGTCAAACAGTCTGACACACACAAGGCCCTCCAAGTGCAGTCAACCATTGAGGACAGCCCAATGCAAAGTACTAGTAGCTATAGGCAAGCATATCTCCCCAGGACACATGCACCCACATATCCTATCCCCTACAAATCTATCTGGAGTCTGCCTGTCACCCTGATCCTGTCTGACTTATATTACCCAACTGTGGACTGGAAATCAGACCAAGCCAGAACATAAATTCACAGAGATTCCGCCATTGTAATATATCACTAAGGTGGTGGGCCATTTCCACAGCACCAACAGTCAATCGCTTTTAGGCACACCCCTCAACAGGCTGCATTGGGCAAGAATGCATAGCATTTGGCCAATAAACCATGTGTGTGCATCATCCATCCTGTATTCCTCTGGTAAATCACTGTGATGATCTGAGAAGGTATGCCACCAGGTACTGAAACAATACATGCCAGTGTCAAATGGCTTATATGACATATGCCTGCTAAAACAAGCCTTGTAATCCTAGCAACCAATACATTATTGAGAAAAAGTGTCATGGCCCATTGTCCCCACAACTAGATAGGCTATCTCCAGATATCCTGCACCAAAAGGTTAAGAGGTATGGCTGTAGCACAAAACAAACCAGACTGGTGTACAACAATCCTTCAAATGGAGTCCCACATGTACTATAGAAGGACACACTGGGCATGCTCATACACTTATAGACATGTCAGTAGGATCTAGGAATGAACAGGCCTTCCCCACCCAGTGCACTTCCCATTGCCTTACCTTAGCAGTCCCGAAGATGTCTGTCACCATAGAAGTCATTTTTGTTAGGCCTAGCCACATAATCTTTATGGTGCATGCAATGACTGCATAATAAAATAGTGCAAACACCTAGTTAACTAGGAGGTCTAATCTCAGTCCTGGCAAATGTAAAAGTGTGTGTGTGTGTGTGTGTGTGTGTGTGTGTGTGTGTGTGTGTGTGTGTGTGTGTGTGTGTGTGTGTGTGTGTGTGTGTGTGTTTACAACTAAAAACTTTTGGGTCCATTCAAACCCAGTAAAATTCCCCTTTCCCTGCTTTAGTAGTCCTACAGATATCAATCATCTTAGAAGTGCCTTCCATCAGGCTTCAGCCCCGTAAGCTCTGTGGCATATGCGATAACTGTACAACATGATTGCATATAAATATAACTAGTTAGGTAGGAGTTCTAATCTCAATCCCGGAAATGTAAAAGTGTGTATGTATTCACAACTAAAAGCTTTTGGGTACATTCCAACCCAGTACACTTTCACTTTCCCTGCTTTAGCAGTTGTGCAGATATCAGTCATCTTAGAAGTGCCTTCCATCAGACCCCAGCCCCATAAGCTCTGTGGTGTGTGTAATGATTACATAACATGATAGTACAAATAACTAGTTGGTAGGAGTTCTAATCTCAGTCCTGGCAAATATAAATGTGTGTGTGTGTGTGTGTGTGTGTGTGTGTGTGTGTGTGTGTGTGTGTGTGTGTGTGTGTGTGTGTGTGTGTGTGTGTGGTTATAACTAAAAGCTTTTGGGTCAATTCCAACTGAGTACATTTCTCCTTTCCCTACTTTAGCAGTCCTGCAGATATCAGTCATCTTAGAAGTGCCTTCCATTAGACCTCAAGCCCATAAACTCTGTGGCACATGCAATAATTGCGTAAAACGATAGTACAAATAACTAGTGAGGCAGGAGTGCTAATCTCAGTCCTGGCAAATGGGAGTGGTCTAATGAGGGAATAGTAGACAGAGATCATTACCTCTGTCTTTCTTGATGCAAAACCCTTGGTAATGCAATGTGCCATATAGAAGGACTTCCTGATCACAGTGGCAATGTGGTGCTTGAAGGAGAAGTTACTGTCAATCTGTGTCCCCAGATCTCTTATAATACCTACAGTGTTCATGGATGTGGAACTTGCTGGAAACTGAGTGTTTTACCAAAAGGGATGGTGATGCAGTTTGTAATGTTAAGCTTCTGACCATGGTTTCCACACCACTCATTGGTCTCACTGAGGCCTTTCTGTAGGATGTCTGCATCACTTGTGGAGTTCATGATAGCTCCCAGCTTGCAGTCCTCTGTGAACTTGGTCAGCCAGAGTTCCTCTGTGTTGGGCTGGACTCCTGAGAAGTAGATGTTGGACAGGACACTATCCAGTACTGATCCCTGTGGGACTCTACTTGTGACTGCTTGCCAGTCTGACTTGGAGTTTGACACGGTCACACTGTGTGTTCTGTGAACCAATTTGCAAACCACCCACTGATATAGGGGTTGATGCCTAGTTGGTTGTGCTTACCAGTAATCCCCAACTGAGTAATCATATCAGCCGCCTTGGCCAGATTAAGGTAGGATGTATGCAGTGCCTTACTGTCATACACAGCCCTGGTGACTGACTGAAAGATGTCAGCCAGGTTGAGCAGGCATGATCTGCCATTTACAAAGCCAAACTGTGTGGGTCCAGAGTTAGGACATCACCCATATCTTGATCAATCAGGTCCCTGATGATACACCCATACCCATGCATAGTAGACTTGTCAGGCTAAGGGCCCTATAATCCCCAGGGTCTGTAGATGCTACCCCTTCATGGAGAGGGATGACTGTAGCAGTGTGCCATTTTGGAAGGACAAAGCCTGAGGTGAGGCTGTGACTGACCAGGGCACACAGATGTGGTGCCAGGTCTCTTTGTATGTCACGTAGAACACAGCCACAGATATGTTGGGGTCCCATGGAAGCTGTATCCTTGCCTGTGGACAATGCAGGCCTAACCTGATCTGCAGTAATGCTGGGGGCCTGGCATTCATCTGCCATTGTGATTGTCCCCTTGGGAAGGAGAGAGGGATAAAGCTGGCACTGAATGTGTTGGCAAAACTGTGGCCAATATCTGTTATGTCAGGATAGGAATCAGAATTGTGCAGTAACTCACAGCACTTGTGGTTATTGCTGTGGAGGTTGTTGATATAACTATCAAAGGCTTTTGTGATTGTCATCAGTGTCTGCTACAAATCTGCCTTCATAGCTGACTGTAGATGATTCCATGAGGGATCCCAAGTTGTGTTTGAGGCTAACAAGGGGTTCACCAGTCTTGGGACACCACCATTTTCTGCAACAGTATCCTCCTTTTGTTGTACATATTAGTAATGGCAGGGGACCATCACAATGGCTTCCAGTGTTTGGAGGACAGTGTCTGTGTTCTGATGGCTATAGATCATACCATGCATCCATGTACATGTTTGTGCAGTGCATATGTGTATGATGTGACAGTCATGCAGCTATTACCCATTGGCATGGGTGCAGTGAAGTCATCCACCCCTGTTTTTATGACTGCAACATCAGCACTGGAGAGGTTTTGCAAGGTGGTTACCTTTGTGGGGGGTGTGGGTGAGATGTTGAGCTCCATGTTGATTGATAACTGTCGTTGAGCAACAGTCCCATATGTAAGTAATCAGCATGGGTCAAGGTTGTTGCATCCTCTACTGGCGGTCAGTATGAGCTGGTCCAGGGCATTGGAACTGATGAATTCCATGAAGGGCCAGTGTATCAATGCTTGACTACTTTCCCCAGGTGATGGAGGGGTAGCTGAAGTCTCCTACTATGTCAGTATTGGGTTGGACCTTCATAGATGCCAGAGTGTTGAGGAATGTGCATTGACAGTCTAGGGACATAGCTGGGACCGATAGCAGGCTATGGTGTGGATTGCACTATTCCCCAATGTCAGTTTTACTGGAAGTACCTCTGATGCATTATGCTGGGATACTAGTCTGGAGGTGTGCATATCCATTATGGATATGGAGACAACACCTGTGGAGGTGTGGTCCATGTTTTTGCACAGACAGCTGTGTAATGCATCATAGCCAGTTAGTGCAGGGCTGCTGTCTGCTGCTGGGAACCACCTCTCCATTACAGAACAAATGCTAATGTCCTCCACTCTGAGGAGTGCTTTGAGTGACTGCATCTTGACAGTTAGATGTCTACTGTTGAGCAGCAAGACTCTCAGATTGCATACATGTCTAGTTGTTATGGTGGTAATTTGATTTGGAACACTGCCTAATAAGGCACTATAGGGGTGGCAAGACACTTACCCCATACCAGGAAACCCAGGGCTGACAGATTAAGGACATCTCTGGCAAGGCATTGAGGTCTGTCAGTCATGTTATCCCAAGCAGAGAGATACTGGATCCCCTGAGAATGACAAACAAAACATAAGCCAATGTTGCAGTCGATTATCTGTTGATAGTACTGCAGCATCATTCTGGGTGATGGAATTATACTGTTCAGGGCTACTGTCACACCTGCCTGGACCACATAATCCAAGTGTTCAACCATCTCTTGTCATGTAGCCCATGGAGGTGTGTCTCAGGTCATTCACACCCAGATGGATGATGACAGAGTGATTCTTGTAGCTGGTGTGGAGTGGTGTGACTGGGTGTGTCATGTGTTGGATGGTGGCATGTGATAGACAATTGGCTGCTACCTCCCCCATAATCAACATAATGAGTGGGACATCTCTGTGCCACAATACTAAGTCAGCCATGATCACTGTATTATGCAAGGTGGTCAGCCTTAGGAGCTTAGGTTGAGGGACACACTGTGTAGGTAACATATGAGCCCTTTGGCATGTGCTATGCCATGGTGTCTGAGTAGGTGTCTGTCTTGCTGGTCTGTGCTGTTTGTGTAAATGTCCATTGAGTGCCTCTGTGAAGGTGGGTGTGTGGCTTTTCAGTGTATGTCAGAGCTGTCATAGTGGGTGTTGTGGTAAACTATGTGGTCTACATGGTGTGGTGCAGATGTTGTTCTCATCCTGTTGATCAGCTAGTCCAGTCTTTTCTGGAGAGTGCATAGTTCCGCATTTGGTGATATAGGGGTAACTCTCACTGGCCTGAATGTTTGTGTATGTATATGTAGATGTAGAATAGAAACCTCAGACTCTCCACGTTACAAAAATAATGTTTAGCGTTTAGAGGAGGAGGTTGTTTGTGTACATGCGGAAGTTGCAACAGTGCGTCAGAATGGACAAGTGCACCAGGTTAATAGATAAAAACACAGAAAACCACACTGCAATCATGCCAGGAGGAGTTGTCATAAGTAGTAAGTACTAGGGCTAATTCCATGATGAACGAGTACTGCTGATGGCTCCCAGGTGTGATACACTTATTGATACAATAACCTGTTGAAGTGCAAAGCTATAATGCTGTTTGAAGTGCAAGACAGAAAGAACTAGCAAGATGTTCATGAGAAACTGAAGGCAGACTTCCTGCCACCTGTAATACTTTACCTCAGCTGTACGGTTATCAGTACCTTTGGCCAGTTGTAAGTCCAGAAAGCTCCGTAGTGTACGCAGCAATTGCATAACACTATAGTACAAATAACTGGATAGGCAGGGGTTTTAATCTCAATACTGGCAAGTGTGAGTGTGGGAGAATGATGTACTGTGTGGGTTATACCATTTTTGACTTGTGTACCAGCCTTTACACTTCCCCTCACTCCAGTTTAGTAGTCCTGTTAATGTCATTCACGAGGTACCTTTGGATGAGGTGAAATTGTATAAGCTCTGTGTCATGTCTGACTGTGTAACACTATAGTAGACATAACTAGATAGGCAGGAACTCTCATCCCAATACTGGAAAGTGTGTGTGTGTGTGTGTGTGTGTGTGTGTGTGTGTGTGTGTGTGTGTGTGTGTGTGTGTGTGTGGACAAGGTGAAATTGTGTAAGCTTAGTGGCACATCTGCTAAGTGCATAATACCATAATACAAATAACTAGATAGGCAGGAGGTCTAATCTCAATACTGGCAACTGTTTGTGTTTGTGTGAGAATCATTTACTGTGAAGGTTATACCATTTTGAGTTGTGTACCACCATACTCATCCTAATTAAGTAGTCCTGTTGATGTCATTCACTTTACAAGTATCTTTGGATGAGGTGAAATTGTGTAAGCTCCGTGGTGCATCTATTGACTGTGTAACAATATAGTAAACATGAATAGATAAGTAGGAGTTCTAATCTCAATATTGGTGTTTGTGTGTGTGTGTGTGTGTGTGTGTGTGTGTGTGTGTGTGTGTGTGTGTGTGTGTGTGTGTGTATCATATCTTTTGTGGCTGATACCATTTTGATGTGTGTACCATGCATGGCAGATGACCATCTCTTGATGCCATTACTTTATATAGTGTGGTAATGGCATCTGCCTTGCATGCAGCAGGTGATACAATTGTACAGGCCATACCTGTCATCTGTATAGATGTGTCTGGAACATCCAGATGCTTGAAACCAATTATATATAGTTTCTAAATAGGCCACAATGAGTGTACTGACACATATGGCAGCATCAGGTATCATACCTGACTGAAACAGCATACTGATACAACATTTGCTACCCTCACACTTGTCCAGGCTTGTAGGTGCAATACATGAGTCCAGATGCTTGGTTTTACAAGTGAACTGTTCATTTCATGGGTCACATTAAAGATTGGGAAAGGTGTGGACTGACATATTGTGGTCTCAATCAGTATATATCAGAAACAAATGGCATCTTAACAGGTGTGTATATACATTTTATATCCACTGTTTGCAGTAGTGTTTCACACATGTCCCCATCTTGGTCAGTTTGTCCAATACATTTTGCTGGTGTCTGTCCAGATATCTTGTACTGACAGGTTCTGTGGAATGCTACAGGAATGTTACATTCTCTTTAGATAGGCTTCTGTGGTGACCACTGTGATGCAATACAATTAGTCCCACCACAAGTGAGCATGCACATAAAGCAATTTGGCTATTAGTCATAGTTGTATGCATGGTAACTTGCATGCCCTCCACATGCCTAAGGCATTGCCAAAGCATAACTGGACAATTCCATACTCGCCAGCTTCAGGCTGCTGTCCCATATGCATACCAGAGTGACCTATGTAGTTGTGGGATTGTGGGAGAGAGGTATTGTCAGCAGACTAACATGTGCCCTTGGAAAAGGATGGATGCAGCAGGTCTGCACAGTTACAGTACAAAACCCAATACTACCCACTTTGCTGTCCTTTACCATAGATTTGCACTTCTGTGTATTAGAAATCCCTGTCCACAACTGCAGTTGTACCTGGCACATGCATGTAGATACAAGTATGTCTCATACAGTAGTCTACTAATCCCCACTGGGACCTTACCTGCACTCTCCTTGTCCATTGTGTGGGTGCTACCACCTCCCGCAAGTGGGGCTTTGTACCCTAATGTTCTACTGTGATGGGTGGCCCAAGCTTGGCAAGGAGCTCCTCATTTGATGTCAGTGGGGGCTGCATGGCTGGTCTCCCACCTGTGGTTGTGGGGTCCCTGGCCATGGCAGCAGTCCTTTGCCAGGCATGGTGTATGAGGTTGGTGGCATGATGCCGCACCTCCTCATATGTTCATGTGTGCAGGCCCACCTAATTTACCCTGTGGACATGGTCATCCCACAGGATGGTCCTTTCCTGCAGATGTTGCTGCTTTGGCCCAACAGTAGTGTGTGGTTCTGTATTATGGCTTCCATTATCAGGTTGCATTCCACTGGTGAAAAGGTCTCCCACTGGTGATGTGGCATTGCACCTGGTAGACACTAACAGGGAAACACATCTCAGGACCCCATACATTTGGCAACAGTATGTCCAGTACCTGCACATGTACCTTGAATACCAGTAGTCAACACTCACAACCATACCAGTAGCCAACGCTCGCAACCACACCATATTCCTGTAATCTGTCAGCACTGTATCAGCTTGCATTGCACTCCTGGTCCTGATGAGTCATATTGCCTGCAGTGAGAGTAAGTTGTTTGCATAACCCATCATTCCTCATTCAGGTCTGTGTAAATGGATGACATTAGCTATCTTCCATGTGGATGGTGTGTAAATGGTGCTGGGGCTTGATGTGACTAAACTGTGTAATGCAGCTTTTAGCACATGCCTGAGTTCATGTAGGTTGCAGACAGGGATGATATGACATTCCATGGGTACTTACATTTGTTGCCTTTCAGTAGGCAATATGTACCTGTTCATTGGTGATGAGGGGAGGGGTGTGGGTGCAGTACATATTCACCTATAGTGATGCTTAGCCAGGAGGGATGTTTGCCCTATCTGCATCAGGTTGTCTGTAGCTATGTTGTGTGTGTATATGTGATCTGAATGGCCACCATTACAGGTTGGGTTGGTATGTTGCCTCCAAGATTGCAGACATATGGGAAGATGGCCTTGTGGTTGTCCCTGGTGGATGTCTCCAATTTGTAATCATAATTGGCCTTACAGTAATCCACCTGTGACCTTATATACTTGTTCAGACAATGGCTGACTTGATGCCAGATTGGTTTCTGCCCCTACTTTTCCCTGTACAGCCACTATAGGGACCAAGTCTGTGGTTTGTGTAATGTTGCTGTCCAGCAAAGGGGATTACTGTATGTTGGTGGCAGCAGGTATGACAAGTAAGGTATTGCTGACTCCATACAGCCATGTACGTGTTCAATCTGTTGTTTGTGGTGGGCATGGCTTCAAAGTCATAACACAGTTGGGCACCTCTCTAATTTAGTAATGATATAATCATGCTTACTGTACTAACTATGGCTGTGTCAGGGCAATGCAACAACCAGTAACTGTAGAAATGTCATTCTTTTGGGTGCACAGTAACTAAGATTGCACACGTGTACAGCTGCTTTAACTGACATTTTGCATCCCATGTCTGTTTTCATGAGGTGGACACATACACCTACTCATACTGACATGTGCATAGCTAATACCTGACATATATGTCTGTTCTATGTCACTATGGCACACTAAATTCTCACTCCTGCTACGCAGTCATCCCTCTCAACCTGTTACAGCAGGACATCTGTAGGATGCCATGCATACATGGGTGCAACGGGACAAAACCAGTGACAGTGTCTCAATATTGCTGTAACATACTTGAGTCATCCAATAGCACAGTAGCCTTTGCACTGACAGGCATCCCCTGGAGGATGTCCTACAGTCATATGGCCGGAAGAGAGGGAAAAGGCTAGGAGGGTGGTATTGTGAGTATGAATTGTTAATGTTGGCAGTCTGAGTGGTATAGGGACCAGGCTAGCTGATATGATGGCCAGGGGATGGTTGACATATTGTGTGTGTGCAACTGACCACATTAACAAGGGTTATGGGTGGGTGTATGGTAGGCAGGTCACAATTGTGCTATCAAGATGTAGACTGGAGGTGGAAGGGGGTAGGGCTTCTGGTGAAGGAACAGTATGCCAAAAGTGTTTTTGGAGGATGACATAAGTGTCTGATAGAGTGATATTTCTGAAGCTGTAAGCTGATGGTGTAATGATGGCTGTTGTTAGTGCATATGGTATGCAAGGTGGTTGTGCAATGGATGAGAAAGAGAAAAATGTGACGTCGGTTGGATGACATGGTGATGACTGTTCCCAAGGGTGACAGACTGATCACTGCAGCAGATGTCAATGGGCATATGGTGACGGGAACAGAGGGGATAGGGAATTGATGGGTATGTATGGTGTTAAAAGGAGTGGAGACAGTGAGATAGTAGTGGATTTTGCAAACAGGATGGACATGGCTGTGGTGAATATGCACTATAACACAAGGGAGGAGCATAGGGTGACATACAAGAGTGAAGTAAGATGCACACAGGTGGAATATATCCAGTGTAGGAGGGCCAGTTTGAAGGAGATTGTAGACTGTAAAGTGGTGATGGAGGAAAGTGAATATAGGCAGCAGGGAATGTTGGTGTGTGAGATGATGATGATCAAGATAAGGAGGAGTGTCGGGGCAGCACCAAGGATCGAATGGTGTGAATTGGAAAAGTGTGCTTGTGAGGTGGAGTTCAGGAAAGAGTTGAGACAGACACTGGATGGCAGTGACAATCTAACAAATATCTGGTTAAGTATAGCAAAGCTGGTAAGAGGGACAACTAGACAGGTGCTTGCGATGACAGGTGGATGGAGGAAGCAGTACAAGGACACCTGTTGGTGGACTGATGAAGTACTAGACAATATATAGAGACAAGAGGTTGGGGAAGAAGGAGTGGGATTGTCATAGAGATGAGGAAAGGAGGCAGGATTATTAGGAGATGATGTGCATGGCAAAGAGAGAGGTGGCAAAGGTTGAGGACGGGCATACGAAGAGTTCAATGACAGGTTGAACACAAATGATGGATGACAGGACTTGTACTGATTGGCTGGACAGATGCACTGAGCTTGAAAATATGTGTAGCAGATAAGGGTGATAAAGGATGATGAGGTATATGTACTCACAAGTGAGGAGAGTGTGTTGAGCATATGGACAGTGTACTTTGAGAGGCAGATGAATGAAGAGAATGAGACAAAGAAGGTTGGATGATGTGGGTATGGTGAATCAGGATGTGCAGTGGCTTAACAAAGAGGATGTAAGGATAGCTATGAAGAGGATGAATACTGACAAGCCTGTTGGTCCACATTACACACCTGTGGAAGCATGGGGTTGTTTAGGAGAAATGGCAGTGGTGCGTTAGCCAGACTGTTTACTGATATCTTGGGAAGTGTGACATTGCATGAGGAATGGAGAGAAAGTGCTTGGTTATGGTGTTAAGAATGTGGTTGATATTCAGAACTGTGATAACTACAGATGGATAACACTGACCAGTCACAGCATGAAGTTATGCATAAGGTTAGTGGAAGCTAGGTTACGCAGGGAGGTGAGGAGTACTGATCAGCAGTATGGTATCATGTGTGGAAAGGGCACTACCAGTGTGATGTTTGCTCTGAGACTGTTACTGGCGGAATACAGAGAAGGTCAGGAGTTTCTCTGTGTCTCTCGGGATGTACAGAAAGCATATGACAGGGTGCCTAGACAAGAGTTGTGGTGTGGTATTGTATAATGAAGTCATGAATGGAAGAGATATATGTAAGAGTTGTACAGGATATGTACAAGGGTGGTGTGACAGCATTGAGGTCTGCATTGGGATTGACAGATGTGTTTAAGGTGGAGGTGGCATAACATCAGGGATCAGCTGTGAGCCCTTTCGGATTTGCAATGGTGATGGACAGGTTGACAGACAAGATCATACGGGAGTCCCCATTGACTATGTTGTTTGCAGGTGACATTGTGGCCTGTACTGAGAGTAGGGGACAGCATTTGGTGACCCTGGAGAGCTGGACATATGCTCTAGAGAGGAGAGGAATGAAGGTCAGCAGCAGTAGGACAGAATATCTGTGTGTGAATGAGAGGGAGGATAGCGGAATGTTGAGGATGCATGGACTACACTTGGCAAAAGTGGATGTGTTCAAATGATCGGGATCAACATTTCACTGTAATGATGACTATGGAGGACAGGCATAGAAGAGAGTATAGGCAGGACAGAGAGGGTGGAGAAGACTGTCAGAAGTAATACGTGACAGATGAGTACCAGTAAATGTGATATGTAAGGCCTACAAGAGGGTAGTGAGACCACCTATGTTATATAGGTTGGAGACAGTGGCATTGCCAAAAAGGCAGAGGTCAAAGCTGCACAGTTACAGATGTTATGTTTTGCATTGGGTGTAACACAGGTGCACAGGTTTAGCAATGTGTATATGACAGGCTTAGGCCATGTTGGCCAGATATGAGACAGTGTTGGAGATGCAGCATTACATCAGTTTGGACATGTGCTGAGGAGGGGTGCTGAGGAGGGGTGCTGAGTATATTATAAAAAGGATGGCAAGGATATAGCTGCCAGGTAAGAGGAAGAGAAAGAGAGGAAGGCCTCATATAAGGTTTCTGGATGTGGTGAGAGCGGACATGCAGGTAGTTGGTGTGAGAGAGCAAGATTCAGAGGACAGGCAGAAATTGCAACAGATGATCCACTGTGGCAGTCCCAAATGAGAAAAGTCAGCAGACAATTAAGAGGGACGCTGGAATATCAGTCTTCATAGATTTGGCAAGGATTTGACTGACATGACACAGCTCTATGGGTAAAAATGATTACAAATATGAGGCACACATATGGTCAGTGTGCAGAACACCGGACAGGTGAATGGTATGTGCTCAGTATATAACATGCAGTTCAACACACACATCTGCAGCAGTACTTTACTCTGCACATGTCATGTATAGCTGTCTTATATTTACAAGACAACATGTGTATCATAGTTATATGCACAGGTAACATATGGATGTGTACAGCATCCCAGTAACTGGCCTAGTCACTATAGACAGAGCCACATACTATGGCCATCAGTGCTGTTCAGCAGTACATCAGTACAGCAAGTCTTATTGAGGCAAATACTTTCAAACCCCTATTTTCTATTATTGCAGACCACCTACTACATTCAGTTACATGGTTATTTGTTTCACATACCTTTTTTCTGAATATGTCACAAATATATCCTTTCTTATTCCTTTTTCTCACACTACTTCAGCTTTATTTTTATTTATTTATTTTACATTTGTTAACCGGGAGAGTCCGACTAGATACATGTCCATTTTCAGCGGAGGCCCGGGGAGAAAAGCTCCAGGTACATAACAGACATATGAACATTGTTAATGCAAAAAAGGAAGATAGTTGAGTTCTAAATACAATATAAAGATACATCACATCTTGGGAAAAAAATAACAGCAGCATATAAAAAAAAAAACATAGGTCAGTTACAAAGGCGAGGCGCCTTGTTAAAAAGCGGTTAACTCATTACATCCGAGTGACGCCTGCAGGTGCATCTGCAGTTAACTCCCACTGAGGCCTCTAGGGGTCAAATATTGCTTGTTCATATTTGTATCAATAATTCCAAAATCATGCCATGTACAAGGTTTTAAAAGATTTCAACTTAAAGCTTACACGATGGCAAACTCAGCTGCATTAATATTTGACCTCTGTCTGGTGCAGTTGAAGAGATATTAACTGTTGTTTTTATGATATTAATTTATATAGATATAATTTTCACATTTTCTTAAATATCTAATCAACCAAGTAATACAGAGAGAACTCCTTAGCCTCATATGAAAGTTTTCAACTAGATGAATAAAGTGCTGCTGACAGCATGTGCGTAACTTGATTGGTTGCTGAGATATTGCAAGTTGTTTGCAAAATATTACAAGTATAATAAATGGGTTTTCTTTGACATATAAAATTTGGTTTAAGACCTAGAACCTAAAGAATACTGCCACTATAAAAATAGTTTGTGCTAAAAAGTTGACATTTATACTTTTATTCATAACCCCTATGGTTTCAGAGATATGAACATTTGTTTGAAATGTGAGGACATAACTTGATTCTGCCAAAAGCCTTAGGCTCTGCCCATTGGAAGTTACAGTGCAAACTTCCTGAGCTCTATTGGAGTGAATGAGTTAAGGATAGTGAGGTAACAGAAGGGTAAATGATAGTGGTTAATCAGGTTTGGAACAGGGACATTGCCAGAGAGTATTGAGATGGGGTTTAAGCTTTTTTTTGAATTGTAGGAGTGAAGGTTCTGAGGTGAGCATGGTCGGTAGGGAGTTTCACATTTTACCTACAAAGTTTGAGAATAGAGAATCCCCAGCAGAATTATTGGCTTTGGTAGTTTGAGCTAAGATCTTATTGGAGGAGCATAAAGATTGCAGGTTAATATAGGGGTGAATGATGTTTTTCAGAGCTGGTGTTTTCTCTGGGTGATAAAGTATCTGGTGAGCCGTTTTGAGTTGGTTGAAATGGAGTTGGCTGGAAAACTCTAACCACCCTAGTTGCTTCAAGTTAGTGCAGTGGTGCGTTCTAAAGGTGGAATCTTTGGCAAATCTAGCTATGTGATTGTAACAAGAAGCAAGTTTGTTAAGGGTTGTCTTGTTTAGGTTTGTAAAAAGGGGGGAGGCATAGAAAAGAGTTGATAGTAGGTGTGTGCTGGCAATTGTAATTTTAGCGTGAGGAGTGAGAAAGTGTTTTACTTTATAGAGAGAGAGCCAAGCTTTTTATTGACGGTTTTGACGGTTAGATTGAAATGGGTGTCAAATTTAAGGGAGTTATCAATGGTAACACCTAATAGCTTTGTGTGAGCTTCTGGTGATATAGTGATTCCATTGGAGGATGTAATAGAGAAGGTGGGGGGAAGAGTCTTGTTAGTGGGTGAGAAAGTAAGTAGTTTTGTTTTGTTGGGGTTGAGAACTAGTTGACGACTTGAGAACCATTTTTCTATTAGGTTGAAGGTGTCTTGGGTTGAAGCAGTGAGGTCGGCCAGGTTGGAGGCAGTGCTGATGATAGTCGAATCATCTGCATATTGAATGCATGTGGCATGGGGGGTGATTGTGGGCAGGTCATTAACAAAGATGGTGAAGAGAAGAGGGCCAAGAATAGATCCTTGGGGAACTCCAAGTGTAACAGGTAGGCATGTGGATAATTGCTTTGTACTTATGGACTGTATATGACAGAGGTGGTTTGAATAGATGGGAGCTTGTCTTTTGTAGGTAATGCCGCATGACCATGTGATGGCCTGAGCATCAGTTGGTGTTTCCCCGTTGCTGATTGCATGCAGGGCAGCTGTGCAGTTATTCCAATAGTCAATGTCATGGCAATACACTCCTATATTTGAGTACTCAGTATGGGCATTGGCCCTTTCCCTTACCTATGAGGAAGAGATCCTGGATGTGTGTGAGCTAATACCTCTTAAAACAAGATATGTGGAAACAAGCCAACTGAATGGTGGAGAAGATTCAAGACCTAGGGGCAGAATGTGAGTGTTGCTGATATATTTTTTGAATACTGCTTGTTTAACAGGGTTTGTCTGAACATGCTACTTCTGCATGGGTTTCAGTCTGCAAAGTTCTGTGTCTGCATAGCTCTCAACTGTAGGGCTATCTACATAATGGCCAGAGGTTTGCCTGTTATGTTTGGTCTGTTCCCCAGACAGGTGTTGTCCTTGGCAAATCAGTAGCATACTCTGGTGATTGCAATCAGTACATGCCAACATCCATTTGTGTTTCAGACTTTATATCCCTCAGAAAAGTTATGTTACAAGAAACCCTGTAACACCAACAATTTTCTCAGTGTATAACAGCAATATTTCAAGTATGGCATGTTTTTGGGCCTCAGTCCCAAATTATGTCAGGCTTGGTACTGATGCCATACAGTAGGAGGTTGATAGGTAGGCTCTACCATTATTATGTTCTGTCATTCCTGCTGAGGGGAAATGGAAAACATTTGGGACTCTCTACATTCAAGAGGTTAGTGTATGGAGAATGGTCTTAGATGCCCTTGTAACAAATTTTATGTGTTTGAGAGTAAGAAGTGTTTTAAAACTAGGCTGATAGAACATGTGACAGATATTACTGTTGAGGAAGAAGACCATTCTATAGCTGTACATTTCAATAACTCCCACCATGGGGGTAGTAGTCCTGAAAGATGAACTGTTATGTACAGAATTGGTTTAAATTCTTAAATGTGATATTTTATCCCCTGGGGGTTGAATGTGTATTGTAATTGGAGGCTTTGTATGTACATGTAATTAAGTGTAGTGGGTTACAAGGTACTGCTTTTGTCTGTTTCTCAATTTGGTCAAACAGTCATAACAGAACAATTGTTATGCACAGAATCAATGCATGTTTTTGAATGTGATACTTTACCCCTAGGGGTTGAGTGAGGAGTGTAATTGGAGGCTGTGTATTTAAATTTACTTACATGTTAATTGCTTCTTCTAACTAAGGCAAGTATTTCTTGTAATCTCTTACTCCTTGAAGGCTTTGGCAAAGACAACAGAGTAAAATGAACTTGTGTGAATTACTGGCTGTTTGTATTTTTGTTTGCTATCTTCACTCATTGTAGTTGTGTTGCTAAGAGGTCAATGTATATGGCTGGCCATTGTGTATGGCCTATCATGGTTTTGTAGCAGGATACTGTTCACTTACTATTTGGACTGAGGGGGGCAGATGTGTGTGTCATGGGTCCTTTTGTATCCAATTGTGCATGCTGCCCCCACTTATGGGTGGTCTGTCAGCAGCATATGTTTGTATGGTCATTTAGAGACATGTATGCATATATACACGTCAGTATTTCTTGGTAATATATCAGTATATTGTTATACTTATATATATGTATCTCCACACATATCTATCTCTCTATATATGTAAATATTTTTTTCATGTATATATTTATAGATAACAGTCATTCCTGATTGCACAGTGTGCCTTTCCAATTGTAAACTGACTGTACTGCATGATACGTTGTAAAAAACATCCTAGCATCTCACAGCTAAGATGGCCTAGGGGTAAATTGTTGTGACTATGGTGTATAGCATCCCAGGCTCAACATTGATCATGGGTGATTATTTTGTTGCTGGCCAGAAAAAGGGCTGCTGGATACAAAGTGATTAAGGCACTTTTAAGCAGTTGTAAGTGGGTTTACACAGGTTTGTGCAGCGCTAAGCAGCGATAAAACACAGTTAAGCCGATAGGTGCTTAAACTGTGTAGGCTTTGCTTACCGACGCTTACCAGTGCACAAATAACTACTGGTTATCATTCACATGTAAGCAATGTGTATTCCTGCTAAGCATAGCTTAGCTCTGATGTTAGATTTTAGATGTAAGTATTATGGCTCCTTTTTTATGTGACTGTGCATGCTGCTCCAGTGTCTGACGGTCTGGTGGCTGTATGCCTTTGTAGCAGCAGACTAAGATGTGTCCTGTACCATGGTCAGGATTCAGACTACACTGAGAATTGGACCACTATATATAGTAGTGTGTGACTGGTAAACTATTATGTATTTCTTCACACAGTCAGTATACTCTACTGTTCATCTGACCTAATGGTATGTGACTGTGACTGTCATGGAATTGGTTGTGGGTATGCACTTTCATACTGGTGTTGGATTTTTGGTGCTCTAAAATCCCTGTAGTGCCTGACACCCCAAAGGGGGATGACAACACATTCACTGGCATTGCACTTAAGGCCATGGCTCTGACACCAATCATTGGTCTCAGTGAGGCCTTTCTGTAGGATGTCAACATCATTTGGGTTGTTAATAGCCCCCAAATTGGAATAGTCTGCAAACATGTTGGCATGGACTTCAAACAAGTTGATACCGGACAGGAGAGGACCCAGGGCCGAACCCTGTGGAACTCCACACATGACTGTTCAGCAGTCTGACTTGGGTTCAGCTACTTTCACACTGTGGGTTCTATCTGTGAGACAATTTGCAACCCACCTACTGTTATAGGGGCTGATGCATAGCTTAGTGAGTTTATCCATGAACTTTGAGTGGGGAATGTTATCAAAGGGCTTGGCCAGATTGAGGTAGGCTGTATGAACCACATTGCCTTCACCCACAGTTCTGGTGACTGAATCAAAGTCAACCAGGTTGATTGAACAGGCATGATCTACCCTTCACAAAAGCAGTGTAGGATCCTGAGTTTAGAGATTCCTGTTTCTTAGGTCCATGACAATGTGTGCCATAGTTTTGCATGACAGCTTTGTCAGGCTAATGGAGCAATACTTCCCAGGGTCTGCAGCCACTCCTCCTCTGTGGAGAGGGATAACTGTAGCAGTGCAACAGTCAGTAGGAACAAAGCCTGAGGTGAGGCTGTGATTGAACAGGGCACACAGGTGAGGTGACAGTTCACTCTGTAGTTAATGCACAAGACAACCACAGATATTGCCATGTCCAACAGAAGCTGTATTCTTGGCCTTGGACAGTGGTGTGTTAACCAAAGCAGCAGTACTAATGGGTGCCTGGCAGTGTACTGGTATTGTGACTGGTCCTTTGGGGGTGGGGAGAGGGGCAAATTTGCCATTGAATCTGTATGCCAGTATATTGGCAATATCTGTTATCTCAGTATAGTAGCTAACATTGTGCAGCAGCTCAGAGCACATGTTGGCATTGCCGTGGAGATTCTTTACCTAACTATAGGAGACTTTGTGGATGTCTTTAATGTGTGCTGTAATTCAGTTTTCACAGTTAGTTTAGAGTATTTCATGAGGAATAGCTTCTTTTTGTTGAGGTTGATAAGGGTTTTTTTCCAGTCTTGGGACTTCACCTTATTCCATATCAGCTTCCTCCTTCTGTTGAAGAGTTTTTAGGGCAGGTGACCACCAGATTGAATCCCTTTTCTGGAGGGGAGCTTCTTGTTTCTATTGTGTTTGGCAGAATCTATGCATTTGTGTACGTGTTTGTACTGCATTGGTGTGTGTTTGGAGGTCATGCAACTAGTCTTTACTTGCATGGGTGCCATGAAGTTAGCCACCTCTGATCTTTGGAAGCTAAATTTAGATTTGGAAAGTTTTTTCATGGTGGTTACCTTTGCAGAGGGATGGGATGGATGTGGATTTCTAAGGTGATGACATTATGGTCATAACCAGGGAGGAGTTGACTATTGGTGCACACCAACAATCGCCCATGTTATTTCTGACTAGGTCAAAGATGTTGCTACCTGTAGTGGGTGTAGAAATTAGCTGGTTCAGGCCATTGGAATGGGTGCATTCCAGGCAACATTGGGCAAGTGCATTGATACATGGGTAGCTTTCACAGTTAATGGAGGAGTAGTTGAGGTCAACCAGTATGATAGTGTTAAGTTAGATAGTAATATTCTCCAGCGCACTTAGTAACGAGGGGTTTCACTCTTGGGACACGGTTGGGGACCTAGAGGTCCATAGGTTCATTGGTTCATACTAGGCTATCTGCCCTAGGGCATTTATAAGCCTAGCCAGAGTGTGTTTGGCTTTTGCCACCCATTTTAAATGAATTTTGCTATGCCCTTTTTCGAGGTTAGTATACTGCGCCTCTCTCTAACAGTGACACAGAAGTGATACCCGGGGTAAACCTACGATCTCCCATCCACTCATCAAGATTCCTCTTGAAGAGAGTCAATGAGGGACTCTGCCTAACCTGGACTGGGATTTTATTCCAGAGTGAAGGGAGCCTCTGGGTTATGAATCTGTCCCTCCAGCATGTCCTATTTATTTCAGTGCTGAGGTTCAAGTCCCTCGAGCATGTAGCTCGATGGGATTTGGATTTTTTGAGGTGCAGCATGTCCATTAATTTTGGGTTGGACATGGCTTTATACGTCAGGCACAGATTGCCTCTGAGCAGGTGGTATGCCACTGAGTAGAGTTGGAGTTTCTTTAACCGGGCAACATATGGCATCTGTTTGAGCCCTTTGATCCTCTTGGTGAGGTACTTTTGGGGTATTTCCAGTTGCTGCAGGTGTCTGGTAAGGTACATCCCAAAAGGGGCATTGTACTCAATTACGGCCTGATGTGGGATGAGTAAAGAGGCATGATGACCTCCCCTGATCTAGATGTGAATCTCTTCATGATTAGATGGGCTATATAAAATGTTTTTCTAACCACTTTGGCCACATGGTTTTCAAATGAGAGATTGCTATCAACTTGGGTCCCCAGGTCCTTAATTACTTCTTCCATACGTAATGGATTACCACCTATGTGGTAATTTGTGGGCACTTTGATTTTGCCAAAGGGGATGACTATACACTTTTTGGCGTTTAGCTTGAGGCCATGGCTCTGGCACCAGTTGTCTGTTTCTATGAGGCCCTTTTGTAGGATGCTTGTGTCGGCTGGAGAGTCAATTATAGCACCTAGTTTGCAGTTATCTGCAAACTTGGTCAGCCACAGTCCTTCCGTGTTGGCCTGTACCTCCGAGAAATATATACTGAACAAGAGAGGTCCCAGGACTGAGCCTTGTGGGATGCCACTTGTAACTGGTTTGGAGTCTGACATGGTTCCAGCAATTCTAACCATGTGGGTTCTGTCCTTGAGCCAGTTTGCAACCCATCTAGTGACATAGGGGGGTTATATTTAAGCTGGTGAGCTTATCTATAATGCCCGAGTGGGGTATTATATCGAAGGCTTTTGTGAGGTCCAGGTAGGCTGTGTGGACCACCTTCCCCTCGTCAATGGCCTTGGTGACTGTTTCAAAGAAATTGACCAGGTTTAAAAGGCAGGATCTGCTCTTAACAAAGCCAAACTGGGTAGGATCCAGTGTCTGTAGGTCCCCAATATCTTTATTTATGAGGTCTACAATGATCCTTTCCATAGCTTTGCAGACCAAGCTAGTCAGGCTTATGGGGCGATAGTTTCCAGGATCCGTTGAGGCACCACCTTTGTGGAGAGGGACCACTGTTGCTGTACGCCACTCTTTGGGTACATATCTTGTAGTAAGGCTGAGACTGAACAGTAGTTTTATGTTTGGGTTAAGCTGTTCTTGGAGTTCATGTAGGATGCAGCCTGAGACACCATCTGGTCCCATTGATGCTGTGTTTTTTTGCTTTGGAGAGGGTGTCTCTTACCTGAGCATCTGAGATGTCAGGGGGGCAGCACTAAGCTGGGATAGATATTTGCCCTTTTGGTGGGGAGGGGTGGGGAGAAGTTTGTACTGAACATGTCAGCTAGGATGTTGGCAATGTCTGTGGGTGCAGTGTATTTTTTTATCATTTTGGACTAATTCTGAGCATATCTGGGAATTCCCACCCAGGTTCCTAACATAACTAAAGAAAGCCTTGTGATTATCCTTAGTGTCCTGTGCAATTTTTCTCTCAAAGCTGGCCTTAGACGATTTTATGAGTGCCAGTAGTTTTTTGCTAATACTGATCAGAGATGCCTTCCCTTTTTGGGATTTTGCTCTATCATGTAGTAGCTTCCTCCTTCTATTCTATAGTTTGTTTATGGCTGGGGTCCACCAGACAGGACGCCTGCCGTTGGAGGATTGGGTCTTGGTTTTATTTGGGATTGCATGATCCATGCATTCCTGAAGGTGTTCATAGAATGTGTTTACAAAGGATTCTGCGGTCTGGGCCGTATTTTCCACAGGCCCAGGGCTTTGAATGATTCCACCTCAGTTTTGAGGAGTATGAAATTTGCTTTAGAGAAGTTTTTTACTGTGGTTTTCTGGGCAGGCTATGACTTGTATTGCTGTCTTACCCTATGTTAACTACACCTGCAGTATCTGTGATGCATTATGTTGAGCTACCATTGTGGATGTGTGCACATCTTTTGTGAATAAAGGGTGCTTCAAGTGACTGCCTTTTGAGATTTGAACTTCTAGTATTGAGCAGCCTGATTCTCAGATCGCATTTGTTTGTAGCAGTTATATATTTATATATACATATTTATGTATGTATATATATATATATATATATAAATATAGATAGATATATTCATATTCATATTCATATATATTCATATATATATAGGTTCATAGGTTCATAGGTTAGTACTAAGCTAATTGCCCTTGCGAGCCATTTTAAGCCTAGCCAATTATCCCTTGTGAGACTCAAACCCTGCACCTTGTGTTTGTAAGGTAAACACCTTAACCATTAGGCCACCCTCCCAACCCTGATATATGTGTATTTATATACTTATCTATCTATCTATATATATATATATATATATATATATATATATATATATATATATATGTGTGTGTGTGTGTGTGTGTGTGTGTGTGTGTGTGTGTGTATGTATATATGTATATAGTTTACATGTATATCTCTATAGATATATTTTGTCTATATTTGTCCACTTATATGCATCACCATACATAAATACATGTATATATTGAAAACTTGACTGATTCTACATAATCTTTTCCCTGCTGTTGAATGACTGTACTGACTGTTATATTTTGAAAAGCATCAGTATTTGATAGTGTTCACATGGTGTAGTGGTACATTGCTCTGACTACAGTGTACAGGGTCCTAGGTTCAAGACTTGGCATGTAAGGGCAATATTTCAATGATGTCCATATTTTGGGCCCCTTGACCCACATTTTGACATCCTTTGGACAGATTTGTTACAGTAAAGGAGTATGGATCTGATGTGCAACTATATATATATATATGTATATCTATATATATATATATATGTATATCTATATATATATATATATATATATATATATATATATATATATATATATATATATATATGATACAGATATATACATATATATATATATATATGTGTGTGTATGTGTATACATATATATATATATATATATATATATATATATATATATATTTTTTTTTTATGTACATAGATATACCTGTATGTGTTGATTTGCTTTTCTATCTATACATGTATTTCTAAATGTATATATTTCATATTTATATATCTACATATATTATGTATTTATTTGCCCATATGTATATGCATCTCCATACACATATACGTGTGTGTGTGTGTGTGTGTGTGTGTGTGTGTGTGTGTGTGTGTGTGTATATATATATATATATATATATTTATTTTATATATATATATATATATATATATATATATATATATATATATATATATATATATATATATATATATATATATGTATATAT
Source organism: Protopterus annectens (assembly GCF_019279795.1). Taxonomy (NCBI): domain Eukaryota; kingdom Metazoa; phylum Chordata; order Ceratodontiformes; family Protopteridae; genus Protopterus; species Protopterus annectens. The sequence goes on from NC_056725.1 coordinate 794,960,875, forward strand.
ATATATATATATATATATATATATATATATATATATATATATATATATATATATATATATATATATATATATATATATATATATATTCACGTCATAATCTCGAAATACTAAAATCTCAAATTTCAGTATCTTGAGACCATGAAGCCGAAAATCTAAAAACCCGAAATCCCAAAAGCTCGAAATTTAAAACTGCGACTTCTACACTAAACATACTGTAGACACAAACAGAAACATACACCTCCCTTCACATACACAAACACCTACCCTACATACAAGCAGGGGGGCAAGCCCCCTGCACCCCACCCCATGTGGGGGGGCTGTACCCCCCACACATCCCCTCCTTAAATATACTAACACCGAGGTCGCACTACACAGACAAACTCTCCAAAACACCACCACACAAGCCACATTCTCCTCGCACACACATATCATACTAACAAAACACACAGGCACACCCTAAAGCCCTTACCCAAAACCCGTAAAGCACAAACACTTACCTACATCTCCAACCACCCACTCACACACCGCAACACCTGAACCGCTATTTCAAAATCTCTGAACTTCAGGATTTTTAATTTTGCACTTCTGGGGTTTCAGTATTCTGCAGTTTCACCCTTCTGAGCCTGAAATTCGGGATTTCAGTAGTTCGAGATTTTGAAGGGAACCCACATATATTAATATATATATATATATATATATATATATATATATATATATATATATATATATATATATATATATATATATATATATATATATATATATATATATATATATATATATATATATATATATATATATATATACATACACACACACACACACACACACACACACACACACACACACACACACACATATATATATATATATATATATATATATATGTATATATAAACTTGACTAATTCTATAGAATCTTTTCCTTACTGTTGAATGAATCTACTGAATGATGTGTTTCAAAAACATCACACATATCTACAGCTCAGATGGCTTACTGGTAGATTGCTGTAGCTATGGTGTCCATGATCCTGGGGTCAAGAATTGCAAGGGCTGATTATTTTGTTGTTGGGCAGAACAAGGGCTGTTGGATACAGAGTGATTAAGGTTCTTTTAAGCAGATGTAAGCAGGTATGTGCAAGTTTGCGTGGAGCTAAGCAAAACTAAGTGACATTTACTTCCATTTAAACTTGCACTAATTTTAAATAAAGAAAAGAAAAAAGGGAGACAGGCTAGTGGTGAAATGGGAGCAAGCAAGGGGGTAAAACAAGATGAGAGGCAGCTAGGGATGTTCAGGACAGATGTAGGAAGGGACCATATCTCTGCATTTCTTCGGCAGCAACAGCTGATATGACTGTGGGCAATTTAGAATTTAGAGCCTCACACCCCTCAGGGATGGGTGTGGGCAACATAAAATTATGATAAATAGAGGGGTAGATTGAGTAAGGGGGCCATATCTCTGGGAAAAATGCAGAGCTATGTATGGGACATAATTTTCTTTTTAGGACAGATGCACTTTTTTATGGTGAGAGTGGGATGTTGGGAAAGGAGTATTGATAAGTGTGGGTTGGAACATTTGCTAGGAGAGGTTGCATTTGCAGACAGACAAGACACACAAGACAGCAGACAGGGGTGATGTGTGACACATGGGCGGTGACACCTTGGATGGGGAGGGTGGTTGGGAATCGGATGCCCATGAGCCCCCTAGATGGTAGTAGTGGTACTGATGTCCCCACCTGATGGCAGTCACCACTACTCCTTCACAGCCCTAAACATGGCTGTGTTGGGGGTTGAGCTGGAGGGGCTGGCTGTCCCTCAAGCTGCGCCAGTCTGCCCTCCACCTGGTGCAGTAGTTCATCCAGCTCTGACTAGAAGACACTGCGCACCATGCCACAGACCTCTTGCCGGGTGACAAGATCCTCACCATGCCCATGTGCAGGGGGATTACGGTCTCCTTCCCCTGCAGCAGTTCCACCCAAGGATGGTGCAGGACCAGCAGATTAGGGAGGTCCTGGTTGGGTCCCAGCATGTAGTGCCTCAGCCAGGTGTGGTGGGAGAGGTGGATCCGCGGGGATCGCCCTTCCTGAACGTGCTATGGAGTGAGAATTAACAAGATGTATTGGTTAGTCATGAACAAAACATTTAAACATTAGTCAGCACAGCATGTATGGGTGTTCCTATTGACCCAGAAGAGTGAAATTGTAACAGTGGCATGGCAAACAGAACACATGCAGACATGGAATGGCAGTCAGCATTGCAACAGCATGCCAGTTATATTGATGGCAACAGGCCAACAACAATGGTTATTCAACAAGGTATGTTAGTATGCACACAGTTTCGAATATAATAACCAAAATGGAACAAAGTTCCCAAAAGTAAGTTTTGTTAACAACATACCCATATTACATTTTGTGCAATTATTGGAGCAGACGAGTGGTGGGGGAAGAGAAAATAATTCCATTAACAACTGCATTCAGTGATACTTCTCAATACACTTCTTTTCAATACTCTACAGTTCTGCCCTCCCTTAACCTCTACCTGGGCCAAGCAGCTACTACAGCACATACACATCTGTACATATGTGCACTTGGAGTACTATGGGGCAAGGTATGGCAGCTCTATGTACATAAGTATAGGTGACTCATACCTGTCATACTTACTGGTACAAGTAACAATGTGTTCCCTGTCCTGCTGTTCTGTAAGTGTGCTTTTGGCATACTTGTACTGTGATATTATCTGGGTGCAGCTTTATTGGTGACAGGGGAAATTATCCATGACAGCCTGCCACTTGAAAGGCTTGTATTGGCCAGACTGCATAGTGTAAATGGCTAGCCTGCTTCTATTTATAACACCGGGGCTGCTCAACAGAACATTTGTACACATTTCATACATATACCCATCATGCTCCTTTTGAAAATATTTCTTTACCTGTGGGGAAAATATCTGTCCACATTAGATTAGTGTTTCTACCAATATTCAAGTTTACAGCTGTAGAACTAGAAAGACATGTTAGCAGCAGTCCCTGAATTCGAACCATGGTGTGTGTGTGTGTGCAAAAGAGAACTACAGACCTAGTCCTTATCAGACTGAGCTACTGGTGTTGGTTATTTCAGTTATTTCTGTCAAGTATATACTTTTCTACATACGCTACTTTTTTAATCAAATGTCTTTTTATTTGTTTTCCATAATAACTACAAAAAAATTCAGAACAAAAACTGTTGCTGTTACTGTTAACACAATATGAGCAGATTATTAAAACTAGACATTTGGACATTTTAATAAAACATACTTCAATTTAGAATCAAGTTAACACACTCTACTTTTGCAGTCTGCACCTCTTAGTGTCTCACACTTTCCTGTATATTCAGGACTGCATACAACTGTAATGCAAATGTTAACACAAGGCAGTGCTAGCAGGAACACAGTACAAGACTTTACTGAAGAAATATTTACTTTTGCATTTTGTCAGTTATTTCAGATCCACATTCTGAACTATGCAGATGAACAGTGCTACATCACTTCACCTCAGTTACTACATGCGGCAACAACTACACAATTGTACTTTTCAGATACAAGACAAATGAAAGACAATAGTTTGTGGTAGTCAGCTTTATTATTTTTGACATAACACTTTCTATAACTTAGAAATCCACCATTAGTATTATTGCATGATCTGCACAGGAGGACTGCCTCTCATTTGTAACTGTTACAGTAGCCCTGACACAGCAGTTTCTTCGCAGGGTCTTTCAGACAGCCTAATACATATCCTTCTCTTCCTCTCCTCAATCGTAGCTTGTTTGCTACAAAACTCTGCATTACACAGCAGCTGGCACTACTGAGTTCTCACAGTGGCAGCCTGACAGATGCATTTATTCAGGACAGTTAGAACACAATTATATATACAGACAGTACTACCTTTACTATTTCTGATTTATTGCAGCAGATATTATGAATATTTCTGTACTCACCAAACTCTCATTGCAGTTGGACCAAGCAGTGTGCATAGTCATCGATGTTTGCAGCCCTGTCATCGGCAGCTGTATGGGGAAAGAACACACATTAAGCACACCTGTACAGTAACATATACAATTTTTAAATAATTATTTACAAATACACAGACTGGATACTTACAAACTTCTGGGATGTCCTCCACTTGTGCCTCTTGGATCCACTGGGCCAAGACCTCACTCCTCTTACACTTTAGGTCATCATAGTGATGACGCACCTGCTCATCAGGTCAGGGAATGCCAGTGGCACTGGTGAGATCGCACACCAGATGGTTCCAGGCCTCCACTTTGTACTAGGAGCCTTGGTACTGGCCCTGCAGCAGTCTAGCTTTATGGTCTTTGATAAGGAGTCCAACCATGACCCTGAACTCCTGGATGCCCCAGCTTTGTGCCCAGAAATGAACACCCTCTCCTACACCTGACATTGTTGCTGCCCTGATCAGACTCAAAGAGATATGGCTGTATTCCCACTGTGCGATTTAAATAGAGCCATTTTCCTGCACTTTTCTGTGATTGCCCAATTTTCAAATATGCTAAGCTATGCTTAGCTCCACGCAAGTCCACTTAGCAAGGCTTAAACCAGATAAGCAAAGCTTACAGTTGCTAAGAATTGCTTATATCTTCATGCTTAAGCAATCCTTAGCTAGTTTCAGCAGAGCTGAGGTAGGCTTAGCTGGCCGCAAACAATTATTTAAACAAAAAATTTAAATTTTTTTTTACATTTCCATATGGTATTTTCCCAGCCATACACTACCATCTGTGAGGCATATGACTTACAAATATCATTCCAATTCATAAAAATTAATTTACAACTGCTTCTACACATAAAATATACTGGCCAGTGCTGGGATTTGAACCATGCATGTCTTGCATGCTAAACCAGAGCTCTAACCAGTATGCTACATCAGTAAAAAGCGTTTCTCCTTCACAATTCAGTTTGACTCTCAAACAGCATTTAAGCTGGACTGAGCAAAGTGCCTCTCCATGCAAACTTGCTAAGCTCTGCTTAAACTTTCTATTTTATTGTAAAAAAAAATAAAATAAAAAGAAATATTAAATTATTACATATATTTATCAGCAGGTTGCAGGCATGTGGGGCAGGGATCTGGCCATTCTGGAGACAATCATGTACTTTGCGGGCAGCATGCCCTCATTAATATGTCGGGCGTGCTGCTTCTGTATTCCTACATGGAACAGTCCATGCAAGAATAGACTATTCTTACATGGACTGTTCATGAATTCGGGGTTCAGTGTGTAGAAGTGTTATTTTTCTTGATATCATAAATCATATGTTACCTAAGACTTTTACATATTTTTAATAGAATTGCTCTTATTATACCCTGGGATATTGTTATGAGATTTTTCTATCCTCTGCTACTAATCTGACTTTGTAGCTGCTCCTGATTACCCATATGTGCAATCAACCCTCCCCATAGTAAAGACTACGCATTAAAACTCATAATCATAATATCACAGGAAGTAGATGTCTTGACCTAACCCCTATTCCTTGCCCCCCACTACAATTAATGAAAAGATGTCATTTAAAAAACTGACACTTCTACTTCCATGTCAAAGCCACTGCGATTTGCTTCTCCTGATAAATATCTTGCACTTTTCTTATTCTCAACTTTGGACTTCAAGCATCTGTGGCTTAAATAAATATATCAGTAATTCCTACTTCTTTCACTGTCTTCTTTGAACAAGTTGCATACGCCTTACTGTTAATCATGCTAAGGCAATGTTTGTTAAGATATCGTTATTTTATTTATTATTTATTTACATTTGTTTACCGGGAAATTCCAATTGGACACAGGTCCTTTTATAGTGGAGGCCATGGGAGAAAAGCTCCACAGAGTGACATGGTAGATGGTAAACAATAACAATCAAGGTATGTAGTAAGCTCTAGTTACAAACATTGAGAAATAAGAAGTAAAACACAGAGCTACAAATTTTCTAAACAGTAACTAAATAACAATAATAACAGACTAAATGATAGCTAAATCCTGGAAGGGTTAACTAGCAGTGAGTAATCTTCAGTTCAGTTTTATAGTGATAGAGGGGATACTCTATCTAAAACTGGGAAAGGAGAGAAGGGTTTAAGGGGGGTTAATTAGTCAGGGTTTGGACAAGGACAAAGCCAGTGAGAATTTAGGTGAGATTTAAGTGCAGCCTTGAAAAGACTGCAGGAAGGAAGGGTAGTTATGGTAGTGGGGAGGTTGTTCCAGAGCTTGGATATGGTGCAGGAAAATAGTGCTTCACCTGCTGAGTTTTTGGCTTTGGTGACCTGGAGTAGATTTTTGTTGCAGGAGCATAGCAGTCTGGAAGAGTGGTAGGGTTGGAGAATTGTATAGAGTGATGGGATTCAGAGAGGGTGGTTTACTAGTTTATGAGCAAAGGTGAGTTGAGTTTGGTGTAGGATTTGTGGGAGTTCAAGCAAGTCAAGGTCTCTAAGGGAGACACAGTGGTGGCTGCGGTAAGAGTCACCAGTGGCAAATGTGATTTTCTTGTAGCAGGCTTTGAGTTGGTGTAGGTCTGACTGTATAAGATTTGTAAGTATGGCTGATGTGTAGAGTAGGGTGGAGATTAGTTAGGAATTGGTGGTAGAGATTCTTGCTGGTTTGGTGAGGTATTGGTGGTTTCTATATAAGGGACCCATTTTTTGTGGACTTTTTTTATTGTTAGTGATATGTGGGTGTCAAATTTGAGATTATTGTCTATCTGTACGCCAAGTAGTTTTGTGTGGACTGTTGGTAAAATGGAGGTATTTATCCTTGGCTTGAATAATGAATGTGGGGTGTTTGGGTAGATTTGGAGGATTGGAAGATGAGGAGTTTGGTTTTATTTGGATTGAGGAAAAGCTGGGCATTAGATAGAAAGCTTTCAATTGAAGAGAAAGATTCTTGGGTGATCTGTTGGAGTTCTATTAGAGTTGGGGCTGAGCAGATGAGGGTGGAATCATCTGCATACTGTATGAGGGAGGCATGTTTGGTGGGAGTGTGCAGGTTGTTGGCGAAAAGGGAGAAAAGTAGGGGGCCAAGGATGGTGCCTTGGGAAACCCCGAAAGTAATAGGGAGATGAGTGGATAGATTGTTGTCCCAGATGACTGATTGCTGGCAACCTTGTAGATAGCTATGGAATCAGTTTGTGGCTGGTGTGGAGAAGGAGAGTTCAGATAGAGCAGAGAGTAGTAGATTGTGTGACACAATGTCAAAGGCTTTAGATAGATCCAGAAATACAGAAGAGGAGAGGAGGCCATTGTTTTTGTGATGGAGGATAGTGCTGGTGAAGGAGAGGAGAGTAGTTGTTGTGCTGTGGTGTGGTCTGAAACCATGCTGAGTACTGGAGAGGAGGTTATTATTATAAAGGAATTTGGAGACCTGTGAGTTGATGCATTTTTCGAGTATCTTGGAGAGAGGGGAGAGGATGGCAATGGGGCAGTAGTTGGAGAGGTCAGTGAAGGGGGCATCTTTGTGGAGGGGAATGATGTGTGATATTTTCCATAGCATGGGTACATAGGATTCAGATATGGAGCGGTTGATTAATATGGAAATAGGATAAGCTAGGACATCAGCTGCTATCTTTTTCTTTATATACTTTTATCACTGTATTTAGCATTTGCTTTTGCATTCGTTTTGAATGTCTGGCCTTCTCTTGTACCACCAATGTTTTTCCCACTGACATCTATATTTATGTATCTATATTTATATCTATATATGTGTGTGTGTGTGTGTGTGTGTGTGTGTGTGTGTGTGTGTGTGTGTGTGTGTGTGTGTGTTAGAGTATGTATATCACCAGTACATTTTTCCTTTTTATATCTTATATATATATATATATATATATATATATATATATATATATATATATATATATATATATATATATATATATATGTGTGTGTGTGTGTGTGTGTGTGTGTGTGTGTGTGCATCTAGGTGTGCACATGAGAGTGCGACAGTGCGTGCATGCATGCATGTCGCGTACCTCTCAACAGTACAGATTTTCCCAGAGTATCCAGATTTTTGCCTCATATTTTGGTCCATTTTTTCATAAAATCATGGTTTTCTGGCAAATTATTGGCAAATCATTGAAGACTGAAGTTAGAAAATAATGATGGACATTTGAATTTCAGGGTTCATACCCTTCAGAAAATTTATGCTAATGCAAAACCTGTTATTCTAACAACTTTCTAAGTTTGTAATAGCAATATTTAAAAAATGTGCCTATTTTGGGGCATTTTGTCCTACTTTTATTTATGTCTTTGTCCAGATTTCTTGCTCTAACAGGTTGAGAGGTATGTAGCATGTGTGGTGTGTGTACTTGTGCATGCACCACCAAGTGTGCACACTCGCATGTTATGTTCTGTGATGATTGGTATCCTACATTGGTCCTCTGGTATATGCCCATCAATTACTCAGATATGCTCGTGTCTTAAATAGGAAAAAGCAAGTATAAGAAAATGAATGGACAAGTGAACTGTAGACTTTACAAAACAATGTTGCAAATGTGATTATCTTTTCCAGTCATTCATTTGTAGAGCCAGATGTCTGTTTTGGATAATCATTAATATTCATAATTCATAACTATACCCACATGTTTCTTACACATGTTCAGAGAAATACAATTAATTATATGTGGAACGCAGAAAAGAAAAGAAGGGCCTTAAATATGATCTTAACAAACTTGAGATAGACTGTGGTCACAATTTGCCTTCACTGTTGTCATCCTTGGAAAATTATTATTTCAGGAAAAGACCAAACAATTAACACTGACCTCAACATGACCTTATAAGAGGAACATTTGCATGTGACAGCAATACTCATTTTGGTCGGACATTGACATATGTTGCTCCATAGGAAAGTAACAGAACATTTCTCACTCTTTTAATGATCATTGTGTCTGAACAAATTTGTACTTCTTTACATAGTTTTCAGACTGTGCAATCCAGGATTTTTTACAGCTGCAAGAAAATTACTCAAGTTCTTCTTGCCCTTAACCCTGCCAGAAAGTTAATTTTCACAATGCACTTTCTGTAATGTCAAAATATCAGCAACTATGTATTTATGCCAGTGTATTGCAACTCTCATAAAGCCACAAGTAATGCGACTCGGCGCACATTTGTTTTCTGCAAGACTGATGGATGATATAAACATTTTCTTCAACTTAAGATATAAGCATTCAAGATAGAAATTACAGCAAGGTTGAAGTCTGGATTTTGGTTAGAAAAGGAATGGAGTATCTGTTGTCATGCATCTGCAGGCTGAGTGTTCCCTTCTCTTTTTCTAGGTTCGAGATTTGTAGTATATAGGGGACTGGTATAATACAGTCTGAGTCTGAGCATCTGAGTCAAATTTTTTCTTCCAGCGAGTACTAGCTCAACTGCACATGTGCTGCTGTTAGTAGAACTAAGGAATCTTACCTTTTATTTAACTTTTAGGAATGCATGGAATGCTGTGATTGCACTCCGAAATCGGGAAAAGGTAAACTTGTTAAGCACATCCATAGTGTGATACACAATTTCAAAAGCACTTAGGGTGTACTTACAAAAGAACTGCTAAAACCGCATCTCATCCTAGTAATTAAAAGCAGACAATGCAAATGGGCAAAAAAACTCAACAGAAAAACAGCTGGAAAAAATAAATAATTTAACAGACTGGGGTATCTAACAGCTTTTAAAGTCATTCATTCTACAAAGTGACACATTTTTTTTTCTGCCTGCTGTCTATTTGACCAGCTTTCAAAGACAACACATTGCACTCCTACACCTTTCCAAGCATAACTGGCAGGAGACTGAGCAAACAAAGATCCTTGAACTAGAAAGAATAATAAATCATTTCTCAGAAACCATAAGTTCATAGGTTCATAGCTGCCTTTGCAGGCCATTTTAAGCCTATCCAGTTTTCTTTTTTGTGCTCAAATTACCCTATCCCATTTGGTTACAGCATGGACTTAACCATCCCATGACTGATAGTTATTTGTTACTTTTTATGAAGATAATTTGAGGGGATCCATGCATGGGATAAAGTATTTAGGAGCTACCTCTGTCCATTAATAACGGGGGATGCGGGGGACAGTCTTGGAGTAAATATTCTGTTTCTCATCCATAGACTAATTTCAGCTTGAATATGGACAAAGTAGAACTTTGTTTTATGTGGATGAGGAATGTGTTTCCTGAGCAGCGGTATATGAAATATATACCTGTCCCTCCAAACCGTTCTACTGATGTTGCAGAAGAGGTTTATATCCATATACCAAGAATTTCTGATGCCATTTGTCTTGTTGATGTGCAGTAAATCCAACACTATTGGGTCAGAAGATGCCTTGTATGTCAATAGGCCATCTCTTAGTACTTTATAATGGCAAGGCTTTGAGTTGGCCCATGTAGGACATGTTGTTTAGACCATGTATTCTTTTAGTAAGGTATTTCTGTGGGCATTACAGTTGTTGCATGTGTCTGGACAGATATGTGCCAAAGGGAGCATTATATTCAATGAATGGCCAAATGAGGACTGAGAAAAGTGGTGGGGGAAGGCAATGAGATCCCTAAATCTAGATACAGTCCCTTTGTTTATAAGCTGTGTTGATATAGAAGGACATGTTGGTCAAAAACTAGGTAACTGTCCACATAAGTTCCCAAATCCAGAACAACTGGGTCATCTCTCAAGGGTCTATTGTCAATGGGATATCTCTGGAGTAGATGATTTCCCAAAGGAAACAATAATGCTTTTTTTTGGCATTTAGTTATAGTCCATGATTTTGACACCAGTAATTTATTTGGAACAAACTTTCCTGCAGGATGGATAAGTCATATGAGGATTTAATGACTGTTCCTGCCTTGTAAACTGCAAACGTTTATATATATATATATATATATATATATATATATATATATATATATATGTAGAGAGAGAGAGAGAGAGACAGAGAAATTCACCATTCAATCTTTGATCTCAAGGTGAATGTTTTGGCATCCATCTCTCAAACACATTATATGTTGGCTATAATTGGAGACCCAGTCATAATCCTCTATGTTATCTTCAGTTTATAGGATAAAAGAAAATTGAAGAAATCATATATTGCTAATGAAGATTTCAACCAGTGAATAAAAGTGCAAACTGTTTCTCCATATGATCTTTACAAGCAATGATGTCAAAATTGACGTGCAGTGCAGCCTGTGCCACTAGGAGTGAATGCACAGTGTGCATTGAAGAACAAGAAGGGGAAAAAAAGTAAAAGTTTTTTTAAGTCTTATTTATTTAAGCCCTTGTTTGGTGTGGTGGTAGTTTTCATGCTACTGATAGATAGGGAGGGTCCTTGGTTCAATTTTGGATAGATCTGTAAATCGGGTCCATGGTTTGGGGGTTAGCAAAGATGTTTATTTCACAAGCCTAAGGTGCATGGGTTGATTCTCACCTTTGAAGAAAATTTGCTTGGCTTAAAATAGTCCACAATGGCAGCTAGCCTTGTACTTACCTATAAACCTAAGTGGCTGCTGCAGCCCACTTCTTATTCCTATTGCATGCAGAGTTAAACTTATTATTCCCATTGCAAGCAGATAGGAGGGACTGCAGTCTGCTTTAAAAATAACTGTTTGAATGTAGCTGCCACTTCACCTCTCAGTCACCAGAAGACAAATATATCTAATATTGTAGGCTACTAACGGTTCTAGTGATAACATTAAAGTAATTCAGTTGCTTCTTCACATTCTAGCACATAGCAACTATTCCAGTTTACTTAGGAGTACATGACTACTAGTGGCAGAGACTTTTTTAATTATGAAGGCCTTCTTGGATTGCTTGTCTCTGTTACAATGCCAGTTTATCCGTTACTTCCCACACAGTAATAATTCAGCCAGCAGAAGTTAAGGAAGAGTGAAACGAGGATAGAGTAAGAAAAAAAAAGGTGGTAGCAATTGCAAACAACGTATACAGTGAAAATGCAGCTATAGATGCATTTAGAGCTCA
>NC_056725.1:794977841-795022841 GCF_019279795.1 Protopterus annectens
TGTATTTTCTGTTTCCCATCCAGTTATCCAGGTTGTGCTTAAAAAGGGGTAATGAGGTACTCTGCTTGATGTGGAGAAGGAGTCTATTCCACAGATGGGGGAGTCTCTCAAACAGAAATCTGTCCTGCCAACAAATCTTGTTGATGTCACAGACCAGGCTGAAGTGGTGCATGTGGGTTACTCCAGTGGAGCTTGACTTGTGGATATGCAGCAGTACCATTAAGGAGGGGTCTGAAATTGCTTTGTATGCCAGACAGAGGTCACCTCTGAGGAGTCTGTATGAGACTGAGTAGAGGGACAGGCCTTTTAGCCTATCTATGTAGGGTAGATATTTCAGGCCCTGGATTCTTCTGGTGAGGAACCTCTGTGGTCTCCCCAGCTGCTTCATATGCTTTGTGAGGTACATGCCAAAAGGAGCATTGTACTCAATAATGGGTCTTATGAGGGAAGAATACAGGGATGTTATGACCTCCTTGTCCCTGGATGAGATATCCTTACTAATGAGGTGGGCCACATAGAAAGCTTTCCATACAACGGAGGCAATATGGTGATCAAAAGTCAGTTTGCTATCAAACTGGGTCCCCATGTCCCTCACGACTGATTGTGTGCTTAGGACCTTGCTATTAATGTGAAAATTTATGGGGACATCACTCTCCCTAAAGGGAGAAGATGATGATAATATATTTTTTGGCATTCAGTTTGAGGCCATGTTTCTGGCACCAGTCATTTGTTTGGGTGAGACCCTCTTGGAGGATGCCCACATCACTAAGGGAATTGATGACAGCACCCAGCTTGCAGTCATCTGTAAACTTTGTCAGCCATAGCCCACTGGTTTTGGTCTGCACCTCAGAAAAGTATATCCCAAACAACAGAGGTCCCAAGACCGATCCCTGGGATACACCGCTCATTACGGGTGTACTGCTTGAGGTGGTTTTGCTTATTTTGACTAGCTAGGTTCCATCAGTGAGCCAGTTTGCTACCCATCTGATAATATACAGATTGATGCTTAGTTGAGAGAGTTTATCTATTATACCCAAGCAGGGAATAGTATTGAAGGCTTTGGCCAGGTCAAGGTAGGCAGGGTGCACTATCTTCCACTTGTCCATGGCTTTGGTGACTGTCTCAAAGACATTGACCAAATTTAACAGGCATGACCTCCCTTTAACAAAACCAAACTCTGTGATTGAGTGTTGGAGGTTGTCACTGTCCTTGTTAATGAGGCCCATGATAATCCATTCCATGGCCTTGCAGATCAAGCTAGTTAGGCTGGTGGGTCAATAATTTCTTGGATCGGTTGATGCTCCACCTTTGTGGAAAGAGATGACAGTGGCTGTCCACCACTCAAAGGGGATGAAGTTGGTACCCAGATTTGGTTAAATAGGGTGTCTAATGGTGCTGCAAGTTCCTGCCTGAGTTCATGTAGGATGCAGGCTGGGATGTTATCGGGTCACGTGGAGGCTGTATTTTCTGCCTTTGAAAGGACAGTGATGACTCGCTCTCTAGAGATAAGGGAAGGGGGGACAGGTGATGGGGATGTCCCGATTTACTGATGGGGTGACAGAGGGGCGAACTTTTCAATGAACTTGTCTGCCAGCAGGTTGGCTATATCTATAGCATTTGTGTATGTGGTGTCCTTGACCACTGGCTTTGAGGAGATCTGAGTGCTTCCTTTCAAATTGCAGACATATGATTATTTTTAGTAGATGTGGCCAGTTTGGACTATAAGTTTGCTTTGGAGGAATTCACTAGTGCTCTTATTTGCTTGTTCAGGCTAGGGAGAGATTGCTTCCAATTAGGCACCTGCTCCTTATTGGTCCTGGACAGCAATTTTTTCCTTTTATTATAGAGTTTATTTATTGCAGATGTCTACCAGACAGGTTTACTTTTCCGTGAGGAGGATGAATTTATCCTGTCGGGTATTCCTGATTCCATGCAGCTATATAAATGCTCATGTAGTTCTTTGCTGTAGGGTTGGACATATGTGCCAGTTCCTATAGGGTGGGGGGCTGTGAAGCTGTTTATACCTTCCCTCAGGAGGCTGTAATCAGCTTTGGAGAAGTTTTTTTGTCTGACCCTAGCTGGGGATGGGGGGGTCAGGGGAGATGGTGACTTCGAAAGTGACCTTTTTGTGATAGGATCTTATCAGGGAGGATGACACTGTAGGGATGCTGCAGTGGTTACTCATGTTGGTTAATACCATGTCCAAGAAATTATCAGCTCTTGTGGGGGTGTCAGTCAGCTGGTGCAAGGCATTTCCATTGATGAAATCAAGGAATCTCTGGACATTTGTGTTTTGGCATGAGTAATTCTTCCAATCTATGGTTGGATAGTTAAAGTCACCCAGGATCAGGGTAAATGGTTTAATCTTGATAGATTCGAAGAGGTCCAGATAGGTGGAGTGAGCATCTTGAATCAAAGTTAGGGGCCTGTAATTAGCTGTGATTTGAATAGGGGTCTTGTCAAAGGTTAACTGCACCTGTTGTGTTGCCTGTGCATCATAATGTTTGACCAGCCTGGAGATGTTATGTCTTTTATATATATTGCAACTCCACCTCCTTTTGCTTTGCTGCCCATGGTTTGGGGTCTGAATGTATGATAGGATGAGTAACCTGGTATGGCTGGGGTGCTCTCCACAGCTTTGAACCAGGTTTATGTGACTGCACAAATATCAGCATCATCCAGGGTTAAGAATGCTTGCAATGAGTGCAGTTTCATGTTTACACTCCTGAAGTTTAGCAGTATGACCTTTAATTTGCATTTTGATAAAATGTTCATGTTGGTAGTTTTGAACTCATGGCATTGCCTAAAAAAAGGCACTATGGGGAAGGCAAGTGCCTTTGCCAGAAGTCTGAAGTCCAAGGGAGACAGATGCAGGCAATCTCTGGCAAAGCATCATGGTCTGTCAATCATGTCTTTTCAGGCTGTCACATACTGGATCTCCTTGGAATGACACCACAAACTAAACCAATTGTTAAAGTCAGTCATTTTATCTTTGCATTGAGGCATCATTCTGTGTGATGGAAGAATGCTGCATAAGGCTAGGAACATACCTGCCTGGGACACATATTAAGCAAGCTTAATCATGTCACTCTTCATATAGTCCAGGGAGGTACATCTCAAGTCATTCAAACTAACATGGACTATGACAGAGCCATAACAGTACCTGTTGTTGAGAAACTTGAGTGCATGGGTGATATGGTGGATTCTGGCACCAAACAAATAACTAACCGCGACTTTATCCTTATCCAGCTTGGTGAGGGCACATCTGTGTGTCTCACAATGTAGTCTCCTATGACTAATATTTTGGGTTTATGTTTAGGCCTTAGAGGCTGTGAGACACAGGAATGTGAACTATGTGTGTTGTGTGGTGTGGTGGGCAGTGGAGTTCATGTGTTATTTGCTTTGGGGGTCCTTTTGTTTGTGTATGTTTTTGTTGAAGATCTCTGCATATGTGGGTGTGTGTTGTGTAGGTGTGGGTGGTGTTTGAGATATGGTGTTTGTGTTCACAACCTTCTCAGTGCCAGATATACTGGCGTGCAAGGGAGAGCGCATATACTCTAGGTTCTTAATGTAATAGCATTTCTCACAAATTGTGTTCCTAGGTGGTAGTAGTGGAGGGTTGTCCATGTACATGAGGTAGTTGCTACACTGTCTCAGGATGCTCATATCAACAAGACTGGCAGGAGAAACCATAGGAAATTGTCCATTCATATTTGTCAGAATCTGAGGGAGAGAGGCCAGACAGAGCTAAGGGATAAGGGGTGGAAGGTCTAAGAGGAGTACTACTAGGTGATCACACAAGAGCTACTAAGTGGAAATTTCTAGCTGGAATGCCTCAAAAAGGGTTAAAAATGCAGTTAAGCTGTAGCGGTGTTGCCTCGCATCAAGATTTTTTTCCATTCGATTCCCAGCTGGAGTGCCTTCTCTGTGGAGTCTACATGTCCTGCCTGCATTTGTGTGCATTTTCTCCAGGTACTCCGGTTTTCTCCCACATTACAAAGACATATGTCAGGAGTTTTTCTCCCCAGGCCTCTGCTGAAAATTGGCTTTGTTCCAAGTCAGACTTTCCCAGTAAACAAATGTTAAATAAAATAAATAAAAACAGTGCAGCTGTGGTGTGTGATGTGCAAACAAGGCCAAACCAGCTCAAATGTGGGTTTAAATACCACAAAAAATAGAAGATTCTAGTAACACAGAAATCTAGCCAATCCTGCTAGTCCCTGCTTTTTTTACCAATCAGCTTGTACCTGACAAGTTCCAGGCAGCCCTGCTGCTCTCACTAGCAGAGGAGATAGGCCCCTACCAACACAAAATGGCTGCCAGAAACACAGAAGGCAAACACAAGATGGCTGGCAGAAAAACAGAAAGCAAAAACAAACAGATCTGGATGCAGCAAACCTGTATCTAGAGTATGTCACTCAATTTAAGGGTTAAAAACACAGTAAAACTCACAAAAAAGCACAGCTTAACCACTAACATACAAAAAATAGAACTTACAGTTTGAAAAAATACAGTTAAACAGTAATGAAATTCAGTAAAATGCAGTTAAACAGTAATGAATTGCAGTAAATAGCAATGAAATACTGTTAAAATAATGAAATGCAGTTAATCAGTAAATTGCTTTAAAACAGTGTAAATGTGATAAATTAACTCACAATCACAAAAGCAAAAAACAGCTCAAATAAAGCAGCAATTCAGTAGAATACTGTCATCAGTTTAATCAGACTACCAACAAGCAGTAACAAATACAGCAAACTAAATGCAGTTGAAAACCTAAGCACAAGCTGCAAAATGAAGTAGAAAGAGGCACAATA
The DNA here is from genome assembly GCF_019279795.1 of Protopterus annectens. Classification (NCBI taxonomy): domain Eukaryota; kingdom Metazoa; phylum Chordata; order Ceratodontiformes; family Protopteridae; genus Protopterus; species Protopterus annectens. Next base: position 794,982,656 of record NC_056725.1, read on the forward strand.
TTTTTTAAGCAGAAAGTGAGAAGACATGAGACAATTTAAGGGTAAGAAGTTAAAGGGGTGGGCCTTCACAACTGATCACACTGTACTCAGTAGAATGAGCTGATGCAATAAGTGGGCCTTCACAACTGATGTCATTGTCCTCAATAGGATGAGCTCATGCTAACATGAACTGAAAAAAAAATGCAAACAAATACCATTTAATTTTTACTCACTGAACACTGCTGTTTTGGAAGTGTAAAATTACAAAAATATGCAAAAGGTAGCAAAAGTAAGTGTAACAGCAATTACAAGGATTTGCCATTTTACATGCACAGCTTAAAAAGCCGCTTTTACTTTCCATGGAAAATAAAAGAAAAATAAAAAATAATGTAGGTGTGTGTGTGTGTGTGTGTGTGTGTGTGTGTGTGTGTGTGTGTGAGAGAGAGAGAGAGAGATATGGAGCAACTGAGCAACAGAGAGGAGAGAGAGATAGAGTGGCAAAGAGAGAGAGAGGCTGCAATGCTTTGTACTTTGTGAACTTTTTCATTTATCTGATTACAATAAAAAATCTGACATAACCCTAGTCAAGAAAATGGCTGTAATTGCTGAACACATTTGCATGTGTGCAAGTGTGGTGTGTTTATCGTGTGTGAGTCTATCTGTCCCTCTACATCTGTCTGTGTGTGAGTATGTATGTATGTATGTATGTGTGTGTGTGTGTGTGGGGGGGGGGGCAGTTTGGACAGTAAATACTTCCATAACTTATGCAAAATATTTCCTCCAGCAATAATTGCATAAACTACAACTACTTAGAAACATTAGGCAGAGGAAATATTTTACATCAAAAATATAAAACTATCTATATATTAATAGAAGAAATACAAAATGATTCAAATGATAGTCCATTATCTAAGTGTATTAATCCCCCCCAACCAGACTGGGCATTAAAGGGAAATAACACCCCATCCAAGGGTGGTTTGGCCCACCCACCACCCACAGTATATAATAGACTGATTATCTTAATTTTTCAAGAAAGCACAAACACTACAGTTGCTGAATGCATCAATCAGGTGGATAAGAATCAGTCTACATGTGTTTAATCAGTTAATTCAACCAAAAAATAAATGCACACATCTAGTCATCTGAATAGAGATTTAGGAAGAGGAATGCATTAAAAACACTCAGCAGTAATCTGCACCTGTGATTTAATTAAGTGTATTAAAAATTGCTTGACCCTATGAAAACTGTATGGCCTGACATAATTTTATGTCAGCATTATGCAAGTATTATGTTATTTAACCTAATTGTTATAAATACCCTGATTTTTTTAAATGTCCCCTGGTTTCTGAGAAAGACTAAAGGATTTCATGTCTGAACAAAAAGATTATTTTAACTATCTTAAAAGAAAACACAAAGTTTAAGGTAGCAATTATTTCATCTTCCCCTATGTATTTAGCCCATAATAAAAGTATTCTTTAAAATTAAGTTCTGGAAAGATAAGGAAAGAAGCACATAATGCTCTGGAGGCTTCAATATGAAGCAACAACTTTCATCTGCATTTATTATCAACCAGACAAACAAAGCAAGTCAAAGTTTCAGACAGATAATAAAAACTAAAAAAAATAAGTATTTTTGCAATAGGCAAGCTTCCCTGCGCCCCATGGGGAACTTCAACCCCCATATCCACTTATATATACTAACATCATTAGCACAATAGTTGTATAACTGCCAAAAAAGGAAAAGTGAAAATGACAATGATTCACTGGTGACGCAGCAACTGAATTAGTGCCAGCCACGATTTTCTGAACAAATGACCAAATAATGTGTTATAACTTGCCCAAGAGAGATGAAGAAGTTGCAAACTCATTTGCATCACCCTTATCATGAGTGATCATAATAACACTGGGATGATTAAAAAAATATGGAGACAGATGACACCTAGCATCAATCAGACCTCTTTCGTGGCAGCCATCCCAACCGCCCCCCATAAAGACATTTAGACTTAGGACCCTATACAGTTTGCAATCATAGTAAAGTATCACACATTTATCCAAGCCTGATCTAGATGTAAAGAGTCTGACAGTTAAAAATGATAATCAAAGCAGAGCTATAGTTTTTTTCTTAATGCAGAAAAGAAATCATAATCCCTAAACTAAGTACCTACTATACCAAAAGGTTCTCATTAAAACATGCATGTTTATTTTCTTTGTATTTCTGACAAACTCAACATTTAGAGTGGGCTATCATGTCACATGTAGAGCAGCTGGATCTGCACGTCTTATTTGATGTTTGAAATAAACCTCATTTAAATTAATTCACTTTGAAACATTCGATCTATCACATAGTAACAGTGAAAAAAATTGGTGTATTATTATGTTGGCAATCATTATAGATTTTTTTAAACATACAGTAGTAAAGATGGGTCTATATCAGAATCGCGAACATTCACAATGTCAAATCGCACATTGTCCACATATAAACAGCAAAACCGCAGAACATCGAAGAGGTAAACTGAAATTTCCGTAAGGGGAGATTTCCATTTACTTCAATGTAGTGTGGTCTCGGAATTGGAATATTTAAGTAGCGGGAGGGTGTGGGGGGTGCAGAGATGCTTGCCTCCCAGCTTAAAGCAAGTAGTTCTGTTTTTTGACTGTTTGTTATGTTTTTATTAGGTGTTTGATGTTACTGGACTTCGACGATATGGTGTCGATCATATCGTATTCAAAGTTCAGTAACTTTGAGCATCTAATATAGACCCGTAAAGACTACCAGAAATGAGAATAGTATAAACAAAGATCAATATACTTTAAAAATCTAATAAAAAGATGATACACCTTACAATTTATATTTGGCAATGCTGTTAGGTCAGAGAAAGTTCCAACATAAAAAAAAAAATCACATCTGTGCCTTTCTGTAAATGTAAGATAGTACACTAACTCCAGTGATAACTAAACAATAAATCATCCTCTAGTGCGGGTGATGCTGGCCAGGTGCAACCATGGTTGGTACGATTTGTTTACTAGAGAGAGTTGCTGTTATACAGGGGTATAACGTAAAAAGAAATGTCTCACCTTTCTAAAGTAATGTCACTGTATAACAGAATTTCCTTTTCCTTTAGTGTGTTCCCACTGATAAACAATTTCTCTAGAGATGACTTTATAATGTACTGTGCAAGTACACTTGTCTTACTGCAGTTTCTGTGGGTGAAGTGAATATATGCTCATGTCTTTTGAGAATGCATGTATTCCACTTTCTTAGGATTAGTGTTGTTACTGATTTTCTTTAAATTTCTTACATATCTATATCTTATGACACTCATGAGTGCATATTTGTGTGTGTGTGTGTGTGTGTGTGTGTGTGTGTGTGTGTGTGTGTGTGTGTGTGTGTGTGTGTGTGTGTGTGTCAATATATATATATATATATATATATATATATATGTGTGTGTGTGTGTGTGTGTGTGTGTGTGTGTGTGTGTGTGTGTATGTTTTTGTGTATGGGTGTATTTGTGATTGTGCATCTGCATGTAAAAATATATATGGGTGTGTATATACATTTCCATGTATATGTATACATGCATGTGTGTGTTAAAGTGTGTGTGTGTGTGTGTGTGTGTATTTGCATGTATAAATGCATGTATAAATGCATGCATGAGTGTGTGTGTGTGTGTGTGTGTGTGTGTGTGTGTGTGTGTGTAATGCTGGAGGGTTGGAGCAACAGGGAGCTCTATGTCATGATATCATTGGGTTATATAGGACCAGAGCCTATACATTGGGGTATGCAGGAATACTTCCCAACAGCAAAACTGATTATTTTATATCCTGTGGTATTTCTAGCAATGATTTGGGTGTGAAATTTCATCTACTATTAGCTGCATATGAGACTGAACTTACAATTAGGCATTTCAGTTTAATTTGCTTGCGCCTTGACATAATATGTGAATAATATTAATAAATGCTTTTGTTCTTTAATAGAACTTCATCAGAAAATGATAAATTAAGAGAGAGACAGGTAATAAATAACAAACATTTAGAGATTCTAGAACCTCCATAAACATTTTAAAATGATTTGTTGACATTAACCAGGAAGAGTGACATGAATCATAAGGCACGGGATGTAGTAGTACCTTTCGGCTTTTCCCAGTTAGGGGTCGCCACAGCGGAACTCCAGTCCGCTAATGATTGGCAGCAGATTTTTACATACCGAGTTGCCAGCCCTGACGTACAACCTTCAACGAAGGTACGCCCATTCACGCATGTCTCCACACAGAAGACGCTTTAGCTGAGAATCAAACAGGACAACATCTTACTGTGAGGCGACAATGCTACCGCAGCACCACCATCGCAGTCTCATAAGGCACTGGATGTATGGATGCATATTCAAATAGTGGCTGTGGCACAGTAACCAATCAAGAACTGAAAAAGAAACATCTTGAAGTTCATCTATGTTTCCCTGCAAGACTTGGGATATTTCTTCCGGATGGCACCAAAACATTTGACACACTAAAATCTGCTGTTACATATTTATCAAGCAACATTATAGATCAAACAGAAGAAGTGGATTGCTCTATTTATTCACTTAAGCTTCAATTCACTCAAGCTTCAAGCAGAGAAAAACAACTGGAAAATAGTAGAGAAGAAAAAGAAAAGACTATTGGACAAATAATTTTTAAACTACTGTTTCTATTTCTCTCTGCAGTTATATTACCTTCTGTTTTATATACAATTCTAGTAGGAAAAAAACCTCACCATCATACAATTCATAAAAAAGGTAAAAGCTCCTTTTTTATTTTTTATTTCTCTAATATTGATTATTTACCTTTGGTAATGCATTCATAATATAACATCACATCACTATATACTTTGGTGTTTATGGTAAACTTATATTAAATAAGTTTATATGGTGCTTTTTAAGAAGTTTTAACTCCATACAAAGCAACATAGTAATCCTAAAAGTAAATATGTAGTGTTCTACTACTCTAAAACACAGCTTACATTTCTATATTATAGCACCATGAATAAAGGTTAGAAAAGTGTGATAATTCTTATTCCAGTTTACGTAAGGACATTTTATAGTTTCTGCTAATAAATGTAATAATTATGAAGTGAATTAAATGTCTATAAGTGACATCTGCATAGTGATCAACAGTGTATTATGGTAGAGAAAGTTGAAAATGTAATGCTTTTTCTAATATTTTACTGCATAGATTTACGTTAGGATTTATATTACTGAATACAGCTGTTTTGACTACTTTTTAAATAATCAAAATAATTTACTGTAGTCTCTTAGATTTTATACTTTAAAATGTTTTGTTTAAGTTAAATGCTTATTTAGATAAATATATTGCCATGAAACGAAGGAATTTATATTTAGTCACTTCATGAACTTGAGACGAAATTCTAAAGTGTACAGTTTACTTACCTTTCTTTTTTGGTTTCCTGCCGAGATTGCAGGCTAAAAACACTGTCTTCTTTTTTCAAGTCCTTTTCTTCAGCTTGAGCAGGTCCTTAGTTTAAATTCCCTCACGATAGTGCGACCAGCGAAAAACGAAACTAAACAGCCCAGAAATGATGTAATCGTACTAGCTAAAAGACAAACTACAGATGTTCAAGCTGTCTAATAATTTAGAGGGATACACATGCTGTTTCTGCATTGCTTTATAAGCTTATTAGACATTACTAGACAGCTCTATGTATGTATATATTTAATGTTAATATTTAAAATGTTTCTATTATGTGTTTATATTAATAGAAGGTATGAAAATAACTGTTTTTTGTTTGTTTTTAAATAGAAATATATGAACTAGATAGACTTACATTATTGTTTATTATAGATGCTGCAGTTTAAAATGAGTTTATATGTATTAGCTAAACTGGAGGCTCTCAGTATGATGATTGGTGTATATTTATGTATTAATTAGATAAATAGTTCAAATTAATATTTGCCTACTTTCACAAATAAAGGTATTAGATAGACTTGGGGCTATATAGGATAGGGGTGTTAGAGGGTGCACTTGGATGGCTTGGCAATTCAAGTGTAGGGGTTCTTTTATCCCCATAGACTGTATAGTTTGGTTTTTAATTCAATATTTAATGTTTTATTTCCTTTTTTGTTTTTTGGGATGACTAAGTATACTAAAAATGCAGTCATTTCACTAATAATCAAGTTATTTTCACCAGTTTCATGTATGTTTTTGCTTTTTTTCTTTAGTAGTATCACATATACATGTTGAGTAATTCTTCAGGGAATAGAAATGTATTTCCATTAATGTGAATGGTTTGTTCAATAGTTGTAAAAGGGAAAAGTTTCATTAAATATCTAAAAAATCTCTAATCCACATCTTATATTTTTACAGAAAATGCATCTTCTGCAAGCAGATTTAAACAAACTCAACATTAGCAATTATTCAGTTTTAGCAAGTTCACATCATAAACAAAAGACAAGAGGTATAATGACTTTATAGAAGAACTCTGCCATTATGCCTAAAGTTTATAAATATCTATCAAGATAAAGCAGGAATGCTTTGCTTGGTAACTTTAGAGATAAATGGGACAATATATACATTAGTGAATTTATAATGGATTCCTGGACTAGGAATTAAATAAGTTAAGCAACACATAAAAGACATTATACAATATTCTAGGGCAGGGGGCTACAAACTGCGGCTCTGGAGCCGCGTGTGCCTCTTCCATTTCTCTGCAGTGGCTCTCTGTAGCTCTGAAAAATAATGGCCACTCTACTGCACTACACACACACACACACACACACACACACACACACACACACACACACACACACACACAGAGAGAGGAATCGAGCAATCCCAACAAAAGAATGAAAATAGGGACAGATTTTAAATATTGTTCTTATAAACTTAGTTTTTTTATATTTAGTATAATAATTATGTATAAAACTTTATATGCTGTGTTATCTTCATTTAAGGGGTCAGATAGGTTTTGTGGCTCCCGATGAGTTTTATTTGGCGGGAGAAGTGCCAAAAATGGCTCTTTTGATAGTGAAGGTTGCACACCCCTGTTCTAGGGGGGTATATAATATTAGCTGGAGATTTCAAATGCATAATAAATGAAAATGACACAAACTCCATAAATACACGTAGGAAAAAAGCATCATCTAAGGCATTGGTAGAATTTACCAATATGTTTAACTTAGCAGATATAAATGAATATGTTGATGCAGTTTCACTATTTTATATATTCTATTTACACAAGCATGATTCTCATTCTAGGGCTGATAGGGTATATTTATCAAGAAAGTTAACTGTAAAGTTAGATAACGTTAAAGAATTTCTTGCCCCTTTTCAGACTATAATGCTCTTACATTTGAATTAGAACTATATACAAGACAAAGAAAGCCTATCAGTAGAATACCATTCTATATAACTTATTTAAAAGATTTTAAGGAATTATTTTTTTAAAAAAGAAATACAATCCTTTCTTGAAATAAACCTCACTAGTGATACTTCAGATATATATAAATATATATATATATATATATATATATATATATATATATATATATATATATATATATATCTGTATATGTATATATATATATACACACACACACACACACACACACACACACACACACACACACACACACACATATATATATATATATATATATATCACTGAAATCTTATTTATATGGCAAAACGTTAGCTTGGTATAATAATAAGAGAAAACAATGGAATAAAGATTTGGTGGAGCTACAGTCAAATATTGAGAGTTCTAAAATTAATATTCAAAAGGAGATGAAGCACTTAATGAACTGAAAGAGAAGAATAATAAATATACAGAAATTCTGCATCACAAACAATGATTGATTTTGAAAAGAATAGACTTGTTTCTTACTCACTTAGTCTTAGAAATCAGAAGAGAATTGCAAATAGAACTAAAAAGATAATAAAATCAAACCAGATAAAGTTTTTTAGTACCTATTCAGGCATGTCTAAGGATCAACTCCCAGTGATTTCTCCTGTCTATCTGATGAATCTGGGCATCTTGGGGCAATGTAGAAATTGCCTCATGTACACAGACAACCCTCTCCTCCTACCACCCAATGCTACAAACTGTGAGAGATGCACTTATCTAGCCAAACTGGAGGTAAAGCTCTCTCCAACCAAGACTGAACTTGACACTGAAGAGGAGAAGGTAAACACTTTTACCACACCACACTCATCACAATATCCCACTAAACTTACACCACCAAAATCCACACATAGAAACACAAAAACAATCGAGTAGGCTCTCAATAATAATCTGCCCAAGCAACAGAGAGCTCCAAAGCAGAAATGCAAACAACATCCACCCCAACACAACCTAAATGGCACATAGCCCACAAACTCAGTGTGCCACTCAACCACATCCCATAAGGCAAAACAGCATACCCAACACATGAGTTATAGATGTCCCACTCACCAGGCTAAACAAGGAGAAGGTTTACTGTCAGCTGCCTATTGCGTGCCAGGATCCGCCACATAACCCATGCACTCAGGTCCACAACAGGTACAAATATGACTCTGTCATTGTCCGTGTCGGTGTAAATGACCTGAGACGTACCTCCCTGGACAACATGAAGAGACATGGAAGAGCTCTCTGATCTTGTAGCCCAGGCAGGTATGACCCTAGCCTTGGGTAGAATTCTGCCATGGCCCAGAATGATACCACAGTACAAGGACAAAATGATTGACTTCAACAATTGGCTAAGGTTCTCATGTCATTCAAATGGGATCCAGTATCTGTCTGCCTGGGATGACATGGTTGACAGACCATGTTGCTTTGCCAGAGATGGCCTGCACCTGTCACCCCTGGGATTCCAGCTACTGGCTAAGGCTCTTGCCACCCCTATAGTGCCTTTTTTAGGCAAGGTTCAAATGACAAATTCACCCCCATAATAGGTACAAGCAAGTAAAATATGAGGGTATTGCTACTCAATGCTAGAAGGCTAAACCTCAAAATGCACTCACTCAAGGCACTCCTTAAAATGGAGAACATCGATATCTGTGCAGTGATTGAGACCTGGTTCAAGGTTTCACAGAGCACCCCTGCATTACCAGGCTATAATTCATACCACACCTTTCAGCCATCTAACCTGGACCAAAACACTAAAGGCGGAGGTGTGTCCATATTCATTAAGCATATCCACACCTCCAGGCTAGTTGCTCAGCATAATGCATCCAAGATTATTCAAGTGCAACTAACTCTGGGCAAAACCGCAATCCAAATTGTAGCTTGCTACAGATCCCCCACTATGCCCCAGGATTCCCACTCCTCTTTTCTTGATATACTGAAAAATATTAGGGTTTAACCAAACACCCAAATAATGGGTGATTTCAACTACCTCATCATTAACTGGGAAAACTACTCATGTTTCAACTCCTTCACTCAACTCTTTCTGGAATTCATAAATTCCAATGCCCTGGATCAACTTATCCACACCCCCACTAGGGATAAAAATATCCTAGACCTAGTCATTACCATCAAAAGCGACCAATGTTCCACACCTGAGATCAACTCCTCATTGGTCAGATCCGACCATAAGCTAATCACCCTAGAGATTCACATCCTGACCCCAACCCCCATTAAAGAAACCACCGTAAAAAATTTCTCCAAAGCCAACTTCATGCTTCTTAAGACAGAAGTGGCAAACTTCATGACACCCATGCAGATAGACAATACAGTTATGACTGCTGAATCCTACACAAATGCACTCTATAAGCACTTACATGAGTGCATGGATCATGGTATCCCTAACAGAACCAAGAAGCTATCCTCCAAAAAAGGAAGCCAATCTGGTGGTCCCCTGCCATAAACAAACTCTACAACAAAAGAAAGAAACTGTTGCAAAAGAAAATAAACTCCCATGAGTGGAGTAGCTCCCTGGTCACCCTCAGTAAGAAGCTGAGATCCCTCATAGAATCCTCCAAAGCTAGTTACTAAAACAAAATTGCCACTGATTCTAAGGACAACCACAAAGCATTCTATAGCTATGTCAAGAATATCAATGGCAACACCCAGATCTGCTCTGAGTTACAACACAATGGCATGAAATTTACAGAACCAACTGATATTGCCAACATCCTGGCAGATAGGTTCAGTACTAACTTTACCCCTCTCTCACCCTCAAAAGGGCTCATATCTATACCAGAAGAATGCAGAGTCCCTGTAATCACAACTACACAGGTAAAAAACGCACTCTCTAAAACCAAGAACACAGCATCCATGGGTCTGGACAACATCCCAGGCTGCATTTTACATGAACTTCAGAATGAACTGGCTCCCCACTTAAGTACCATGTTCAATCATAGCCTCACTTTAGGCTTTGTGCCCACTGAATGATGCATAGCAATAGTTATCCCACTCCACAAATGGGGAGCCACCACAGACCCCGGGAACTATCGCCCTATTAGCCTGACGAGCCTGGTCTGCAAGACCATGGAATGTATCATCATGGAACTCATAAACAAAGACATTGGTAACCTCCAAACTCTGGACTCCACCCAGTTCGGGTTTGTAAAAAGCAGATCATGTCTCCTAAACCTGATAGATGTCTTTGAAGCAGTCACCAAAGACATAGACAAGGGTAAGGTGGTTCTAACAGCCTATCTTTACCTTGCCAAGGCTTTCAACACCATCCCCCATTCTGGAATTATAGATAAACTCACTAAACTAGGTATAAACCCCTACATCACAAGATGGCGTTGCCAATTAACTCACTGACAGAACCCACAACGTAAAAGTTGCTGACTCCAAATCTGACTTCAAACCAGTGACAAGTAGAGTAGCACAGGGTTCAGTCCTGGGTCCTCTCCTGTTTAGTATCTACTTCTCTGAAGTACAGGCTAACACAGAATGTCTCTGGCTAATGACGTTTGCAGATGACTGCAAACTAGAAGCCATAATTGAGTCCCTAAATGAAGTGGACATCCTACAGACAGGCCTCACTGAGACAGATGCCTCGTGTCAGAGCCATGGCCTCAAGCTCAATGCCAAAAAGTGCATTGTTATCCCCTTTGGTAAAAACTTTGTACCCATGAACTACCACATAGGCGCCAGTCTACTTAACACTGAAAGTGTGATAAGAGACCTTGGGACCCAGGTGACAGTAGTCTCTCCTTTGATAATCACATTGCCACAGTAGTCAGGAAATCCTTCTATATGACACACCTCATCACAAAAGGATTCTCATCCAGGAAAAAAAAGGTCATCGTTCCCCTCTACTCATCACTCATTAGACCCATTATAGAGTACAACGCCCCTTTTGGTATGTACCTTACAAGACATCTACAACAACTGGAAAGGCTGCAGAAATACCTCACAAAGAGGATTACTCACCTCAAACAGATGCCCTACACTGACCATCTCAAAAATCTCCAGCTTTACTCCATAGCATATCGCCTGCTCCAAGGTGATCTCTGCCTAACATATAAAGCTATGTCAAACCCAGAGCTGTTGGACATGCTCCACCTAAAGAAATCCAAATCCCTCCAAGCTACATGCTCTAGGAATCTTAACCTTGTCACCACAATAAACAGAACATGGTGGTGGGATAGATTCCTGTCCCCAGAGACTTCACATACTCTGGGACAAGCTACCCATCTATATCAAACAAAGCTCTTCATTAGCACTCTTCAAGAAAAATCTTGATGAGTGGATGGGAACTAGGAGATTCACCCCGAGGATCACTTCTGTGGCTTTGCTCGACAGAGGCACAGGAAAATAATTTTCTTGGGTGGCGAAAGCCAGGGAATCTTGTTGGCTAGGCTTACTTAGGCCCTTGGGCCGATAGCCTAGTACCTACCTATGAACCTATATATGCCAGGCACTAGGAAGAAAGTGTCAGAAGGAATATTCGAAGCATGTAAACACATTATAATAGTATTAATTCACAAAGTGTTGAACTAGAGTCACAAAATATAATAAGGTCTTTTCTTTAGGCAAACATCAAATCTAAACTACAGGATCAGCATATTAAGTTAATTGATAAACAAATAACAATGTTTGAACTTCAATCTCAAAATGATAAGTTAAAACTTAATAAGGCACCTGGTATAGACAACATTATTCCAGAGATGTTTAAACTTCTACCCAAGGAAGAAGTAGTTCTATTGTTAAAGGTGTTCAATTCATTAAAGCAAGGCTTGGATTTACCTCCTTCTTGGAAGTATACAGTAATTTCTCACATTTTGAAATCTGAAAAAAGGGCCTATGAAGGTTCCTCTTACAGAGCTATATCCCTTTTAAATATTGATTGCAAAATGTTCATGTCAATTCATGCTGATAGAATTAAGCAGTTGCTTCCTTCATTGGTTGATGAAGTTCAAACAGGATTTATAAAGAACAGGAGTACTTATAACAACATTAAAATAATACTTTCTTTGATTGCAGTGGTGCAGCAGTTAACATTGTCATCTCACAGCAAGAGGTTCTACAGTTTGATTCTTGGCTGGGGTGCCTTTTGTGTGGAGTCTGCATGTCCTCCCTGCATTCGTGTATGTTTCCTCCAAGCACTATGGTTTTTTCCCACATTTCAAAGATATGCATCTGGAGCATTTCTTCCCGGGCCTCCACTGAAAATTGGCTCATTCCAAGTTGGACTTTCCCAGTAAACAAATGTTAAATAAATAAATACTCAATAATAAATAAATATAAATCTCACAAAGAGAAATATGACCCTAGTGAGTCTGGACATAAACAACACTTTTGATTCAGTTGATTAGAAATATTTATATCTAACTCTAGAATATTATGGATTCTCATGTAAGTTCTCTCAATTATTAAAATAACTTTATAAGAATTCTTTAGCCTGTGTCAAGATTGGGTCATGGCTGTCTACATCTATATCAATTACTAAAGGCACAAAGCAAGGTTGTCCTTTGCTGTTTGCTTTGCTTATAGACCCCATTCAGTATTATATCAGAAGGAATACAAACATTCTCTGGTTGGGAATAATCTAGAAATGAAGGTTCAGCTTTTTGCTGACGACATATTGTTAACATTAAATGACAGTGATAACTCATTATCTGCTTTGCTGAAATCAACTGAATATTTTCAGTCACTTTCTGGTCTTAAATTTAATGAAAATAAAACAAAATTGTTGCTTTTAAACTCTGATGGGAAGCATTTAAATCTCAATGTCTTATCTCTGATAATAAAATCAAATACTTAGGGGTCATGTTACCCAAAGATTCTAGTGAAACATTATATACTAATTATAATAATATTTTAATTCATATTAATGGTCTCATACAAAAATAGAGCAAACTCTTTTTTACAGTGCAGGACAGATTATGCATAATAAAAATGATTATCTTTCCAAAATTATTGTATCTCATGCAAGCATTCTCCACCCCCCTCTAAACAGTATATAAAACAATTTAACAAGTTAATATCAAACTTTTTATGGTTTCATAGTAGACCAAGAATAGCTATTAATCATCATTTAAGGGAATGGGAACTGGGAGGGATAAATATTCCAGATATAGATGTGTATTCATTATCATCTGCTATAAAGACCTTATCCCTGCAGCTAATCACCTCATACTCAGCTAAATGGAAACAAATACATGAGTGCATTTGGCTAAGATGAACTCAGTCAATGTCACTGCAATATATTGGGTTAGTATCCAACAATTTCTTCAGCTTGATGAGAGAAATACAATCCTTGATAAAAAGAAATATACAAGTTCAAGATTTATAATAGCTACAATAAAATTATACAATTAATTATCGAAATAAGAATCCAGACATCAAGGCTTGCATTTTTTGGTATATCCTATTGCCTGTACCCAGGATTTTATGAATACTTTTGATGTGGCCAAAATCAAAATTCTCAAAGAAGAGGAGCTAATCTACTGGCATTAGTTGCCGCATAATGGTAATCTTTTAACAATGGAACAAATTAAATTAACTTTAAATTGGACAGTAATATGTGGCTAATAATAGAACATCTTAGGCAATATATTTTAAATAAAATAGAGTTAATGAGTGCAGCTATTAGACAAATGTCCCTAAATTTGCTGAATATTTTATTTATTTAGTAAATCACACAGTCAAGGAAAAGGTTATTTATGAAAAATCTATAAACTTATTAAAGGTACTAAATTATATTTTAAAGAATAATTCTGGGATTATTATAAAACAGTTAATAATCAAACTTCTGATGATAATGTGAAAAAAAAATAATACTTATTTATCCTAAATGTCCTTCCCTGTCATTCCAATGGAAATTATTTGCATGGAAATTTTTACATAGGTCTTTTTTGACTCCACATAGGTTAGAATTAATGTTTAAACAAGAAATTGGTTGCTGGAGATGCAAAATTAAATTAAGGTCTGACTGGCAATATCTTCTGTGACTATCAATTGCTCAAAACATTTTGGGATAGAGTGAACCAATTTTTACAAACAGTGTTTAATGATAAGTTTCAGCTGTCCAAATCTCTGATGCTGTTCAATGCTCCTATTCAACAGTGTGTATCTAGAGCAATGTTTTTACTTCTATGGACTCTTTTAGCCATTGCATGCAAGACAATTGCAAGAAACTGGAAGAGTGAAAATTCCCCAACTTTTAAAGACTTCAGAAGCATTGTGTTGTCTGTATCCCAGACGGAGTTATCAGCTATCAGGAAAATAACAGAAAGGAGCGCTTCTTATTACAGTTCCTGGCAGAAAGTGGTGGAAATACTAGAGAAAGTTGATTGACATTCTATAGGCTCAGTTGTTATACTTTGAAGACAGTTTTTTTTTCATCACATTAATTTAAGCATCCATGTAAATAGTTTGTTTTGTTGGTTGTTATGTATTTTTATATTGTCATATGTGTTGTTAATCAATACTGTATATTTAGATTTCTATGAGTTTGTCAATCACATTCCTGTTCTATAAAATTAAAAAAAAAAGATTAATACTGAAGAGCTAATACACTGACCAATGGAAACTGTTGCTAGACAGTTTTAAATAAAACAGAAACTTAGCTAAAGCTGATCGCTGAAACTTTAACAAACTGCTAGACCTTTGGTACTACCAAAACTTGTTGCATAAACAATAAGTTGGGTGATGGTTTCTGGCTGTACCATCAAAGTCTGCATTTTAAGTCCTGGTGCTGCTTTTGCATTCAGTAGAAGTTAACTTAATCATAAATTATCATTTTCTGATGAAGTTCTATTAATGAGTGAAAGAACTGCAAGGAACCACCACGATAAAATCCACACTTTTAATTGTTGTATTAGGAAAAGAAACAAGCGCTTTCACACACCATCCCAGTGCGCTTCATCAGGTTATATTAAAGTACAAAGATATCACCATTTAAATACAAAAACCACTTCAATTAATCAATTATATCAATTATGCTTGTCAAATGATAAAACAATTAAAATAACTTAGTGCTTGCAGTTAAAGAGAAAGCAGTATTATAAGAGGCTAACAGAACCTCTTAGATACCAAGTGTTCAACAATATTTACTTTCTACTTTTTAGCACAGGATGCTAAAAACTCATAATCTGACAATATTTAATTTATTTTTAACTTACAAATAAACTTACTCTAATAAACCTATGAGCTATAATAAAATTAATGAAATATTTTTAACATTTATAATATATTAAAAATAATCTAAAACTTCAAATGCTGAAACATGAACTGAAATGAAAATAAAATAAAACAAAATAAATACTCATTAAAGGTAACTTAATTCTTTACCTATCTAGATATAATAATAATATACTAAGCCTCTATAATAAATCATGAGATGTATGGTGGGACATTATCTGATATCAATTTGTTGAAATTCATATTCCAGAGATAAATATAAAGGCAAAGATAAAACAAAACAAAACAAAATACAAAAGCAGAAAACGTCTAGATTAAAAACGTCTTAATTCAAAAGTTATTTGAACAACCAACTGTAAAAACATATATCAAAATATTATTCTTCAGAATATTATTATTCAATGAGTATACAATATTCATAATGACAACCATACATATTTGATATATACTTAATAAGCAATAAATGATGTTAATGCGTATAAACTATATATGTATATACAACAGGTTTGTGACAGAGGAGAAAAGGGGGAAAAAAATAAGAAAAAGGGGGAGGAGAGGAGGGGGAGGGGAGGGGGGGTGGGGAGGGCGTCATCTAATTATGAACACAGACAGTGTAACAAGACTAATTAAATAGAAGTTCTATTAAATAAAGAACAAGAGCGCTTAAATATTGCAGGTCCAGTTTCCTTTCTCAAAGGGTCTTAGAAGTTTTCTTAGTTTATTTAGTCTTAGTTCTTCTGTTTCTCAATTTAGTGTTGACAATACTAATAGACACTTGCCAGGTGCTCTCTAAAAGATAGCCACAAAGACAAATCAAGGAAAGGATCACATAAAATCTGTTCAATTACAAGCAAATGATATTGCCCTAAAATACCCCTCTACTTCATGTATTAACATTTGTTATTAAAATGATTATCCAGTTTAGACTTAAAATATAGTCTGTGCTACACTCATTATCCATTGGCAAAATTTAAAAAAGCATACTGCCATCTTAAGCAGACATGAAATATATATTGTTTTCTTACAAAAATTAGTTTATTAATATGAGCACCAGTTATGTTAAATTTCTGCTGAGCCCAAAATATTCAACTGAGAAACCACTATATATATATATATATATATATATATATATATATATATATATATATATATATATATATATGTGTGTGTGTGTGTGTGTGTGTGTATATATATATATATATATATATATATATATATATAGTTAAAAGCATTATTTTATTTACAAACTATTTATAAATGAATTATATTAAATATTTTACTTCCTTTTTACCTTTTAGGTGTGCATTTTTACCATATCTTTTTTTTTATTTATATAAAATGTTCAGTGGTTTATTATTATTCCAGTACTGTTTCTGTTTGTTTTTGTTTTTGGGATTGTACATTGTGATTTGACAATCACCACTTATAATCTGATTTGCATACCATGTTACAACATGAGTCCTGATATACCGTGACTCAGAGCTGACGTTTGAAGTTTCAACACTTAATGCAAGTACTATTTTTTGCTACAAGGCAACTTTTTACTCATGCATGGTTTTCAAGATATATATATGTCATAGCTATTCCACTAAAGGACAGTCATTGTTTCTTTTAAAAAATAGATTATGGTTGAATTGTAACTTTTTAACACATCTGATTACATATATTCATTGATGTGATTTTTTAGTTGATGCTGAGTTACATGATAGAGACTTTGACCAATGGTATTTGGAATTTTACTTGTGTGGGAGCAGTTCTCTTGTTATACATGAGCTATTTTGTATGATTCTTTATTCCAAAGAAGTCCAATATACAGGATAAAAGTGCTTAATGATTATATAACAATAAACAGAGAAGCCTGTTTTTTTATCTCACAGGCTTTGGTTTTATTTAAGCACTTTTGAATAGTAAAAAAACTGGACAGTGAAGGCAGAGCAGCTGAGGAAGCTATAAGTAATGGAGACAACGTGTGTGAGATAAAAAAAACAGGCTTTTCTGAAAACCCAATCCATCTGCACCACATGCTCCAGAGACCTCAACCTCATTACCACAATCAACAGAACATGCTTGAGGGACAGATTCATAATCCATGCTATGAAATAGACTTCCCATGTCAAACAGAGCACCTCACTGGCACTCTTCAAGAGAAATTTTGATGACTGGATGGAAAATAGAAAATTCACCCTGGGGATCACTCCAATGGCTCTACTCGACAGAGGCACTGGGATCTAATGTCAGATGGCACGATGCCAAGGTAATCCTATGGGCTACGCTTGTAAAGGCTCCAGGGCCATTAGCCTAGTACACACCTATGAACCAATGAACCTATGAGTTATATGATGTGCACTGTATTAAAAATTAAGAAATGATGACAGTAGAACAAAAGCCAAAGTAGACCCAGTTACAGAAATTGTCAGAATATGCTGGTCCGTGTACATATGTGGGAAATCAGAAGACAGTCTTGTTTAGAAAATTTGGGAGAGACAGGAAGAAGGCATGAGGAACTTATAAGCAAAAGTGTGGTAGACTGAAGTGTCTAACAGCTCTTATAAGCTGTTTTACCTTCTGCCAAATGGGATATTTCATGTTTTGGCTACTATATCTTTCAATTATCATTGATTTTCTAGAATGTCCCTCATCTTGCCATGTGATGTTTACCCTTTCCCTCATAAAATCTTTGAATTTTTGGTAAATCACTGAGGACTGCAGTCCTTAGAATTTCCTGCTTTTCATAATATACATATTGATACCAAATCTATTTTCTATTAACATTTTAAGTGAATTAGGGCAACATGTAAAAGCTGTTCCTGATTTTGATCCATTGTCCTTCCATTCTTTTTTAATTGGTAGAATTCTTAGGCAAAGAATTTAACAAGTATGCCACTGTCTGACAGGACTAAATGCTTTACCAGCTTTTAAAGTTGGTAAAACAAGATGACTTTGTATATTTTCTTTCTTTTTTCTTTTTCCTTGACTGTGCATGAAGCAGGTACAGCTCCATGTACCACAACAAATGAAGGTTGGGGCTCTGATCAAAATCCATTAAATTTTGTTTCACAGGAAACATGATTTTTGAGTAAATCTAAAGTGACCACTATTAGAGGATTATAGGAGTTACAAGTCAACCGAGCTGTGAGGCCACTTCTACCTTGCCAATGCCCACTCTTAGGCCTTACTTTTCTATTCAACAATATTGTTGAATTTGTGAAAATCCATCCAGCTGTCTAGCTCTTTTTATAAAAGCAGACACTGTGCCACACTGCTTAATTTGGAGATGAAGTTTGTTCCAGAGTAATGCCCTTGGCAAGCACAGTGTAACTTGCCCAGACTTTTCAGGTTTTAAATTTATTGTTTTAGAGCAGTTATGTCAGTTTTTTGGTGACTGTGAAACGTTACTTGAGTTAAAAGAACTTCGTTGGCAATTGCTTTTAGATTCAGAAACTCCTCCGGGTCTGAATGAAAATCTTAATGTTAAATGTGCCCTGCGCTGGGCAATGAGTTGATCTGTCCCACAGCATATATTATAACTCTTGATGTTAGAAGTGAGGACAAACCTGTCACTCTTCCTCGTCATATTCCTTTTTGGTGAAGATTTAGTTATCTGACCCTGGTGTAAGCTGACCAGTTTTATTTTTTGAAGTATAACAATTATTGGACTACTGGATCCATTATGGCTCTTTAAGCAAGAAACCTATTGTCCCTAGGGAATCTATATGCATCTGAGTTGAAGAGAAAAGTCTTCTGTCTTCCCTGGTATTAAAATCTTTTAAGTTCCTGATTTTTTTTTTATACAAACCTCTGGAGTCTCTCTAATTGCTTGATATATTTAATAAGGTGCATCCTAAAGGGGAAGTTGCACTCAGAGATTGGTCTAATTATTACAGAGTACAAGAAGGTAAGGATTTATTTTGATCTGGAAGGTATGGCATTAGCTATGAGCAGTTAAGTTAAAGGGATTTCATAACTAATGTTGCGATGTGATGGTCAAACGTTAGGGAGCTGTCCACCAATGTATCCAGGTCTCTCACAACATTTTCATTTGAAGTGATATGTTGTCTGTGTTGTAACTTGGAGCTGGGCAGTGCTTACCAAATGCTACAATGATACCAAATGTTACAATGATACCAAATGATGCAATGATACCAAATGATGCAATAGTGCACTTTTTCTCATTGAGTTTAAGACAATTTTCAGTATACCAGCTACTGACAAGTATAAGCCCTTGCTGCAGTGCATGTGCATCAGACAGACACCTTTAAAGTAATCCATGGTCTTTGTCAATCAAAAATCCTAATTTGATAACTGAAAATCAGAGAGGTAGATACTGAACACACTCTATCTGGCAAGGTCAAGGTATGCTGTGTGGATAGTTTGTCTACAGTCAGCCTAAGTAACCCTCTTAAGGAAGTTTACAAGATTCATGAAACATGGTCTACCCTTGAAAAATACAAACTGCTAGGACTCAAGCCTGATAAGATATTTGGTAACATACTTAATGAGGTATATACTGATATGTTCCAAGGCTTTGTATTTAAGCCTTGTTATGTTAATGGGTCTGCATTTCTCAGGATCTGAAGTAGATCAACACATGTAGAGTGGCATTACAACAGCTGTGTATCACATTGGACAAAGGACAGATAGCTAGCTAGCTAGCTAGCTAGATAAACAGACAGACAGACATACAGAGGGAGAGACTGGGATACTGCATTCTTAAGCCACAGATTACACAGGACAAACCACTATAAGGAACATCCACATGCTTTATTTTTCTGTTGCCTGAAGAAAATAGTTGCTTCTCAAGCTTGACAGTTTTAACAAGTTATACATGGCTTGCCTTTCTCCATAGTTTTGGTAAAACATGTTTTAATACAAATTTCCTGTTTAAAACTGCAAGCACATTTTATCGAATGTAGTCAAGAATATCTCAAACTATGCTATAACAATAATAGTTACTTTTTTATAGCCATTTCCCTTCATCCCCCCGCCACATAAACACATATAGATTCTATTCCTTATCATTTTTTTTTTCATCTGGGAAGGGCACAATAATCAGTCCTAGACAAATTGTGCTTCTTTTAATAAAAATTGCTGTCTTTTCATTCTGCAGTACTTTTGGAATCAGTCAAAAAACATAATGTTAAATGTGAACATAAGAGGTCTCTAGAAAAAAAAAGGCATTAGAATAATGCAGGCATCAAATGATTTAGACAGTACATGGCAGGTATCCATGAGCCTTTGAACAATGCCACTCTCCTGCTGAATACTGCAGTCTAAGTCCATTCATCCATCCCTTACTTGGGGTAAAGTCTCACAATATTTTTCCAGATCCCTCTAGTAACCAATATTTCTGGGGAATCTAAGGAGGAAGAAAGGGATTTGACTCTACCATATCTTGGAAAAAGTGGTTAACACATATTTACACTAAATTAATAAAAAATATGAATTGAAAAGCTGGCATTTTTGGCACTGGATACTTTTAGTGTTCCCTCCAACTCTTTTCAGACTTGTTTTCACCAATCTTGGTAACATTACTGAGAAACAGAACATTATCTGTGCAGATGCCTGAGAAGGCTTGATTATTAGTATAAGGTTGTGCATATCAACCCATGGATACCAGATATGCAAATGCCTGAGTATCAAACATCAATTGTATGGGTGTCAAGCATGCCTGTAATCATATATTGTAAACACAGGAATACTTTGTTTTACCACAAAAGCTATATCCAGTTTTAGATCACAGCTAAAAGCTTCTATTATTAGGTAAGCAGCACAAAAGAAAACCCGTACCTGCATCAACAGAAAATAAATGTGAATACAAAGACCATGGTCTTGCATACACTGAGCAGATGTTCTCCCCTGTGGTTATAGTATGGGTGATGGTAACAAGGGTTACTTGTCTTTGGGTACCAACCTCAAGGACATTATCATGAGCATAAAAGACTACTTATTTTATATTGTGTGGTAAATACATTGCTTTGAAAACTAAGAGTGCGTTCAGCTTTTTTTTTTACATCAGTTCAGCCTAAAACCTTGATTTATTCTAAGTATTTTTATTTCTTTTTTTTAAGATTGGCTTATCTTTAACATTTAGCTAGTCCATTCTTTATTGACTGCTGCCATTGTATTGTACTTCATGTGGAAGAATTTCTAAATGTCGTGCTGACTGCTTGTAAAAGATCACTGCAGGTATTACAGAGTTTTTATGGAGTGAAATGAATTGGTAAGAATCCTGTGGCTGACACTGTAACACCCAGATGAGAGTCCATAATGCATCATTCATTACCTCTGCACTAAGGACATTACAAACAAAGAAAGCAGATTGACTTGAAACATTGGTAAAAATATTAAAACTTAAGAGGTTTCCTGGTTTAGTTCTTAGCTGGGGTGCCTTCTATGCAAAGTCTGCATGTCAGCCTGTGTTCATGTGGGTTTCATCTGGGTGGACCGGTTTCCTCTCACATTCCAAAGACATGGAGTGGACATTCTAAATTGGCCATAGGTATGAGTGTATGATGTAGAAGAACTACTGTGGCAGGACTAGCCACATGGTGATGTAAAGCTAGGCTCTAGATGATTGTCACTGTTGAAGTGTCACCCTGACCCCATGTGCAAAACATGGGAAAAGGGGACATAGATGGATGGATGGATGAATGGATGGATGGATGGATGGATTAAAACTTTCTGCATTAGGTATCAGGACTAGTGTAGGGTTCAGCTTGAAGAGGAACAGTTTGCAAGTAATGGAACAGCTCCATCTCATCCATTGATGTTTGTCATACAGAAAACTTTGCCCATGCCACTTCTATTAGCATCATTAATGATTTCATTTTTTTTTTTTGTTTGACCATAAAATTAGTGCATATATTTAAAAGGCTACCCACATGTGGTTAAACATTTTCTTTTATTCCAGGCAAAGCTTCACTTAGCCAAGTTCATGCTCTTGCAGCTTTGTTTGGATGTAACTCACTGATTCATAGAGTAACTAATAAATTGTAAGTCCCATATTCTACAATACCAGTTTGATGTTTTCAATCTGATAGAAGATTTTTTAAATGAAAATATAGCTCTTACTGTAAAATAAAAGATTGCAGCATGTCACAGATTGTAGATAAAACTAAATTCCCCATGTGTAAATGTTGTTATGAGGCTGTCAGTGCCTGTTTTAAAGGTACTGTCTCTGTCACTGGTATTAAGAGGCGTGCATTGTAAGGAACCCAGTCTTTTCTATATGATATTAAAGGTAAGATCCTAAATGCTCCAAGGGATAGTTTTTCTTTTCAGCTCACAAACTCATAAAAGCTCTTTAACAGCTTCAAAGAAAAAAGATGCAACAATACAAATAATTTAACATATGTTTTACCCACCAGTTCCTACATCCAGTAGTGATCAGTTTTCAGAAAATTGTTCACTTTACAGAAGACAAAATAGGTAGCAGCAAGCTCACCTTACTAGATATTTTAAAAGAAAAAGGCAAACATGCTAGAATAAGAAACAGCAGCAGTCCAATGCCCACCTCAGCAGGATAGACTCTTCTCCATATAATTATCAGGCAGAACCATATCTTGCTCATTCTGTACTCTTTGTGGTACCTCCCGTAAAAAATAGAAAGACTTTTTTCAGTTTTCTCAAGTTAAACACCAAAAAAAGTAAAAAAAAAAAAAAAACAGCTCTTCTCCACACAATGAAACTGACAATCGGATTGCTACAGTTACTACACCTAACCTCACACCATAAGTACCTCAGCCCTTCAGCTCTGACCACAAATGCAGTATCTTTATCCACTCATGAAGCTATAACATCCTGGCGGCTTCATGAGTCTATGTTGGTACTGCTCCATTTATTAGATATAACCCATAATCACGTGTTTCTGCATGTTTTCATTCAGTACAGATAATTGGCAGATTTTCTATTAAAGTAGAAAAGTGACATCTAGTAACATCAAAAATCTAAACAGGTTGTAGCAAGGAGACAATCAACAGATTTTAGCAGCAAACCACTACCAGACTATATACTGATAACACTTCATAACATCAGATTTCCTTGGCTGTCTCACTGCTTCAATGCCTTTTAAATATCCAGGCAATAAATCCATTTCTAGAGACAAAACAAAGGAATACTGTTTCACTCAAGGTTATTTCTAGACACAAGAAAAGTAAAACGGGGGAGAACTATGTTGGATTTGTCAAACTTGAACCACTTAGGAAGAGGTTCAGCATGCCAGATCATCTTACCTCTTAAGATTCATTTCTATGACTCTCTAAAGTTAAAATCTTAGTTTTTTTTTTTTTTTTTAGTTTCACAGTAAAGTATTAAGGTCCATATTGTACAGTTTAAACTTCCAGCTTACTACTTTGCCTTCCGGCCTTTCTAGTGCATCTAGGGAATACAGATAAGCTTTCTCCAGTAGCTGTTCATCTGAGACTGAAAATAGTTCACATGTATTTTAATGTAGATGACTACCTAATTCAGAAAGACTTAATGGAGACATTGTACTTTACCAGTCAGGATGTTATTCTATATTTTTATCAGTTAAAACACATACCCCAAAATCCAAAAGACATACCTATTTTTCTTTCAATTAAGTGGTTATTAAAAATGGTTTCTGAATACAATCACTTCTGCGCCTCAGGACAACATGCATATAATGATAGATGTTTTTGGTCTAACTATGATAGAAATGCATTCAAAAGACCAGAACATTCAAGTTCCATTCTGTCATATAATTTAATTTGACAATATTCCAAATGAGGAAAAATCCTGTAATATGTAAGGTATTTTTTGAATCACAAGAACCAAACAAATAGGGTTTAGCCTTCTTCTGTCCTTCTTATTTAAACATTTCCATTCTTGGGTTAGGCAACTATTCTTGAAGCTTAGATTAGAAGTCAAAAACAGATGACTCAGATTATGCTTGGGAAACCTCAGTCCCGAGCTTCTTGAGAAGGGATGTGGGCCCACATACCAGAGAAAGAACTGCATCACTATATAAAACAGATATTGGCCATTGTCCTGTCACTGAGGTCTTTCAAAACAGTTCTTTAGGCAGATAAGCTGAGGGCAGTAGCATATGATATTATAGTGATGTAATACATGAACAAATAGGGGTTGCTTACTCTTTCTAGCTGCTCAAGAAAGGAGCACTAATTTGGGGATACACAGTCCAATTAAACATAATTCTGCAATCAATTTGCATTCCAAAGCAGAAGGTACTTTAAACAGAATGATATCAGATTATGCACTGTTAGTTCTGCCATGTTGATCAGCAGAAACATAAATATGGTGGGGCAAAGGGCTGTTGCCCCAGGTTCAAGGTATTAGAAGGCATTAGCAGCTAATGCCTATGGTGTGGGAGTGCAGTGGTGGCATTGCTTTATGACACTGTAAGGAGATCGTGGCTTCATAATGAATATTGATACTGCATTTGCTGATTGACTGAAACACTGAAGCTCTTTATGTGTGGGGATTTAACTTTAGCAAGATGCTTATTAATTTGTGGCAAGCAGCTTGCTACAGCTTCAGGGTAGAAGAGCTTTTTTAATTCTTTAACTTGGAATCAGAGCATTCTGTATTTCTTCTCTTGAGCGTCTCTGATACCAAAACTTCTAAAGATGAATAGAGAAAACAAATCTAATTCTGAATCATCTATGACAACTTTGCTATATCAAATGACAAAAGCATGCTGCATGACACTTTTTGTTAAGAATAATCTTCTCTCTCTAAGCATGGAGGGAATGTCCTCCACCTTGGCCCCAGAGCTCTTATTCTAATACCATAGATGATTTCCATTTAACTCTCAGAAGTCATTTATTCCCTAATGAGTTTATGTTTATTTTCAAATATGCTTAGCTTCCTATAGTATAAAGTGCTACATAGACTATATTTCACTTTTGTTGTACAACCATTCAAGCAGGTGCTCTTTCAGTGTTCCCATATTTGGCATCATTGTGTAATGTTGAGCTGCTTTACATATTTCATCTATTACGTCCTGAGTATGACCTTTCCTTTACCCCCCAGCACTATTGCTAAATAGTTATTGAAGTATATCTTACATATAAGAGTGGTTCCAGTCTGGGATCTATTTTTTTTTTCTTGGAGATTTTTATCTCCTTTTTAACCATTCATTTGTATTGCTGTAAAGACTTATTTTCTAGTATTTGTTATGCACACTAGAAGGATTTCTGAGTTCTAGGATGCAGTATGAAGGGATCCTTATACAGGCATATTCAACCACAGGCTGTTTTAAAAGGACAAATTCTATCCTTTCATGCACAATTTGTTTCTGTTAACTAGAAAAAGTACACAAGCTTGTATAGCTTTCACTGGAGTCTCTGAGATGAAAACTCCAATAGAACAGCTATAATCTAGCATTGCAATGGCTCTATATGTTTATACATAGGGCATACCCTTCAGCTGTTCATACTTTTGTAGAATGCTCCTAATTTTATCTCATAATTTTGCCTGTCCTTCATAATATTTTAGATTTTCTGGGGAAATACTAAATACTGCAATCAATAAATAATACCAGACCTTAGAGTTTCATATTTCCTCCTACTCAGAAGATGCATGTTAATACAAAGCTGCTGCTCTGGTACCTTTTTAAGTGAATTAGAGTAATATCTAAAATATTTAATATTTAAAAATGTCCCTGATTTTGAGCCTTTATCCCCCCATTATTCTGATTTTATGATGATTTCTTAAGCAAAGAAGTTGAGATATACGCAATTATGTAATTTATTAATTAACCAAAAATCTATTTATTCATTTTCCAGTTTTCTCTACTGAGCAGGAAAAGGAACGGGGAAAGAATTTTGAACAGCATGAATGTCTGCAGTACTCTGAAATACTATGTACAGAGACAGAACCCATTAGGCAGAATGATCAGTTTTTTGCTTATGTATGTATGCAAGGGAAACAGTCACTACCGAATAAACTCTCTATCCAAGTGGTTAGCTTATTATATTGTTTTCTGTTATAAGTGTAACATATCATTGTATGTAGAGGTTAGGGTTCACTTTATCAGGTCAACAGTCACCATTACAGCTTTTGTGAGGAACATACCTGTTCAGTAAATGTGTGATGCTCCAATATGCTAATCTATTCACATGTTCTTAAATTCTTACAAATTGAGGGAGGTTGGCATAATGTTTAAAGTGTTTACCTTACAGACAGAAGGTGTAGGGTTTGATTCTCACATAGGGTAATTGTCTAGGCTTAAAATGGCCCACAAAGACCATTACCCTAATACTATGAACCTAATCTAATCTAATCTGTGAACCCTTTCCAGGTCAATGTCCAATTCAGAAGTAGATCAGCTATAGACAAAGCCCACTTATAGAGAGTGTAATTCACCTGCATTTTACTTTCACATTCATTCATTCCTATGAATCCTACAACAAATATCCTTGATAATGTTCATAGCCAGAGTGACGGGGTAACTCAATATAACAATGCATGCACAAACAAGAGGTTAATTGGTGCAAGCTAAAGTTCCAATTCTCCTGCTCCTG
The DNA here is from genome assembly GCF_019279795.1 of Protopterus annectens. NCBI lineage: Eukaryota > Metazoa > Chordata > Ceratodontiformes > Protopteridae > Protopterus > Protopterus annectens. The sequence goes on from NC_056725.1 coordinate 795,009,711, forward strand.
GGCAATACATGCATACTGGTTCTGGTAACAGCAATATCATTCACTGTATCTCCTGATAGTCTGCTGGTTATCTGATACTTTTTTAGTTTATAAATATGACTGACATTTGAGATATATATACATACATATATATATATATATATATATATATATACATATATACATATATACAAGTGTGTGTGTGTGTGTGTGTGTGTGTGTGTGTGTGTGTGTTTATTTAGTGACTCTTCTGTATGCATCTCAGTTGATAAGGGTTAATTTCTCTATCACAGAATGGTAATAGGACTTATTCATCCATATTTGAGTCAGATTAGCTGGCAAGCACTGATATGCAAAGACAGAAGAGTTCTCATGAGATCCTAAAGCTCTAAAACTTTGAGATGCCTCATAGTTGTTTAATTAGATCTCCAGTGGTGCTCTTAATAAGCTTGTTGTCCTGGAGATACTGTTCAAGTAGCATAACTTTGCACTGCATATAAAGTTCAGGAGGAGCTGTTACTGACATGTGACATAACTACGACTGCTATACAGGTGTGATCACCTGGGAGCTGCAAACTAGATATTGTACAAAAGATATAAAAAAAAGATCAAGTAAAAGTTTGGCATTAGAAATTTTCCCTGAGCTCTAAAGCCACCAGTAAGTTTTGCAGACTATCAGAATGCTTGAAATCTGAGTAAATGAAACATGTTCCATTTGAAATGCAGTGCTGTGCTGAATTTGTGTATACTGAGTAGGAGGGATTTTATTTTCCTTTGTTTTTTTTAATGTCATGAGAGAAAGGAGAGTGTGGGAATTGTTCTGGGTAAAGCCAATACTCCAATGGTAGGTCAGCTGATGTGGCCCCTGCTGTACTTTGGATCCGTTGATTCATCCCTGGAGTAATGTCTTTGAATAATGTGTTGTTCTACAGGGGCCGGTTTGCAGTTGCACTCCATGTACAGAGTACTGTGACTACACAGCCAAATAAGAATGCATACAGGGTTTTATGTATTTTGTACCACTGTCTGTGAATCACACGGGTTCATAGGTAAAGACTAAGCTATCATTCTGCAGACTATTACAAGTCTGTCCAATAACTAGAGGTCAAAAATCAAACCCTGAACCTTGTAAATGGAAAGGAATGACTTGAACCATTATGTCAAACCCTTCTATGAGACAACTTTGTTACACTATTCCGCATCTCATCAGTCCTACAGCATGGTGCCCAATATTTATGAACAGCACCATTAGAAAGCTAAAGCTCCACTATTTTGCTTATCCTCTGATGGCATATATCCTTTTACCGTAGGTTAAATATGTTTGCATTGTTTTGTCTGAAATCACATTTTAAAGATAATATTTAATTGCAGTAAGCAATTTAATGTTGAAGAACATGTTATTGTTTGATATTAATGAAGGTTATCAGTCAGTAACACTGTCATTTCAACAACAGTCTTGGATATTCTGGGTTTAGATTAATCCCATGAAATTATTTTATGTCTCTAAGTCTGATTTGGTAATGTAGTCTTTTTCATGTAATCTTTGCAAATATATGTCAAATAATAAGTTGCACAGGAACATATATACATAACTAGTTCTACATTATGGGTCTGTGCTACAAATATTGACATAATACTAGGCATATCATACTGGAGAATGTAACACAAATGTGGAGTTTCAGCTTTGTTTTATGAGGAATAATCTAGCAATGCACAAACTTTTCTAACACAGAAGACATACTTAATAACTCATATTATACACCTTCTTTTTTTTACTTCCCCTGTTTACTCAAGCCTACAAGGTATGTTTGCTTTAAACTAGTAATGGATGCTTGACCAAAGCCTGTTTTCTCATGTTAAGCAAAGAAAAATTGGAAAGCTTGGCAAAGGAACAACACCTTTAACTACTTAGCTATAAATAAAATAAGTGAGGGAAATTATTATATAGTACAGTGGATTAAGAAATGTGCATAAACAATTTGCTGAAATAGATGCAGTCAATGCTTTTTATGGTCTGCTGAAAGGATAATTGAACTTTTGCTCACACTTCGGAAACATGACGTATAGTTAATTGGTAACATGAGGAAAAACAAATGCAGTTTGCTTATAAGTGAATATAGAGATACAAATAAATAATAAATGCAAGAAAGGCAAAATGAGGACATAGTAAAGAATAACATTGCAAGAAAGCACAAGTTTTTATTTTGCACATTACATCCCGAGACTGACCAAGTACATTGAATATAGGGTTTACCTCCATAATGCCGAAGGACACAATGGCAAACGTGCACAACACCAAACCATTTCCATGGAACCCATACTGGCGAAACCTCAGAAAGCCGACAAACCATTGAAAGTCGTCATTTTCGACTGCACCACACCTACAAACAAGTGTTAACATGGGTCAAAAAGGGGGTGAGATTTTGCAGTTTAGAATATCTGCATTTGAGGTTTTGTGAAGGTACAGTTTGGAGTTTGTGGAAGCGGGTTCACCATTGTTGCCGTCGATATTATGGAGGTAAACCAAATATAGCTGTTATCTATGTTGTTACAATGGATTAAGTGCATTCTGATTACTATTGTTAGCAGTTCAGCAGTTAAAACAAAAAATAGTATATGACTAAAGGAAGAAAAGTAGTCTATGTAGTGATTTTGTATTTCTGGGGCAAAACTACTAAAGTTCCAAGTCTGTTGAAAACAGAAATGTAAGGAATTCCATTTATGGGCAACGTGAGAGGAAACATTTTAAGGTAAAATAAGGATGTAGAAGGGGATTGCAAAGGCATCCTTCTTGGATTTATGTGAACAATTTCAAGGTTGATCCATAATTAAAAAAAAACACAAGTAGCTAAAAAATTGGGTTTGGGAGTGCGGTACGAGACTTCCACATGTTATTAGAAATACTCAGTCCATGCTGTAAACATAGAAAAAGTGAATGTGTACAACTACTGGTACAACAAGCATGTAAATTCTAACATACATAGTACAGCAGTAAGTAAGTAAAATGAGCTCAAAAGAACTATATAGGAGGTGCTTGTGCAATGAATGCAGTCATGACAGAAAAATCTAGTATACCTATAATATGGAGTACTGTGTGTATAACATAACTATATAGTCCCACTTGTCCACAACATATAACAACTAAGATAAAATTGTGCAGAAACAAGACACAGTAGAGAGTTGATTATTCAAACTAATTGCAACCTTGGGTAGTTTGGATAATCAAACTGTCCGGATAATAAAACTTCTAAAATCTTGTTTTTTCTGCACACAGGGAATACACTTTTCAGCCACTCAGCAATTCCAGTGGACAGTAAAGAATATTTTTCACACACAAGCTCAAGAAACATACACAAACAAATATGTATATCCTTTACATATTCAAACTTTATGGCTTTTCCTACCCAAACACTTTAGAAGGCTGCATTCGGATAATTGACGTTTCTGATAATCAATGTATGGATAATCAACTCTCTGCTGTATGAGAATCAGCATCGGTAATTTGGCACATAGAACAGTCACACATACTTACCATCTCTAGTCCCTGTCTGTCCAGGTATTTTCTACTGCAAAAGTTCATTTGCATGCTGGACAATATCACATGTTCAGTTATGACTTTTAATACATTTTGGATAAGTCTTCCATTTCCATTTAGGTGAGAGGTCTATCTTATTTCATTTGCTTTTATGCTTTGTAAGCATAACATTCCATTTTCACCTTTCTGTGCAACATGTTGGATTGTTTGTTTTCTGTCAGGATTTTTTGGCTGATACAGGCATTTCTGTACTTACAGCTTCACTGGCATCTAAGTGCAACCAAGGAAAATTGTTTCACCAAACGGCAGGTGCAATAAGTAACTTGTATCTCAGGAGGTGAAATTCAAACCTTTTAAGGATTCAATTAAATTAATTGATGGCACTGAGTGAATCAAGATTAAAGCCCTAAAACATTATTCTATATCCAAAAAGTTCTTCCTGTAAGAACAATGGACTAGGAACACAATGTTTTTAATCATTTTGTCATCTGACCTGAAATGAGAGAAAGTCCTGTTTCCAAATCTGAGGAGCACAAACATAAAGTGGGGAATATTTTTCCAGATCTATTTCAGATAAGAGAAAAAAAAAGAGAGGTACTCTTGTGAGTCATATTTCTGTAAGTATATCAAAGATGAGTAATTTATGGAACACAAGACTGAGAAAAAAAGTAATGATGCCTGTTATGATTTAAATGGCACTCACCACTAAAGCTGGCAAGGCCTTCCTTATTAACATTGATCCAGCCTTTTTTTCTTGAAATGGTCATCTCCTCTCCTCCACCTGTTAGGGGAACACTTACCATTCCTGACATTAAATAAGAATTGCTAGTAATAAACTATAAAAAGGCTGGTGGAAAGAACTTCCTCTAGGCTACCTATATTGGCTCCTGCTGGACATTGGGCATCAGTTCCACTGATACCTGAAGCAGTCTATGTGATATCTGCTTTTGAAGTTCCAGTTCAGCAAGCATTAGTTTTTTTTTTTCAAGTACTATCTTCTCCAACATTCATATCTCAGGTGGGGGTATTATAGAAATATAGAAATTAGTGTTCCTGACTCCATTTTACTCTAGGTCAGTGTTTGAGTGCTGGTGGGCAAACCACTCCTCTAATATATTTTTTCTTTCTTAGTAGATATAATTTAGTATACTGCTACTTTGGCCTTGGAGCAACCATGTCACCAGTCTCAAGGAAGACCAAATAAACATCATATCCACATAAAGACTATTTTCTAGGGGTGTATATCAAAAAAAAAAAAAAAAAAAAGATATTATAGTTTTAGCTGCTTCTTCTAAGAGGAACTCCTTTTCACAATCTCCAGCTGTTTATCTCCCTAGCAAACTGGCTAGTCCACTTTGAAAATTGCATGCCCATATCCTCCATGATTTCTTTGAATGTCATGATCTAGATGCTATATTTTCAGATAATACTGGGGGATATACAATATGTGGTTTGTGAATTGCCTGAAGTGTCTTTGAAGGAAACTTCAAGTCTCAGATATTCAGTGCTATTATCATGGAAAACCTCATGACCGATACCCCATATAATACAAAACCCAGGTCCAATGTGTCTTTTCTATTCTCCTGCAGTTGTGACTTCAGCTTAAAATTATTGCTGAGAACAATAAGATGACCTGCAATAATTTTCATTTCATTTATTCTTTGTTGTTCAGGCCTGGGATTGATAGGCACTTCAATACCTAAGAGGTATGAAAGAAAAAGTCTAGCCCTTATGGGTATGAAAGTGAGTTTCATCCTCCATAGAATTGTTTTCCTAGAATGGAGAGGAGTCACAGGAGAGCCTGATTCCAGTTTAACCTGTAACTACAAACAGAAGTATAATCTCCCTTTCCTCGGGGGTCTAGCAAGATCACTGGCTCAGAGTCTAGGGACTTTTGCACAATAAGCTCAATCAGAATCGATTTTTGGGAGGATCTCATCAGTGTTGACAACTATCCCTGCAGATGGCTGAGCAAGTTCTGATGATATGACTCCTCCATTGAGGAGCCTCATTTACACATTATCATCCTGATAATTCAAGCAGCATTTCTGTCATTATACGTTCTGCAGGATTTGCATCCCAGAGACCACATTTCTGTTTAGTCTTACAATATGGCAGTCAGATAGTATATCAGCAAGTAAGAGGGGTTTGCCCAGTCATGTTTGTGCAAACATGCCATGATAGATTAACTGTTGGCCTTCAGGACCGGCTGTTTCATATCTGAAGTATGGATGTATTCTTTGGAAAGCTAATTGTGTGCTAAAGATGTTAAGACACTGCATATTCATATCTTTTGAATTATTCTAGTGCCTGCCACTGACATAAATTGTCAAAGAATGCCTAGAGCACAATCTGTTTGTATCTGCTGCCAATACCATATGCCATAGATATTTCTCTCCAATGCCCTGACCAACATCTGAAATCCAGAGTCCGTAGTGCTACTCTGTCTTTAGACTCCGCTGAAAATGTTCTCCCATATGGTCTAATAATGGACCTGGTCCTGCTGAAGATGAAATGGTCCATAGCCAGGGTACTTTTGATAGCCCTACTGTGTAAGACAGACCTACTTCCCATGTTCCAAATATTTCTTGTGGACAAACACTGTAGCAGTAGCAGATAACTGATAATATTCTCTAAAATGCAACATATCATTAGGGAGAAAAACTACAAACAATGAATGCTGTTAGCATTTCTATTTCTTTATTATTTAACTCCATGCAATCAGTCAATAGCTATCTCATTTCTTGTTTGCCTTTACTAAGTGGAATGTAAGTATATAGAACATTAATGTCCATAGTTCCCAGTATGGTCCCTTCGTTCAATGTATGACTCAGTTTTTTTACTTGATAATAAGACTACAAAATCATTAGCTTAACATCTGACAAGGAAAATCAAATGATTCTGTTTATTAAGTTAAGACTGCAGAGCTTTATTTATTTATTATTTTATGTGTTTGCGATAAATGGGTTTTATTTATTAACTTATTTCGTTAATTTTCTTTAACAGGTATGTAGATGAGACAAAAAGGGCACTTTTTAAGTCACACTCTAATTATGCAAGGTAAAATACAGATAGTAAAAAGTAATACAGCAATATAAACAAGTATAACAGCTTCTTACTGACATTTTGAGATTTGTAATAATGAGCCACAAAATGAAAGAAAAAAAAAAGAATGAATGAAAACACAAAGTAACAGCAAATGTCAAACATTGCTTTTCTCCTTTAAAGTTTTTTTTTTTTTTTGCAGAGGGAATGAGCCCTGCATCCCTTAATGTGGAGGGCTAGCCCCCCCCCCCCACATTCCCAGTCTTATAACAACTATAAAACATATATATATATATATATATATATATATATATATATATATATATATACATTAATAAATACATATCACTAAACTAGTTAGTAACATTAAATCATACAAGGTTGCATGTCTAGATAAATTTATGTCAGTCTAACTAAACAAATGCATACGTCATTCTAAGCTAATGCATTCATATTCATGTACTATAGATGTTTCATTCAGCTGTGATTTAGATGCATAACATAGTAACAGGATGATCACTTGGACTTATGTTGACTTTTGTTCGAATGTAACCATTGTGCTTACAATACATATATTATAATTTGAAGCATAATACTATTTTATTGTTTAGTATTTTTTACCTATACTAGTACTTATGACAGATGCGTCTTTTGATTAAAGAATTTGAATATAGGACGCATATGAATTCATTAGCTTAGTACAACGTATGCATTGGTTTAGTTAGACTGACATAAATTTATCTAGACATGCAACCTTGTATGATTTAATGTTACTAACTAGTTTAGTGATATGTATTTATTAATGTAGCAGTATATATATGTTTTATAGTTGTAGAGTTAGGATGCTGGTTATATTTGAAAGCATATATGCATTATATGAATTGTAGGTATTTCAGTATTTATCTGGTAGATGAATAGTGAATTTGTTTTTTGAAATTCATGTTATGAAGATTCTTTTTATATAACGTGTATGTTTTTAAATGTTAATTGAATGATTACTCCTGCATCATGTGCTCGCTTTATAAGCAAGCGTTTGTGTGTTTAAAAATTTTTCAAGGTCTGATGAAGCGGTTAGTGAAAGTGCTTACCTAGTGCATGTATTAAAAGATTTTTTAATTTTACAACAAGACTGGATTATTGGAAGCCCGGTGGTTGCATCTCTCTGCTTTACGTTGTTGGGTTTTACATTTATATTGTTACGGTCAGTGGAGAGGCATTTGCTCTAGTGGGTGTGCTGTTATTTGTTATTATATATACAAATGTTGAGACTGCTGTACCTCAGAGGAAAGGGAATATTCTGTGGATTAGCAATCATGAGTTTAGTACTTGAAAATCTGCATTTTCAGTCATTCAGTCTCACTAATCTGGAACTGAAGAATATAAGTCTGAGAATTTTCAGCAGTTGCCAGCATATCTCAAGCCAAAGAGCAACAAGTACAGAATTCCAATTAAGCAGATGAAGTATACAGTGTATACATAAAGATGAAAATATTATAAACATGGATAAAGCAAAGATTCATGGAAAACTATTATCCCCTCGGAGGACCAATTAATAAAATCATGTTAATAGGGAAAATAGGTACCCAAACCAATATATAACAAATTATCTGTCTTGAAATATAATACTGGGTTTATCATTTATGGAGCTGGAAAGGATAGTAAATGTCTATATTTATTTAACTTTTTTTACTGGGAAAGTCTGACTTGGAACAAAGCCAATTTTCAGTGGATGCCCTGGGAGAAACGCTCCAGACGCATGTCTTTGAAACGCGGGCGGTGGGAGGAAACCAGAGCACCCGGAGAAAACCCACACGAATGCAGAGTTAACATGCAGACTCTGCACAGAAGGCACTCCACCCAAGAATTGAAGTGGAGAACCTCTTGCTGTGAGGCATCAACGCTATCACAGCACCACTGCACCATCCATATATTTATATGTCTCTTATATGTTGTCTATATTTACTTGTCAGCTCTGGAAAAACATGTCATGTCATCTAATAAAAATACTGGGTCTGCAACATAATTAAATAGAATAAGAGAAGAAGAATACATTTCATTCCTCTACAAAAACAATTTTGTGTGCTGCCATTGAGTTTGCAATAAGGAAACCCAAACCTCCTAGGACAGATCTTAGATCTTGGATTCTAGGTCTTCTCTCTGCAACAGCTCACAATACTTACACTGAGGAACAATGGTTGTTGCATATACAGCTGGTTATTGCATCCATTATTTCTGAATGCTGGTGAGATATCCCAGACTGATCAATGCTATTCTGTTTAAATATGTTAATAGATAATGAGTATCCTTCAGGCATCATTGGGAGTGCCGTGAGCTCAGTTCTTTCTGGTGTAGTTTTCTGTTCGCATGGGAATGTTTGTTTAAGACCTATGGTACATCACTATCTTATAGGTATGATGTAGATCTGTTTGGTAGCAATTTGTTATAGTTTATTAGGTTTCAGTTTTCTCATAAGTGCACATGGCTGGAACTTTATTGTAAATCATGTGCATCAAACATTATTCTCAATGAAGTAGTTTCCAAAAAAATAAAAGCAACTTTGTATTTGTATTTTCAAACACTGATTAAACGTTGGTGGACAGGAAGGAAAGGACTGCATGTTCTAGATTCATGCATAAATGGTGTTCTAGAGTTTTTTTATCTTTAACGATAAAGACCTTGTTTACACTGCACATGGCATATTTTGAGATATTATGTGTGTGAGTGCTGGAGCTGGGGGAATACAATGCTGTTCTGGTAAGGTGTATTGATAGAGCTATTAGGGTAGTAGCCAATTTGAAAAATATTTGCACATCAAGGTGTTAAGAAAACTAAAGGTAGAGTGAAAGACTGCAGAATTCTTATGACATATAATGGCAGCATTTTTTCCTATGAAAGTTCACCTTAAATCTTCGCATGTCATTTAGAGATGCTTTACTTGTGCTTATTTTAGTATGAATATTTCATTGATCCCCTACCTACTTTAAGGAAAAGACAAGGAGAGCCTGAGAAGTATCCCTGTGATTTAAAATAAAGAACAGCACTGTTTCAAGTGACTCGCCTACATTTGTGGGTACAGAATTGGGTGAGAGTTTGCTAGTTGTTATTCCAAGCATTATTAATCTCTGTAGATAACCAGATCTCTATACATGATAAACAAAATTCATCTGGTACTTTAAAGTTGATCGGTATTAATAAAGAATATCAATTATCAAAAGGCTCTAGGTATACTTTTGAGTGACAGGTATACAAAGCTCCAGTGTCTGAAATCGTGAAATTGCTTGTCTTGGCCACATTTAGATGAAAATCCAGGATCCAAGAAAATATAAAGAGAAGTGTTCTCAAACTCATATAATTTCATCTCAATGCCCTGGAGTGGTAGTAGAGTAAAAAATGCCATTTTCATTTCACAAATTAGACTCCCGTCAGCCAAAAAAAAAAAAAACCTGAAAAAAGAAGGATCTGAAGAGGTACCTATATGAACTCATGGGGAAAACAGTCCATAGCATAGATAGCCTCACTTAAAAGATCAACTAATAACCTATATTTAAGGTAGCTATAGAACCAGTCAGAGGTTAAACTGAACCCCCATTTAATGACATTTAATTAACAGAAGACTGTTATTAACCACATGTGAGATTTTTTGCTCAGAGAACCATTAAAGAAGCTGCCTAAAATTCATATGAATCAACTTTATCACAGCCCAAAGGGTATTACACCAACTTTTAAATTAATGTTCTTTTTGTAGTCTCTCTGTGATGACAGACTGAAGAATCATATCCTTTCATATTACATATTTCCTGATTTTTTTACATTCTCTGTGATACATCACCCCATTTTATAGGTAAGTGCCATGATGTACTTCAATGGAGTCTCCAGCATGTATGCATTCAGTGGGCTTTTTATTCATATATTTCCATATATTTTGATGTGATATCACTGCTAAATTACTGTACTCTTATTACGCAGTTGTTTTCCAAGGGGCAGTTCTTAATTCACTGAACAAAAGACCTTTTAAGTAGGTGCTGATAATTTTTCACCATTTAATTAACTATTAATTATGGTTGAATGATGTTGATTTACATAATGTAGAATAAAATATATAGCATTATCAAAGTTATATATGCATTTACCTTGTTGCAATCAACATAGAAATCTTGACTGTTTTCAGTTACAGCATCCAAGACTGAAAGTGTAGAGATTTGTTAGATTGGTGTGCTCATTTTATAATTTGTTTTCTTCAGCTGTATGCCAGATATCTTAAAATAACTTGAAAGGAAGAGCTATTTGTTTTTATATAAAATATTCTTCTAAGTGAAATCTAAAACCTTCCAGCATTTTGCTCAGAAAAAAGCTATATTAAAATAGTATGCAGTCTATAAAAATGTAATTACATATATTTTCTGTTAACAAATAATGCTTTCCTTTATCAATATTTTCATCTAGATTGTAAATGTGCATATTTCTTTCTTGTGTGTCATGAATCATGTGAGTTATGTAATTTGTGATCCTTAACAAATGGTTTTTGTTCCAGACAGAAACCAACACTGAAATTTACATTATGAAATCATCTTCCAAAGTAAAGCAGTAGAACATTTAGAAATAGCAAAACATTACCCAATACGCTTGAAGTAAACATAATATTTACACAGAAGGAGTAATTTACTGGAACTGAATTTACTGGAATTCTGTACAAAGACCTAATTTATTGACATTGTCAGAAAGTTCCTGTTTGTTCTTTTTGTGAGCATCATATTATATTATGAATGTGTTTAACATTTTGTTGGTTTATGACATATGGAATGTCAATATTTTTTTGCATTTGCCATGGAAAGAAATAGTGACTATAGTGTCATTGCTGTATCTAGTTTTGTTTTCATTATTTGAACGAAATATCACTATGGGAATCGAAATAAGTAAAAAACAAGCTTGTAATATGTCATGCTTGATATGACATGTCTGTATTAAGACACTTAATGTTGCTTAAATTAATAACCAAAATGAAGGTTAGACTATACCACTTTTCCTATGATAACATTTCCGGACTAAGAAACTTAAGGGCATTGATGACCAAATTACTTACTGGATATTAAAAGTTAAAGAAGAGATAGTTTACCATAAGAATTTAGTATAACTTTGGTTCTACTCATATTAACATAATGCAACACAAAACTGGAACATGTATTTATTAATTTTATTATTAGAGTTGCTATTAGTGTCAATACCAATATTCTATTGTCAACTAGGTCTGAATCTGATCATCTAGGTTTCTTTGGAGAAGTGACCCCAGGAATACAGTTCAGGGAAAAAAACTTGCACAGAACCATGTAAAATGCAAGTAGAAGTAAAAGTGCCATAAGAAAAGAATTAATGTGCTTAGTAGCTCATAGCATTAAACATCTGCACTATATTACCAGGTATGTGTAAAACATGATTATAAAATTATGCTTTTATGGTAGTAGTAAATTAAATATTAAGCCTTTCCTAAATGACACACTACAAACCTCATCATCCAAATATAGCCACAACCACAGACAAAAAGAAAAACAAGAGCCCCTCCCCATACTTTAAAAGAAGTCACAACCCACAGGTCAACAAATACTCCTTGAAACAAAAAGAGCATCACTTTCTTTGTAATGACAGTTTCAATCTCTGCAGTAACAGATGTTCCTACTCAAACTTAAACCCACTTCACTTGCATTGGGCAATTTCCCAAAAAGAATACCTACCACAGGCAACAAATGCACTGATATCTGGAAAATGCATTTGTATACAATTTGGAATCGATCTGTCATCTTTCTTTTACATAAGGGAGGCCACTCAGTTAAACTTTGTAACTCTCTACTGACCACCTTCCTTCTGCCACTGTCAAAAGTTCTAGAAAATGTATGCATTCTTTCCTTCTCTAGCATCTCTCCGACTCACATCCCTAATCTGATACTTCAAGCCTCACCACAGCTCAAGCACAGCACTGCTCAAAACAATGTAAATCTCAGCAGAGATGCAGGTAAATTCGTATCAGTTATTTTCTACAAACGTTACAAAACCTTTAATTAGAAATGTACTAATCTTTTAGCTTTGTTTTTAAATTTTGAAATGTATGTCAAATTTAGATTAATTATATTTGTTGATGTTAAATTCTACAAGATAAACAACAGCAATGCACTTTTCTTTAATTTATGCTTAATAGATGACGTTAAAATTATATGAACCGAGTGCTTTTCTTCATATGTACTGAAGTGTTAATTATTACCAATTATTCAGTAACAGGCCATTGTTATTCAAAAACGTGCATGCTGATTGGACAGCCAAGCAGTGTGCCCATTGTATATTGAGCATTTGTCAATTGAAAAAAGCCCTGCCACTGAAGCACCATTGAGCAGCCAGACTTTTCTATCACCATATACTTACAGAATAGCAAAATACAAGAAAAATCAGGTACATTCTGCACAAATAATTAATTAGAAATGTACCTGATTTTCTTGTATTTATGCTGTCCTTCATAAAAATCTTGGTCAAAGAAAAAAATAGCAACAGACATTTTCTTTTCCATTGCTTTCCCTGCACTGCAGCAC
>NC_056725.1:795025341-795030341 GCF_019279795.1 Protopterus annectens
TATGTGCTAATATTGTAAATACTAGGTGTATTAAGAGACAGCTTTCTCCAACCACACAATATGCTGAAAGCTGAAACTTTCAATAGCTTATTTTAAAATTGGAACAGATATTGATACAAGTTAGGATGGGAGTCATAGTTATTACATTAACGTGTGAAAGCTATCCATGTTGTCTAAGTATTCCTGCAGCAACTAGTCTAGTCTAGTCCAGATACAGATTTGCTGTATCCAGGACTGTTGCTAGGTTTCTGAGCCCCCCCCCCACCCAAGCCTTTCTGTGTTGGAGGAAAGCCTTCTAGCTTATCAGTGAGAGTGGTAAGCACTAGGTAGCCTATCTACCACAAGAGGAATGGTTTCTGGCCCAGAAATTGTAGATTATTGGCCGTTTGGGCAGTTCTTCCATCTCTTTCATCTTTCTGGTTTAAAAGCCTGTGTTTGCGCTTGTTTCCTGCTTTTCTAGTAACTAGTCTAGTCCAGATACAGATTTGCTGTATCCAGGACTGTTTGTAAGCTTCTGAGCAGTGCCAAAGTCTGCTCTTCAAATTTTCCTTTAGATCTACTAGTTTTCTCTTCTCCTGCACTTTTAGTAGCTTATTAGTTTAACACTTTACCAGACATCTTGTAGCAAATATTGTAGCATACAAAAGTGCTACCAGCACTAAACGTTCTACAAGGAAACTGCTCCAGTATTTATTAATGCCCACTCATCCATGTATGTTTAAAGTTCAGTTCCCTGTGCTTTCCCCTATTAACTTGCTGAACTTGGGCATCCTGAGACAATGTAACAACTGCCTCATGTACACTGACAAGCCTCTCCTCTTACCTCCCAACACTCAGACATGTGAGAGATGCACTTATATATCCAAATTAGAAGCCATGCACTCTCCAGCCAAGACTGGAATAGCTGGTCAAGAGGAGAAGGTCAAGACTTGCACCACACCACATGGAACACATAGCCCTCCAGAACACATACCAGCACTGCCTTCACATAAAAACACAAACCACACCCACCTTTGCGGAGGCTCTCAATAAAAATCTACAAAAACAGCAGAGACTTCCAAGGCAGAAATGCACCTGACCACCACAACACAACACTAATGACGAGACATATAACTCTCCTTAAACAGTATGCCACTCAACCAAAGCCCCTAAGGCAAAACAGCATGCCCAACACACTAGTAATAGGTGATTCAATAGTGAGGCACACTGATGTCCCACTCACTAGGCTGAATAAGGAGAAAGTAACAGTCAGCTACCTGCCAGGTGCCAGGATCTGTCACATAACACATGTACTCAGGTCCCTCAACAACAGGTACAAATATGACTGTCATTGTACATGTGGGTATGAATGACCTGAGACGTACCTCCCTGGACTAGATGAAAAGAGACATGGAGGAGCTCTTGGATTATGTAGCCCAGGTGGGTCTAGCCCTGAGCAGCATCCTAACATCACCCAAAATGATGCCACAGTACAAGCACAAAATGATTGATTTCAACAATGGGCTAAGTTTCTGGTGTCATTTTAAGGGGATCCAGTATCTGTCTGCCCGGGATGACATGAGTGACAGACCTCAATGCTTTGTCAGAGATGGCCTGCATCTGTCACCCCTTGGCTTCAGAATACTGGCCAAGGCTCTTGCCACCCCTATAGTGCCTTTTTTAGGTGGTGCTCCAAAGTCAAATTACCACCGTAACAGCTACAAACAAATGCAATCTGAGGGTCATGCTGCTCAATGCTAGAAGTCTAAATCACAAAATGCACTTGCTCGAAGCACTCCTTAAAATGGAGAACATCGACATTTGTGCTGTAACAGAGACCTGGTTCAAGGCACCAGAAAGCACTCCTGCACTACCAGGCTATAACTCATTCCATGCCTTTTAGTCCCAGAACTTGGACCGAAGCTCTAAAGGTGGTGCTGTTTCCATATTCATAAAGGATGAGCACACCTCCAGAATGGAAGCCCAACATAATGCATCTGAGATAGTTTAGGTGCAGCTAGCACTGGGTAAGACAGCGATTCAGGTCATAGCCTGCTATAGGTCCCCAACCATGTCCCAAGACTCACACTCCACATTCCTAA
The DNA here is from genome assembly GCF_019279795.1 of Protopterus annectens. NCBI lineage: Eukaryota > Metazoa > Chordata > Ceratodontiformes > Protopteridae > Protopterus > Protopterus annectens. The sequence continues at coordinate 795,027,423 of NC_056725.1, forward strand.
GCACCCCGGAGAGTATTAGGGTCCAACCTAACACTCTCATACTGGGCAACTTCAACTACCCCTCCATTAACTGGGAAAACTACTCATGTACCAATACACTTGCCCAATGCTTTCTGGAATTAATTAATTCATGGACCAGCTCGTTTTTACCCTCACTAGAGGTAGCAAAATCCTTGACCTGGTCGTTACCAACATGGGCGACCATTGCTCTACACCAATAGTCAACTCCTTCCTGGTTAGATCTGACCACAAACTAATCACCTTGAAAATCCACATCCCTCCCACCCCACCCCCTCACAAAGGTAACCACCATGAAAAACTTCTCTAAAGCTAACTTTGGGCTCCTAAAAACAGAGGTGGCTAACTTCATGCCACCTATGCAAATGGAGAATAGTTGCATGACTGCCGAATCATACACCAATGCACTGTACGAACATGTACACAAATGCATGGATCTCACCATACCCAATAGAACTAAGACACTCTCCTCAAAAAAAGGAAGCCAATCTGGTGGTCCCCTGCCATAAACAAACTCTATAACAGAAGGAGGAAACTGATGTGGAATAAGGCAAAGTCCAAAGACTGGAAAATCTCCCTTATCTGCCTCAACAAAAGGTTGAGATCCCTCATCAAATCCTTTAAAGCTAGCTGTGAAAACAGAATTGCAGCAGATAGTAAAGACAACTACAAGGCCTTCTATAGTTATGTAAAGAATCTCCATGGCAATACCCAGATTTGCTATGAGCTACTGCACAACGGCACCTCCTATACCAAGCCAACAGCTATTGCCAATATACTGGCAGACAGATTCAGTGCCAGCTTTACCACTCTCACCCCCCAAAGGACAAATCACAATACCAGTAGATTGCCAGGCACCCAGTATTACTGATGCACTGGTTAAAACAGCACTGTCCAAGGCCAAGAATACAGCTTCTGTGTGACCTGACAATATCCTTGGCTGTGTTTTACATGAACTACAGAGTGAACTGGCACCTCACCTGTGTGCCCTGTTCAATCACAGCCTCACCTCAGGCTTTGTCCCTACCAAATGGCACACTGCTAGAGTCATCCCTCTCCACAAAGGAGTGACTACAAACTGCAGGAATTATCACCCAATTAGCCTAATGAGTCTGATTTGCAAGGCTATGGAACGCATCATCATGGACCTAATAAACAAGGATATATAGAATCTCCAAACTCTGGATCCTACAGAGTTTGGTTTTGTGAAGGGTAGATGATGCCTGCTCAACTTGGTTGACTTCTTTGAGTCAGTCACCAGAGGTGTGGATGAAGGCAAGGTAGTTCATACAGGCTACCTTGATCTGGCCAAGGCCTTTGATACCATTCCCCACTCAGGAATCATATAAAAACTCACTAAGCTAGGCATCAACCCCTATATCACTAGGTGGGATGCAAACGGACTCACAGATAGAACCCACAGTGTAAAAGTAGCTAACTCCAAGTCAGACTGCTGATCAGTCACGAGTGGAGTCCCACAGGGTTCAATCCAGGGTCCTCTCCTGATTGGTATCTATTTCTCTGAAGTCCAGGCCAACACGAAGGGACTCTGGCTGACAAAGTTTGCAGACAATTGCAAGTTGGGAGCTATTATTAACTCCTCAAGTGATGCTGACATCCTACAGAAAGGCCTCAATGACACCAATGACTGGTGTCACATCCATGGCCTTAAGTTCAATGCCAAAAAATGTGTCGTCATCCCCCTTGGGAAAAACCCAGTTCCCATGAATTACCACATTGATGGTAGTTCACTGAACACAAAAGGCGTTATAAGAGATCTGGGAACACAGGTTGACAGCAACCTCTCTTTTGACCACCACATTGCCACTGTGGTCAGAAAGTCCTTCTATGTAGCATATCTCATTACTAAGGGTTTTGCATCCAGGAAGAAAGAGGTCATTGTCTCCCTCTACTCTTCCCTCATTAGGTCAATCATTGAGTACCATGCCTCATTTGGCATGTACCTCACTAGACACTTGCAACAACTGGAGAGGCCTCAAAAGTACCTCACAAAGAGGATCCTAGGCCTTAAACACTTGTCCTATAAGGACAGACTCAAAAATCTCCAGCTATTTTATGTCTTATATCGCCTACTTAGAGGCGATCTCTGCTTGACTTACAAAACCATGTCTGACCCACCTCTGTTAGAAATGCTACATCTAAAGAAATCCCAATCCCTCCACACCACATGTTCCAGAGACATCAACCTCATTACCACAATCAACAGAACATGCTGGAGGGACAGGTTCATAACCCGGGGACTGCCCACGCTATGAAACTGACTTCCCATACATGTCAAGTAGTGCACCTCACTGGCCCTCTTCAAGAGAAATCTTGGTGAGTGGATGGGAAATAGAAAATTAACCTCATGGATCACTCCAGTGGCTTTACTCGACAGAGGCACTGAGAACTAAGGTCGGATGGCACAATGCCAGGGTAATCCTATTGGCTAGGCTTGTAAAGGCTCCAGGGCCATTAGCCTAGTACACACCTATGAACCTATGAACCTAAAAGCATGATTCATAGAGGCCATTTCAGCTAACGTGATGGCCACAAGTAAACAAATGAAGTTAAAATGAGATGCAAATGAGAAATGATGTAAGACAATATATGCTAATTAATCCTAACCTGCCTATATGTGATTCATAGTCAGAATTTCACGTTTCCATACTGTCCACAGATTTGTTATGAAAGGTGGAATCTTACCTTATCTACTTTGCAGTCCACAATAATATTGTCACTTTCTGCTAGCCTAGCTATTTCCAGGTATGATATGCTTATCTTGGCCAGGCCAATACTGTTTGTGCCTAGTGGTGTTTGCCGGCTAGAAAGGCAGACATACAGGCAGAGAATATCACACTATAATTTTGATAATCAGGAGATTCTTGACAGATGTAGAGT